>NC_052147.1:280290681-280590681 GCF_902713615.1 Scyliorhinus canicula | reverse complement strand
TTCAGGTTCCAGGCAACTGAATGTGCCGCCGCCAGTGGTGAAACAGTGGAAGTCAGGGGTGGGCAAGAGGCTCCATTTACAGGAGTGCACATAAAGGAGGCCTGTGGCACTGGTGGCAGAGATAGGGAGGGGCAAGGCCATCAAGGGACTGGAAAACATGAGCAGTGATGGGTTCATGGGACCCGGTGCAAGTTAAGACACGAGCAGCAGAGTTCTGGTGGGTACCTTGGGCAGAATTCTCCCATCCCGACGCCGGAGTGAAAACCGGAGTGTTTCACTCCGGCGTCGGAGGCCGCTCCTCGCCCCCTATTCTCCCACCCCTGGGGGGCTAGGAGCGGCGCCGCATCATTTACGCGCGACGGGCCTTGGCGCCGCGTAAAAGCGCCGCCGCGTAAATGACGTCACTTGCGCATGCGCGGTTGCCGTCCTCCCCGCGGACGTCCCGCAAGAAATGTCGGATGGATCTTGCGGGGCAGCGGAGGAAAGGAGTTCCTCCTTCAGAGAGGCCGGCCCGCTGATCGGTGGGCACCGATCGTAGGCCAGACCCCTTTTGAGGTCCCCCCTGGTGCTGGATCCCGCTCCCCCCCCCCCCCCCCCCAGCGTTCCTGCGCTGTTCCCGCCGGCAGCCACCAGGTGTGGACGGCGCCGGCGTGAACCCGTCGTATTGGGCAGGCCCCTCGGCCCATTCGGGCTGGAGAATCGCCGCTCGCCCATTACAAACGGCGAGCGACGATTCTCCCAGCGGCCAGCCGTAAATCTCGCCGCGCCGGTTTGGGGGGGGTGGGAGAATCGCGTGCGGGTGCCGGGGCAGCGTGGCGGGACTCGCTCAGCGCCCCGGCGATTCTCCCACCCGGCTTGGGGGGGGGGGGGGGGGTAGAATTCCGCCCCTTATGTTTAGGGAGAATTAAATGTGGGAGGCGAGCCAAGACTCCAATGGAATAATCAAACCTAGATCAGAGAGCTATTTTCTAGCTCCATGAACCAGTCCATATCCTTCCTGGACGCTGAATTACAGCTTACTCTCACAAGAACACGGGAAATAGGAACAGAATTAGTCCAACTTGCCTTACCATTCAATATGATCTTGGGCTTCAACTCCGCTTTCCCACCCAATTCTCTGTCCCATTTCCCTGAGACACCAAAAATCTTGGGCAGGATTCTCCGCCGGCGCGATTCTCCGTTTTGCCGACGCCTGGGGTTTTACCCGATGGCGTGGGGCTGCCCCACAATGGGAAACCCCATTGATCGGCTGGCATAACGGAGTATCCCGCCCGCGGATCAAGGCAGAAAAGTGGCGCGGCGGGGCGGAGAATCCAGCCCCTTGTCTCTCCCAGTCTTTAATGTGTTCAAGGGTGGAGTATCCACAATCCTCTGGGTTAGAATTCTAAAGGTTTGAATAATTTCACCTCATTGTAATGTTCTTGTCGGATGACCTGATTTATATTTCAAGAACACTTGCTGCTATAAACGATTTATTAACATTCACTGTGGATCAATATGTACAAAACAACAGATGAATAACAGTATGAACATGCACAAGCAACCTCTCTCCCAGCTCCCTAAACATTCTGAAGTCTCCTGACTCTAACATTCACTTATATATTAATGACACTCCTAGTGGTCAGTCGGTGAATTACAACACAACCATGATATCACTACACTCATCTCAGTCATAAATGATTGACACTTGACACCTTGTCCTGAGACTGTGCCCCCGTGTTCCAAATTTCCCAACTAACAGAAACAATATCTCAGCCTCGACCCTATCAACTCTCAGAATCTTGTATGTTTCAGTGAGATCACCTCTCTTTCTTCTAAACCACAAAGCATATACAGTACTGAACATGCGTATATAAAAGTTGAGTTTCTAAGATGGAATTTTTAGATAAGAAGTAGGGATCGACTTTTATACGAGTAATATTTTTGAGGGCTTGAAATCCACCCTCTCCCCATCGTCTCACTATCACAGAGTTGACAGGGGTCAGGGACCTGACAGGTCAACTCGGTCCCCAAAAATAGCGCAAAAGAAGCCAGAAAGTGCTTTTATCGTGCATTGACCGTGTGCAGACACATGGGACGGAATTCTCCGAGCCCGCAGCAGGTCGGAGAATCACATGGTGGGAGGGGGGGGGGGCGAGAATCCCGCCACACCGCTCCGATGCCAGGCTGCCGATTCTCCAGCAACCAGAGAATCGGCGGCAATCGCGCCCACGCGGTCACCGCATTGCCGGTCGGGGGCCACAGAAATAGGCCCTGCGCCAATTCTCCGCGCATGATGTGTGGAACTCCCGCTGGCATGGTTCAGACCTGGCACTACCCAGCAGGAGCCACAACCCGCGGCTGATGTGGAGGTCCTAGTGGATCTGACTCGGGGGGGCGGGGGGGGGGCTCCACGGGGCAGACCCGCGATCAGGGGCTTCCGATCAGCGGTGATCTGGAGGTGGCCTACCTCCTGCCTTGCGGGCCCGCTGTTCGGTCGCCGATATGTTGCTCTGCGCCGGCACGGAGACGGCAACCACGCGCATGCGACGGCCGTGTCACGCACGCGCGGACCAGCGCCGGCCGTGTAGGGCCGGCTTTCAGCGTTGAAATGACAGCACTCCGGCGCCTTTCTAGCCCCCGAAGAGGTGGAGAATTACTGGGCCTGGAGGCCCGTTGACTCCGGCGTCGTTCGAGCCGGTTTTAACGCCGGCGTCACCCCTTGGCCGCGATATCGGTGAATCCTGGCCATGGCCTTCGACGGTCTGCTGGTCCATCAGTGAGTGGGTTGGCACAAAGTTAGCTTTCACCACAGAAGCAAGCTGTGGCCAGTGCAAAGATTATTTTTGCAAAAGTCATGGCTCGTCCTTTACACAAGATTGACCATCACTCAAGTATTTACAGTCAGCCCAATTTGCTCAGCCTCTCGTCATAGCATAGGACAACGCTACATCCCAGGGACCAATCCAGACAATCTTCACTGCTCTGCCTCCAATGCATGCATACCCTTTATTAAACATAGAGACCAAAATTGCACACAAAATACCACCCGATGTGCTCTCACCAAAGCTCTGTACAATTTTAGCAAGACTTCCTTATTCCTGTATTCCAATCCCCTTGCAATATACGAAATTAAATGAAAATCGCTTATTGTCACAAATAGGCTTCGATGAAGTTACTGTGAAAAGCCCCTAGTCGCCACATTCCGGCGCCTGTCCGGGGAGGCTGGTACGGGAATCGAACCGTGCTGCTGGCCTGCTTGGTCTGCTTTAAAAACCAGCGATTTAGCCCAATGAGCTAAACCAGCCCCAATATAGGCCAATGTGTCATTTTCCTTCCTAATTTCTTGCTGTACCTGCGTGCCAACTTTGAGTTCTTTGAACAAGTATACCAAAGTCCCTCTGGACAATGTTTACAAGTTTACTACCTTTTAAAAACTATTCTGCTTTTTTATTTTTAAGACCAAAGTGAATACCTTCAGACTTTCCCACATTATATTCCATCGGCCACTTTGCTACCCTCTTACTTTTCGTGCCTATATCTCTTTTCAGCCTTATATTACCACCAATCTTTGTATTGTCAGCAAGCAAAGAGGTCTATTTGCCTAAGTTATCAGCAAGATTATAAATTACTGAGGCACCGGGCCCGACCGAACGGCCACAGTACACCCGAAAAAATATCTCGCCAGCGTGACCGATAGACGCCGGGAGATCCCGCTCCTGGGATCCACCCGGCTCACAGTGCCTCCCGAGATCCAATGCAATCTCTCAAGACTTTGCGATATGAATCCCGCCCATTGTGGGCGGATCACTTTTTAGCAAATCTGCAGATTAAAGTGAGACAGCTACTCCCCAAAACCCTCGACTCCCCGGTCTATCAAATATCTGTCTAACTTTGCCTTGAACATATTCAATGAGCCAGCCCCCAGTGTTCTCTGGGGGTGAGAACAACCCTGAGAGAAACAAATTCTCCTCATCTCCAACTTAAACGGAAGACCCCTTATTGTTAAATGGTATCCTCTGGTTCCAGAGACATTTTGATGACCGTTGCCCACAGAAAGGGTTGCCACATTCCACTGGTTTCGATCTGAAAAGCTTTTTTTCCTGCCGGTATGACTGAAGTGATGACGAGAGGAGGCGGTGGTGTAGTGGGTATTGTCACTAGCCAAGTAATTCAAAGACCCAGGCTACTGCTCCTCGGTTCGAATCCCACCACTGCAGATGGTGAAATTTAAATTCAATAAAAATCTGGAGTTAAAAGTACAATGATGACCATGAAGCCATTGTCGATTGTCGTAAAAACCCATCTGGTTCACTAATGTCCTTTAGGGAAGGAAATCTGCCGTCCTTACCCGGTCTGGCCTACATGTGACTGCAGACCCGCACAGCGGTATGGTTGACTCTTAACTGGACTCTCACTCTTATGGAGTGAGGCACTGCAAAGGGTAAACAGGACCTCCTCTTGTGCAAGGATGAGCCTGATACAGTTTAAGGTGGTGCACAGGGTGCATATGACTCGGGCGAGAATGAGTGGGTTCTTTCAGGGGGTAGCAGATGAGCGTGAGAAGTGTGGGCGGGGGCCAGTGAATCACGCGCACATGTTTTGTGGTTTTGAAAAATTGGGAAGATTCTGGGCGGGAGTGTACGCGATTTTAGCCAGGATAGTGGAGGAGGAGGTGGACCCTTTGGTGGCGATATTTAGGGTTTCAGAGAAGCCGGAGCTCATGGAGAGGAGGAAGGCCGATGTCGTGGCCTTCGCCTCTCTGATTACATGGCGGCGAATTTTGCTGGAGTGGCGATCGGCACCGGGAGTAGCGGCTTGGTTGGGTGATCTGTACAACTTCCTGCGATTAGAGAAGATAAAGTATGAGTTAAGAGATTCAGCAGGGGAGTTTGAGAAAAGGTGGGGGATGTTTGAGGAGCTATTCGTCTCGGGGAGGGGTTGGTGGAAAATGGGGAAAATCTGTACAGACTGTATAGTTGATTGTTGGGAAGTATGTTTCCCGGGGTGTTTACTGGCTGCAACATTACATGTTCGTAATAAAATAATTTTTTTGTTCATTAAAAAAATTACACAGCACCTTTCCTGACCTCAGGGTGTCACGGAACCCTGGGCTAGTGTGTGGCTGATTCCAACTCCACTTGACCTTGAGTCGCAACACAGAAAAATGAGATTTTATCTAAAATATCATAGGTCCTTGGTTGAGCCCAATAAACTAGTCACCAGGTTTGTAACTTTAACACAAGTAACCATTTATTATGTAAAGTATTACAATTAATACAATTAAATTGACAGAAAATGTAACTATCTAATACCCCTTTCCCAACCCCCACTCCTAACTCACCCTACTCATATATGTATACACACACACACATATATACAGACAAACAACACAAGAGGGGAAAGGCTGGTGGAAAGGGCAGCACGGTAGCATTGTGGATAGCACAATCGTTTCACAGCTTCAGGGTCCCAGGTTCGATTCCAGCTTGGGTTACTGTCTGTGCGGAGTCTGCACATCCTCCCCGGGTGCTCCGGTTTCCTCCCACAGTCCAAAGATGTGCAGGTTAGGTGGATTGGCCATGATAAATTGCCCTTAGTGTCCAAAATTGCCCTTAGTGTTGGGTGGGGTTACTGGGTTATGGGGATAGGGTGGAGTTGTTGACCTTGGGTAAGGTGCTCTTTCCAAGAGCCGGTGCACACTCGATGGGCTGAATGGCCTCCTTCTGCACTGTAAATTCTATAAATATTAATAAAAATAAGAAGATAAAGGAACTTTGATGCACTGGGAAGGCTTCCAGTTAATATCTTTCTGAAGTTCAGACTTTCATTTTGGTGTGTCTTAATAATAATCAGTGGTTAGCACTGTTGCTTCACAGCTCCAGGGTCCCAGGTTCGATTCCCGGCTCGGGTCACTGTCTGTACAGAGTCTGCACGTTCTCCCCGTGTCTGCGTGGGTTTCCTCCGGGTGCTCCGGTTTCCTCCCACAGTCCAAAGATGTGCAGGTTAGGTGGATTGGCCATGCTAAATTGCCTTTCGTGTCCAAAGAAAGGTTAGGTGAGGTTACTGGGTTACGGGGAGAGGTTGGAAGCAAGGGCTTAAATGGGATGCTCTTTCCAAGGGCTGGTGCAGACTCGATGGGCCAAATGGCCTCCTTCTGCACTGTAAATTCTATAATTCTATGAACTCACTGGTTGGCAATTAACCAATAAACCAGAGTCGCTCCAAAGCTGGTTTCTGAGATCCAGTCGGCACTGAAGAGTCCGGTTTCTCCTCTCCAAACCTAGGAACACACTGTCCTGGCAATCAAGCTGTTTAAACTTGGGATCTTCTGCACCAAGGCACATCCTGATGATGCATCACACCGACCAAAAATAGTAAAATAAAAGAAATAGGAACAAAGGAAATAGACAGGGAGGACTCTTTCATGTCCAAAGCGTTTCACAATGAAGAACCTTTCACATGGAGTCACCAGGGGCTGGTTTAGCACACTGGACTAAATCGCTGGATTTTAAAGCAGACCAAGGCAGATCAGCAGCACAGTTCAATTCCCGTACCAGCCTCCCCGAACAGGCGCCGAAATGTGGCGACTAGGGGCTTTTCACAGCAACTTCATTGAATGCGACTTGTGACAATAAGCGATTTTCACTTTCACTTTCTCACTTGTTGTAACGTATGAAACATGGCTGTTAATAGGTACACAGCCAGCACCCACCAACAAATGGCCAGCTGATCTGATTCTCGATGATATGGTCAAGAGGTAAATATTGGCCAGGACACTGGGCCCATGTTCTCCTTTTTGAATAATGCCGTAGGATTTTCTTTCATATCTGCCCGAGAGGATAGGGGGGCTCGGTTTACCCACTTGGTTTAGCACACTGGGCTAAATAGCTGGCTTTTCAAGCAGACCAAGGCAGGCCAGCAGCATGGTTCAATTCCCGTACCAGCCTCCCCGAACAGGCGACTAGGGGCTTTTCACAGTAACTTCATTTGAAGCCTACTTGTGCCAATAAGCAATTTTAATGAATTTAATTTACAGCGCCTCCAACAGTGCGACATTGGAATGTCAGCCTAGAATGTGGGCTCAAGACTCTGAAGTGAGCCCTTCTAACTCAAGAGTGAGACGCGATGCTACTCTAGCCATTGCCGATACCTCTCTTTCAAAAGACAATCCCACAATTATTCTCTTCAGAAATTTGATTTTCTTAAAAGAATTCCTGATTCAAATTTTGGCAATTAAACTCACACCTTTGTGTTTACAAGCACGGCGATGATGCCCTTCCTAACACCACCAGCACTGCCCATTACCATCGGTTGTCGGGAACATGGCTATTTTTAAACGCTGCGCATCATGAGCAGCATGAATTGGGCAGCACAGTGGTTAGCACGGTGGCTTCACAGCGCCAGGGTCCCAGGTTCAATTCCCGGCTGGGTCACTGTCCGTGCGGAGTCTGCACGTTTTCCCCGTGTCTGCATGGGTTTCCTCCGGGTGCTCCGGTTTCCTCCCACAGTCCAAATATGTGCTGGTTAGGTGGATTGGCCATGCTAAATTCTCCTTAGTGTCCAAAAAAAAGGGTTAGGAGGGGTTATTGGGTTGCGGGGATAGGGCTTAAGTGGGTCGGTGCAGACTCGATGGGCCGAATGGCCTCCTTGGGCACTGTTTGTTCTCTGAGGACCTGAAGTGCACTGCCCAAAAGATTGGTGGAAGCAGATTGAAGGCAAAAAACAGGTTAAAGGGATATGGGGAAGAGGTGGGGAGGTGAATTTGAGACCAGGAAGAGATCAGCCATGATCTGATTGAATGGCGGAGCAGGCTCGAGGGGCTGAATTCCCGACCTCAGCTCCTAATTCCTATGTTCCCATAGCATAGCGATTGCATTAGGGTCAAGGTTACAATTGGGGCCAATACTGTGGGCAAATTAATTCAAATCCCATCACAGGGATTTACAGTGGGCAATGCAAATTTAACTCAATGAATTTTGGAATGGAATGAACGATCTTTTAAGATTGTCAGAAAACTCCACTGTCCTTTAGGAAGGGAAATCTGCCAGCCCTATCTGGTCCGGCCGACCACCTGCAACTCCAGACCCACAGCAACGTGGTTGACCCTCAGCTGCCTTCTGACATGGTCTAGCAAGCCCATTCGGTTCAAGGGGAATTTGGGATGGCCAACCAGTGCTGGCCTGGTCAGCGACCGCTCACATCCCATAAGACAAAATAAAGAGGGCGGCACGCGGCACAGTGGTTAGCACTGGGACTACGCTACTGAGGACCCGGGTTCGAATCCCGGCCCTGGGTCACTGTCTGTGCGGAGTTTGCACATTCTCCCCGCACCTGCGTGGGTTTTACTCCCTCAACCCAAAGATGTGCAGGGTAGGTTGATTGGCCACGCTAATTTGGCCCTAATTGGAAAAAAATAATAATTGGGTATTCTAAATTTATTTTATTAAAAAGGAGAAAAAAAATTATTTACCCAGACTCACCTACATGTGACTCCAGATCCACCCCCCTCCCCCCCCCCCCCCCCCCCCCCCCACCCCCCACTTTTTCCCCGCAGTAATGTGATTGACTGTTAACATCCTGGTGAAGTGGTTTGTAGAAAGCTCAGTTGTGTTCAAGGAGGCAGTTCAAGGACAATTAGTGACCGGCAATAAATGCTGGCCTGGTCAGCGATGCTCACAACCCATGAACGAATAAATATTAGCTTTCAAATACTGATTTATGAAAGAAGACTTGCACACGGTGGGATATGGAGATGCTGCGAGGGAGATACGGGAAGGGTGCGGAAAAAGATAGGAAAATGAGGTTGAGGTAGAAGCAAATCAGCCACGATTGAGTCAAGTATTGGAGCAGATCAGGCTCGAGGGGCTGAATGGTCTACTCCTACTGTTATGGGACGGAAAACTCCGAAGTACATCATGGAGTTCACCGGACCTACAATTGTTTATTGATTTTGGTTACAGCGAGCACAAGAACCTGCCTTTCAGGGGTTATTCAACAGATTTCTGAGGCGCCTTTAATCAAAAAACAAGCTTAATTCTACGAATTTAGTTACATTTGCATAAACACCCACAGTAAGAATTTTTTTTTTTAATAAACATTTTATTGAGGTTTTTTTGGTATTATAACAACAACACAATAAACAATGTTCATGAGACTATAAACATAGTGTAAAAGCCGCCTCCCTCCCTTACAGGTCCCATCTTTATTAACCCCTTACTCTCAGCTAAACTAACCTCCCCCCCCCCCCCCCCCCCCTCTGCTGACGATTAATTTTCCGCGAAGAAGTTGACGAACGGTTGCCACCTCCGGGTGATCCCTAACAGTGACCCTCTCAGGGCGAACTTGATTTTCTCCAAACAGAGAAAGCTAGCCATGCCCGATAGCCAGGTCTCCGACTTCAGGGGCTTTGAGTCCCTCCAAGCTAATAGTATCCGTCTCCGGGCTACCAGGGAAGCAAAGGCCAGAACGTCTGCCTCTTTCTCCTCCTGGATTCCCGGGTCTTCCGACACCCCAAAAATCAGCACCTCTGGACTCAATGCCACCCTTGTTTTTAACACCGTGGACATGACATCTGCAAACCCCTGCCAAAATCCCCCAAGGATCGGACATGTCCAGAACATGTGGACATGGTTCCCTGGTCCTCCCGCACATTTTGCACACCCGTCTTCCACCCCAAAGAATCTGCTCATCCGGGCCACTGTCATGTGAGCCCGGTGAACGACCTTAAATTGTATCAGGCTGAGACTGGCACATGTTGCGGACGCGTTGACTCTACTCAACGCATCTGCCCAAAGGCCCTCCTCTATCTCTCCTCCCAGCTCCTCCTCCCACTTGCGCTTCAGCTCCTCGGTCTGCGTCTCCTCCAACCCCATAAGTTCCTTATAAATGTCCGAGACGCTCCCTTCTCCTACTCATCCTCTGGAAACTACCCTGTCCTGAATCCCCCTTAGCGGTCGGAGCGGGAAGGTTTACGTATGAAGTCCCGCACCTGCAGATACCTGAATTTTTTTCCCCTCGCCGACCCAAACTTCTCCTCCAGCGCCCTCATACTCGGAAAGCTCCCCTCTGTGAACACATCCCCCATCCTCTCAATCCCTGCTCTGCCATATGCGGAATCCCCCATCCATACTTCCCGGGGCAAACCGGTGATTATTACAGATTGGGGACCAGACCGGTGTTCCCTCTGCTCCCACATGTCTCCTCCATTTCCCCAGACTCTCAGGGCTGCCACCACCACGGTCCTGGTGGAGTACCGTGCCGGCGGGAACGGCAGAGGTGCAGTTACCAACGCCCCCAAACTGGTGCCCTTGCATGAAGCCGCCTCCATATGCTCCCGTGCCGACCCCTCAAACACCACCCCACTTCCTCATCATGGCTATATTCGCCGCCCAGTAATACTTACTAAAATGTGGCAGCGCCAGCCCACCCTCTCCCCGACTCACCTCAAGCATTACCTTCCTTACCCGCGGGATCTTGCCCGCCCAAACAAAGCCCGAGATCACTTTGTTGACCCATTTAAAAAGGACCGCAGAGTAAGGATGGGGAGACACTGAAATACAAACAGGAATCTCGGGAGGACCGTCAACTTCACTGTCTGCTAATGACAACGGGAGTGCGTCCCATCTCTGAAAATCGTCCTTCATTTGGTCTACAAGCCGGGCCAGATTTAATTTATGCAGCCGGTCCCATTCTCGCGCCACTTGAATGCCTAGGTACCTAAAGCTTCCCCCTACTAATCTTAAAGGGAGATCCCCCAATCGCCTCTCCCGTCCCTCGCCTGGACCGCAAACATCTCACTTTTCCCCATATTTAGCTTATATCCCGAAAACAAAGACCCCATACAGCTACAGTAATCTATGTATAACCCTTAATGAATTCCCCCTTAACTGTTCCAGTTCAATAACAAGATCCCTTAAACCAAAACAACCCTTTTTACCAAAACAGCAGGTAAGTATAATCATTACGTTTCTTCTTTGGAATAACTCTTTAAAATTGAAAATAGAGAGACAGGCCAAAATACTTCCCTGTCTGAGTCTTCAGCAGCCAAATGGGAAAATGAAAGTAAAAACTCACAGAGCCACAAACCAGCTCCAAAACTCAAAACAAAAGTAAAAGCTCACACAGCCACAGCCCAGCACAATGACATCACTGAAGCCATGTGATAAGACAAAAACATTTCTTAAAGGGCCACTCCCATGAGACTATGTTCCTGTACTATGTTTCCACCACTACCTGGCATTGGTTAGGATTATATTCATTGGAGTTTAGAAGAGTGAGAGGGGATCTCATAGAAACCTATAAAATTCTGACAGCATAGATTCAGAATATTCCCGATGGTGGGGAGGTCCAGAACTAGGGGTCATAGTTTGAGGTTACGGGATAAACCTTTTAGGACTGAGGTGAGGAGAAATTTCTTCACCCAGAGTGTGGTGAATCTGTGGAATTCGCTTGCACAGAAAGTAGTTGAGGCCAAAACATTGTGTAATTTCAAGAAGGGGTTAGATACAGCTCTTGGGGCTAAAGATATCAAGGGATATGGGGGGGGGGGGGAGGGGGGGGGGGAGTCAGGGTATCGAACTTGAAGATCAGCCATGATCATAATGGACGGCAGAGCAGACTCAAAGGGTCGAATGGCCTCCTCCTGCTTCTATTTTCTGTGTTTCTAAGTTTAATGAACCTTGCAACCAATTAAATACTTTTGAAGTGCAGACCCTGTTGAAATGTCGGAAACTCAGATATTGAGCACAGCACGATCCATCAAACAGCAATGTGACGATTCTGATTTTGACTGATGGCTAATCATTGACTGGGACACCAGTAAAAACACCCGTTGCTTGGAATCAGTGTTATGGGATATTTTGGAGATCGGTGGGGGGGGGGGGGGGGGGGGGGGGGTAAACTCTGATCCCCTCTCCAGAGATGCTGTCTGGCCTGTTTGACTCTTTTGAAGTTGAACAAATTAAACTAATCAACAAATTAAACTAAATGAAAAAAATTAAAAGGGACACTTAAAGAGGCACTGCTCTGAACAAAAACAAAGATCAACTGAAACTTAAGAACATCAAATTAAAAGGATTGATCAAGCACCCCAGACCCAGTGGCGAGCACGATGGTGGCGGTGGACACCACATGCTCCCGTACCAGCCTCCCCGAACAGGCGCCGGAATGTGGCGACTAGGGGCTTTTCACAGTAACTTCATCGAAGCCTACTCGCGACAATAAGCGATTTTCATTTTCATTTTATTTCTCTCAGGCCACCCAGCCGTAAATGAATCATACAATCCCTACAGTGCAGAAGGAGGCCATTTGGCCCATTGAATCCGCACCGACCCGGCTAGAGAGCACCCCATCGGAGTCCATTCCCCTGGCCTTTGGATAATGAAGCTGTGGAAGAGGGGCAGACAGCCGGGCTACACGACCCCCTTGCAGCCCGGACCCGTCAATGGCAAGTTTTAGCAGGTTCAAGAGGAGGTCCTCCTCTTCCACCACCACCACTTCCTCCTCCTCCACCTCCACCACCACCACCACTTCCTCCTCCTCCACCTCCTGCTATTCCACGTCGTCTTCTCTCTCTTCCTCACCCCTCCCAGGTGTGCCTGACCTGTCGAACATGCTCCAGAATTTTCTGATTTTCTTTCAATGCGAAGCATGTCTGGAGGGGGGGAGGGGCAGGGAATAACTGACAGCTGGTGTGGCCAATAAAGTGGTCGCTGAGCGGCCAGCCGCCCAATGAGCAGGCGGAGGAGGCGGGACCCGGCGGGCAGGACCGGGACGGGACCGAGCCGCAGAGTAACAAACCGCGGATACAGAGTAACAAACCGCGGATACAGAGTAACAACTGAGACACAGTGAATGGGGACAAGCGGCTACAAAGTGTCCAGGTGACAATGCCACTGTTACAATGTGTCACACAAATTATGCTGGGGGTCCCGTGTGGTAGATAAGTTAACAGGCTGGCAAACACAGACCAATTCACAATGACTTTACCTCAGAAAGTTATTGAAATCAGTTTAAATACATTTGAGGGTGCAGATAGTTGTGACAGACGAGTGTTTGGTGGGGCCCGGGGTTTATGTTTATTGGGAGTTGTGCTCCTACCTGTCTCTGAGCTGTTGACCCCCGGCGCTCTCTCTCTGTGTGTGTGTCTCTGGGCCGGCCCGGCCCGCCTGCCCTTCACTCTGAGTCACTGCGACGTCGACAATAAGCTGCAGAAACGTCCAGAAAACAAAAATCCGCTGGGTCGCAGGACGCGCGCGCGCTCCCGCTCACAGCCACCCTCCCAAACTGGAGTCAGTCAGGATGCACAGGAATCTGCAAGAGTTGTGGAGCGGGCTGTCCGGAGGCCGGACTCTACCAAGTACCAGGCAATGCTGCAGGGTGTCAAGCTGAGGCCAGACTCTGCCAAGTGCCAGGCAATGCTGCAGGCTGTCAAGCTGAGGCCAGACTCTGCCAAGTGCCAGGCAATGCTGCAGGCTGTCAAGCTACTCTGCCAAGTGGCAGGCAATGCTGCAGGGTGTCAAGCTGAGGCCGGACTCTGCCAAGTGCCAGGCAATGCTGCAGGGTGTCAAGCTGCTGATTAACTCACTGCAACCTCCCCCCCCCCCCCCCCCCACCCCCGTCCCATCAGCAGCGTGATAACAAACCCATTTGTAAAGATACTTTACACTCCAATTCAAGTTTGGCATTACATAAAGCACGCACAACACATTACGAAGCACTCATTACAATTCCCGTAACAGCCTCCCCAAACAGGTGCTGGAATGTGGCGACTAGGGGCTTTTCCCAGTAACTTCATTTGAAGCCTACTTGTGACAACAAGGGATTTTCATTTCATTCCAATTGGGTTCCAATATACATTTATATTTCATGTCACAATGTTCTCTGCTGCTTACAGCTACCCCAAGGTTAAGTGCATCTTTCAGAATGTAGTCCTGGACCTTGGAATGTGTCAGTCTGCAACACTCGGTCATTGGTAGATAAGGTGGTGAAGAAGGCATATATAATAATAATCTTTATTGTCACAAGCAGGCTTACATTAACATTGCAATAGAACATACAGTGCAGGAGGAGGCCATTTGGCCCATCGAGTCTGCACCGACCCACTTAAGCCCTCACTTCCACCCTATCCCCGTAACCCAATAACCCCACCTAACTTTTTTTTGGTCACTGAGAGCAATTTAGCGTGGCCAATCCACCTAACCTGCACATCTTTGGACTGTGGGAGGAAACCAGAGCACCCGGAGGAAACCCACACAGACACGGGGAGAACATGCAGACTCCACACAGGCAGTGACCTAACGGGGAATCGAACCTGGGACCCTGGAGCTGTGAAGCCACAGTGCTATCCACTTATGCTACTGTACTGCCCAATGAAGTTACTGTGAAAAGCCCCTAGCCGCCACATTCCTACCCCTGTTCGGGCACAGGGAGCGTGAATTCAGAATGACCAAATTACCTAACAGCACGTCTTTCAGGACTTGTCGGAGGAAACCGGAGCACCCGGAGGAAACCCACGCAGACACGTGGAGAACTTGCAGACTCCGCCCGGTGACCCAAGCTGGGAATCGAGCCTGGGACTCTGGAGCTGTGAAGCAACAGTGTTATCCACTGTGCTACCAGATACCTGCCTTTATTAGCCGAGGTATAGAACCTAAGAGCCGGGAGGTTATGATGGAGCTTTATAAAACGCTTGTTCGGCCCCAAAGAATACTGTGTGGTATTGTCTGTCATTCTCATCGCCACATTACCTTCTCTTCAGCAATCAGTCACTAACGAGTATGATTGTCCACCTAAGAAACTCTGTGTTACTGGTCATGGGATCTGTGGGTCCTTGCGTGGCTGATGAGCCGGAGCCTAGAGTCGCATCTTCGACCGCACACTTGGTAGATGTTTCCGGGAGGTGTGATCGGTCCTTGGACTCCGGATTGCTGGTATTCCTTTCCCAGACTCCTTTCCTGGGCCTCCTCTTGCTGTTGAGTGACCACAAAGAATTCTGACCCTTCAATCAGGAGGTTCCTTCGAGTAGGTCTCTTCTGAGAAAGGGTCTCCCTCGTGCCATGTTGCATTTCGTGAGATAAGCCTTCAGGGTGTCATTGAAATGTTTCCTTTCTCCTCCTCTAGTTCAGGAACCTTCCCTGAGCTGGGCAAAGAAGGTTTGCTTTGGCAGTCGGCACTTTGCCATCCTCAGCGCATGCCCGACCCAGTGGAGTTGGTTTCAGATGATCATGTCCTCGATGCTGGTGCTCTTGGCTCCTTCACGGACGCTGATGTTAGTACACCTGTCCTCCCAGCTGATGCAGAGAATCCCTCTCATATAGGTTTTTAAAAAAAATTTAGTGTACCCAATTCATTTTTTCCAATTGAGGGGCAATTTAGCGTGGCCAATCCACCTACCCTGCACATCTTTGGGTTGTGGGGGGGAAAACCCATGCAAACACAGGGAGAATGTGCAAACTCCACACGGACAGTGACCCAGAGCCGGGATCGAACCTGGGACCTCGGCGCCGTGAGGCAGCAATGCTAACCACTGCGCCACCGTGCTGCCCCCTCATCCAGGGTTAATGGTAACTCTCCAAATTTCTGAACCGTGTAGACGAGTTGGGAGGAAGACCGCCTTGTGCTCGAGGATCTTGGTGCCAGCGTGGATGTCGCGGTCGTGAAAAACCCTTGTCCTTGGGCATCCGAATGAGGCGCTCGCAGGTTGGATACGATGTTGGATCTCTGCATTGGTGTCAGCCTTAGATGAGAAGTGGATTCCTAGGTAGGGGAATTGTTCCACATTTGGTCGGGTTTCTCCATGGATCTTGATGGAGAGGGGGATCGGATCTTGCCCTGGGGCAGGTTGGTAAAGTACTTGAGTTTTCTTGAGGTTGAGGCTGAGACCAATTCTTTGGTATGCCTCCGGGAAGGTGTCAAGCATGGTTTGGAGATTCTCTTCTGAGAGTGTGGAGGTGGCAATGTTATCTGCATAATGAAGCTCCACAAGCGATGTCAGTGTCGTTTACTTCTTGGATTTCAACCAGTTCAGGTTGAAAAGCTGTCCGTCCATTCAGTAGACGATGTCCATTCCACAAAGAGGCTTGTTCTTGACAAGGTGAAGGATAGAGGTGATGAAGATGGAGATGATGACACATCCCCTGCTTGACTCAAGTCTTGACCACAAAAGTCCTATTTCCATCAGTGGGGACTGTCGCCGACATCTTGTTGTGGAGGAGTCAGAGGATGTTGATGAATTTCCCTGGACAGCCGGCCTTTGGCAGGGTCTTGCATAGCACTTCCTGATAGACTGAGTCTAAAGTCTTGGTCAGATCGGTGAAGGCCATGTAGAGTGGTTGATGTTGCTCCTTGCATTTCTGTTGAAGTTTTCGAGTAGTGAAAATCATGTCCGCTGTTCCACAGTTTGGTCGGGAGCCACACTGCCTTTCTGGAAAGATTTCTTCAGAGACTGGGAGAAGGCAGCTTGCAAGGATTCGGGCAATAATCTTCCTGATGATGGAGAGTAGGTATGTTCCACAGTCCACTTGGTCTCCTTTCTGAAAGATGGTGACAATGACGGCATCCCAGAGGTCGGCACAAATTTATTTTCTGTCCCAGATTTTCAGGAACAATTGGAGATTGTTCCACACTATAGGAATGATATGATTGCGCTAGAAAGGGTGCAGAGGAGATGAAAAGGAAATAAGTAGGCTTCAAATGAAGTTACTGTGAAAAGCCCCCAGCCACCACATTCTGGCGCCTGTTCGGGGAGGCTGGTACGGGATTCACCAGGACATTAACAGGGCCGGAGGGCTTTAGCTATGAAGAGAGGCTGGATAAGGCTGTGGTTGCTATCCTTAGAACAGAGAAGGCTGAGGGGGGAACTTGATTGAGGTGTACAAAATATGAAGGACATAAATAGGGTAGATAGGGTATGTTTCCCTTTAGTAGAGGGGTCAGTTACCAGGGAGCAAAGATTTAAGGTTAGAGACAGGAGATTTGGAGGGGATTTGGGGAAAAGCTTTTTCACCCAGAGGGTGGTGGGAATCTGGAACTCGCTGCCTGAAAGGGTGGGAGATGCGGGAACCCTCACAACATTTAAGAAGCATTTAGATGAGCATTTGAAACGCCACAGCGCACAAGGCTAAGGACCAAGTGCTGGAAAATGGGATTAGAGTAGACAGGTGCTTGATGGCCAGCACAGACATGGTGGGCTGAAGGGCCTCTTTCTGAGCTCCAAAACTCTATGACTGGTTGCACTGGAAAACCAAGAAGTTTTGGGAAGACAAAAGAGCTCTTAGAAGGACTAAACAACGGTACTTGAACCCTTGGGCTTCCCTGCGTGCTGTCATGAGATAGTCTAATGTTCACTTGACCCGTCCCTGAGATAAGGGGCTTATTTTATGAAGAAAGGTTGAAGAGGTTGGGCCTATACCCATTAGAGTTCAGAACAATGAGAAGTGATCTTATTGAATCATAGAAAATCCTGAGGGGATTTGACAGGGTGGATGCCCACTCATTGGGGAGACTGGAAGCAGGGGTACGATGGTGATGAAGAGAATTGTTTTCTCAGAGGGTCATCAGTCTGTGGAACTCTCTTCCCCAGAGAGCAGTGGAGTCTGTGTCATTGATTTTATTCAAGGCTGAGGTTGAGGTGTGACCTGATAGAGGTCTACAAGATTATAAGAGCCATGGATAGAGTGGATGGTCAAGCACTCATTCACAGGGTGGAGGGGTCAGTTACCCGGGGCCATTGGTTTAAGGTCCTTGGGACAAAGTTTAGAGGAGATATGCGAGGCAGGTTTTTTCCGCAGAGGGTGGTGAGGGCCTGGAACGTGTTGCCAGGGGAGGTTGTGGAAGCAGATACATTAACAGCATTCAAAAGGCATCTTGACAAATACATGGATAGGATGGGTATAGAGGGATATTGTACGAGGAAGTGCTGAGGGTTTAATAGATCATAGAATTTACAGTGCAGAAGGAGGCCATTCGGCCCATCGAGTCTGCACCGGCTCCTGGAAAGAGCACCCTACCCAAGGTTAACACCTTCACCCTATCCCCACAACCCAGTCACCCCACCCAACACTAAGGGCAATTTTGGACACTTAAGGGCAATTTATCATGGCCAATCCACCTAACCTGCACATCTTTGGACTGTGGGAGGAAACCGGAGCACCCGAAGGAAACCCACGCAGACACGGGGAGAACGTGCAGACTCCGCACAGACAATGGCCCAAGCTGGAATCGAACCTGGGACCCTGGAGCTGTGAAGCAATTGTGCTATCCACAATGCTACCGTGCTGCCCGGGCCAAGGTTGGTATCATGACCAGTACAGGCTTGGAGGGCTGAAGGACCTGTTCCTGTGCTGTATTGTTCTTTGAGGCAGATTATTGATCGACGAGGGAGTCAAAGAGGAGCACATGAGGAAGTGGAGCTGTGACCACAGCCAGATCAAGCCATGATCTTACTGAATGGAGCAGCATGCTCAAAGGGCTGAATGGTCTGCTTCTGTTCCTGAGTCCTACATTCCTACAGCTCCTCCAACAGTGCAGCACTCCCTCAGTACTGAAGTGTCAGTTCAGATGATGGGCTGAAGTCTCTGGAGCGGGGTTATTACATGGGGTTTCACAGACTCTACACCTCAGAATCAGGACATCTAACCCAAATGGTCCGTGCTGATGTTTTCTTCATTATGTTTCATGTAATGTTGGCGTCGCTGGCTAGGACAGCATTTACTGCCCAAATTATTATCACATGGAGTGAATCGAATTGGCCAAAGACTGGCATTTATGATGCTGGGGAGCACCAGAGGAGGCCAATGTGTAACATCCACATAGCACTTCTGGCTGAAGATGGTTGCAAATGTCTCAGCCTTGCCTTTTGTGCAATGCGCGAAGCCCCCTCGTTATTGAGGATGGGGATATTTGCGGAGTCTCCTCCTCCAATTAAGTGTTTAATTGTCCACCATTCACAACTGGTTGTGGCAGGACCGAAGAGCTTAGATCTGATCTATTAGCTGTGGGATCACTAAGCTCGATCTATCGCTTGCTGCTTCCACTATTTGGCACGTAAGAGGTCCTGTCTTGTAACGTCACCAGGTTGATACCTACACATGTCCCTAGCCAAGCTGTTCCAGTACAGCTACAACACTGACATCTACTCAGCAATGTGGGAAATTGCCCAGGTGTGTCCTGTACACAAAGAGCAGTACAAATCCAATCTGGCCAATTACTGCTCCATCAGCCTACTCTCAATCTTCAGCAAAGCGATGGAAGGAGTCATCGACAGTGCTATCAAGTGGCACTTACCCAGTAATAACTCACTGACGGGCGGCATGTGGCGCAGTGGTTAGCACTGGAATTGCGGCGCTGAGGACCCGGGTTCAAATCTCGGCCCTGCGTCACTGTCCGTATGGAGTTTGCACATTCTCCTCATGTCTGTGTGGGTTTCACCCCCACAACCCAAAGATGTGCAGGTTAGGTGGATTGGCCATGTTAAATTGCCCCCCTTAATTGGAAAAAAAATAATTGCGTACTCTAAATTTATATATAAAAAAATAACTCACTGTCGCTCAGTTTGGATTCCGCCAGGGTCACTCGGTTCCAGACTTCATTACAGCCTTGGTTCAAACATGGACAAAAGAGCTGAATGCCAGAGGTGAGGTGAGAGTCACTGCACTTGACATCAAGGTAGCATTTGATCGAGTGTGGCATCAAGAAGCCCTAGGTAAACTGGAATCAATGGGAATCAGGGGGAAAACACTCTGCTGGTTGGAGTCATACCTGGCACACAGGCAGATGGGGTTGTGACTGTTGGATGTCAATCATCTCAGCTCCAGGACATCACTGCAAGAGTTCCTCAGGGTAATGGTCTAGGCCCAACCATCTTTAGCTGCTTCATCAATGACCAACGTGTATATTCCCTGTACACACACGACTGCGTGGCAAAATGTGGTTCCAACTCCATCTACAAGTTTGCTGACGATATGACCATAGTGGGTCGGATCTCGAATAACAACGAGTCAGAATACAGGAGGGAGAATAATGGAGTGGTGCAGCGACAACAATCTCTCCCTCAATGCCAGCAAAACTAAAGAGCTGGTCATTGTCTTCAGCAAGCAAAGTATTGTCCACACCCCTGTCAGCATTAATGGGACTGAGGTGGAGATGGTTAGCAGTTTCAAATTCCTAGGGGTACACATTTCCAAAAATCTGTCCTGGTCCACCCACGTCGTCGCTACCACCAAGAAAGCACAACTGCGCCTATACCTCCTCAGGAAACTAAGGAAATTCGGCATGTCCACATTAAGTCTTACCAATTTTTACAGATGCACCAGAGAAAGCATCCTATCGGGCTGCATCACAGCCTGGGGGTATGGCAACTGCTCAGCCCAAGACCGCAAGAAACTTCAGCGAGGCGTGAACACAGCCCAGTGAATCACACAAACCTGCCTCCCATCCATTGACTCTATCTACATCTCCCCCTGCCTGGGGAAAGCAGGCAGCATAATCAAAGACCCCTCCCACCCGGCTTACTCACTCTTCCAACTTCTTCCATCGGGCAGGAGATACAGAAGTCTGAGAACACGCATGAACAGACTCAAAAACAGCTTCTGCCCCGATGCTTGATCAGGTGAAGCATACAGGGGTGTAGTATTAATGAGGTCAGTTCATAAGAAGGTCTTCCCCGCTGTTACCAGACTCCTAAACAACATTAACACAATACCCCTGTATGATTCACCCGATGCCGGTGTTTATGTAGTTACATTGTGTACCTTGTGTTGCCCTATTAGGTATTTTCTTTTATTTCCTTTTCTTTTCATGTACTTAATCATCTGTTGAGCTACTCGTAGGAAAATACTTTTCACTGTACCTTGACACACGTGACAATAAACAAAATCCAATCCAGTCCTTCTCTCAATGATAAGGTGAGCAGTGTGGATGTTTGCTGAATTTTGCACAATGTTCAGCACTATTCACAACATCTCAAATACTAAAACAGTCCATGCCCATATGCAGCAAGACCTGGACAACAATCAGGCTTGGGGCACACCGCCAACAACAGATCAACTCGATCCCATTGTGCTCAGAACTCCTTTGAACTTAACTTTTCCAAAATATAAAAATTGTTGATTTTTTTTCCTATGGTCCCACTTTCTGGATCAAATAACATTTAATAACCTTCCCTTGTTTACTTATGTAACCTTTGCATGCCATAAAAGCCTTTTACTTCCTTTTGAAGTTTAACGACTGAAAAAAGCTCCCGCTGTATCTCTTAATGCAAATTTCTGAACCTATCCTATTTACTTATAAATCAATTGACCGGGCAAGTCTTATTACAAATTCATGCATCTAGCACCTTTACTCGTTTTCCCTGAACTCTTCCCGTCAAAAGGTCTCTTTTAATCTTTACCCCAGGTTAATTAAATAATTTACACACACACACACACACAGCCTTCTTTACAGAACATAATATTCCCAAAAACATTTTTAAAAATCCATTCTCACATGACCAAATGTCTTTTGAAAGCCACTATCAAATCTGACGCCACTGCCTTTTCAAGTAGGTTCTTCCAGGTCTTAAAAGGCCTTAAGTTTCCGCACTGCTTCCAAATAGGTTTCGTAATATGGAGACCAGAGGCAGGCCCAATACCCTCAAGCAAGAAGTAGCCAGGATTCTGGGTAAGTTTAATATTCATTTCTTTGAAATGAAACTACCGTATATGAGGCTTTGCAAAACAGCAGTCTATAGATCTAGGATGGGTAGGACTTGGTTGGGGGCTGCGGTTACTCTGGACCCCCCAGTCTCTTCTGCGGCCTTGCCTGTGACCATCTGTTCCATGCAATGCTCACCAGAAATTTCCAGGTATTCTGCCTCTATAGGGCAATAAGAAGTCTTACAACACCAGGTTAAAGTCCAACAGGTTTGTTTCAAACACGAGCTTTCGGAGCGCAGCTCCGAAAGCTCGTGTTTGAAACAAACCTGTTGGACTTTATCCTGGTGTTGTAAGACTTCTTACTGTGCTCATCCCAGTCCAACGCCGGCATCTCCACATCTATAGGGCAATGCAGTGAATAGAGTGTCTAATTGACACTTACAACGATATTATAATATTAATAAAGCTTGAGGAACTATTTATTTATTTAGTGTGTCCATAGTCAGAGATCCTGCCTTGAGAAACTGCAATTCATTTTCAGTTAGACACTTTACCACCTTCCAGGCCTCAACATCGATTTCAATCGTTTCAGATCACAGCCTGTTTTTCCAGACAGCGGCATGTGATTCTGCTGTTGCAATTCACACCTCCTCCAGGCCTCATGCCTTTAACTATTCAATCTGTCTTGCCTCAAGCCGATCACAGATGTTCCCTTTTGTTCTTTGCTCCCCTCCCCCGGCTCCCCGGTTATGTTTGTAACCTTTTCCAGTTCTGAAGAAGGGTCGTGGATCTGAAACATGGGCCAAGATTTTACCAGCCCACTGAGGATGGGCTGGTTTTTATAGAATTTATAGAATTTACAGTGCGGAAGGAGGCCATTCGGCCTCGAGTCTGCACCGGCTCTTGGAAACAGCACCCCACCCAAGGTCAACACCTCCACCCTATCCCCATAACCCAGTAACCCCACCCAACACTAAGGACAATTTTGGACACTAAGGGCAATTTAGCATGGCCAATCCACCCAACCTGCATATCTTTGGACTGTGGGAGGAAACCGGAGCACCCGGAGGAAACCCACGCAGACACGGGGAGGATGTGCAGACTCCGCACAGACAGTGACCCAAGCCGGAATCGAACCTGGGACCCTGGAGTTATGAAGCAATTGCGCTATCCACAATGCTACCATACTGCAGGAGAGGGGAGGGGGGGGGGGGGGGGGGAGGGTGTAGAATGACAGCGGAAGGTATCAGTGTGTATGTGGGAGGGGGGGGAGTCATGGAATATTCTTAAGGCGAAATGGCAGTGGCTTGGCTGTTCATTATTGGAGGTGGGTGGTTAATAAAGGTAATTAACTGGCCTCTTACCTGCCATTTGACAAGTCCCCATTTTACAGACATCGGAACCCCCCCGCCATGTGGTCAGTCTGCTAATACACCGAGGAACTGTAGTTCCCAGAGAGGGGGTTGCCTTCCTCTCCTGAGGCTCCATGATCCATAGAGGGGCTGCTCCCATGGCTCCGATGCCAGCGCTGGAGTGTCTACCCTCTCCAATCATCAACATGTCCAAAACATTTACCGTTCTATTGAGGGTGCCGTAACATGAAGTCATCCTCTCCTTCTCCTTGCAGTCTCAGCATTGGCCACCTCTATCAGTGGTGCTATGGTGGCTACAGAGTTGATGGCCTTCTGATTGGCCAGCAGATTGGGGAGGAGTACCACCGGCCTTAATTGGGCAGTGGGCCCAAGGCAGCCCCTTAACTGGGGGGGCACAGGTAAAATTGCCACTGCGGGTCCCATCCTCCACCCATATTGACCCGGTACCCAAGGTGTCCTAGTAAAATCATGGCCAATAACTGTTTCTTTTCACAGATGCTTTTTCCATCATTTTCCCATTTTAATTTATAGAAATGCATGAAATATATTTGATGCTGTTGCGGTAATAAACATAGTTATTATGGTAGTAGTTTTCTCAAGTACTTGTCCCTTTATGATTCTGTCTGGCTACACAGGCACAACTTGGAATCACCCCAAACATTTGTCCAAAAAGAGACTTAACTGTGCAGGTACAAAATATTGTCTATCTCAGCAAACGCTAAGCTATGAAACTGGGACACTCCTGGTATCTTATGGAACTGAGTTCATCAATTCTGCAACTCCATCTGTTTGAGCAGGTTTGTAATCTGTCACTTATGAATGCAGCTATTATCAGATCAGTGGGGGTATAGCTGCCTTGGTAATTCTGCCTCTCATCACCCCCCCCCCTCCCCGCCCACATGAGTTCCGAAGATAACTCACCCAGCTCAGTGCCGTAAAAGGAGCTACTTAAGAGGGGTCAGCCGTGCCTCGCTTTTGAGTCAGGAGGCTGTGCGTCCTCATACCACTCCACAGACCAGAGGACAAAATGTAGATTGGCAGCCCTTGTGTGGTGCTGGGGGAGAGCTGCACCACCACAGATGACACGTTTAAATAAAGGCCCCCGTCTTTCTTTTTCTTTATTCGTTCTTGGGGTGTGGGCGTTGCAGGCAAGGCCAGGATTTGTTGCCCATCCCTAATTGCCCTTGAATCGAGTGTCATTTTAAGAGTCATAGATATCATGAGAATTTACAGACAGAAGGAGTCCATTCAGCCCATCGAGTCTACACCGGCCCCTGAAAGAACACCCTACCTAAGCCCACAATACCCTATCCCCGTAACCCAGCATCCCCAGCTAACCGTTGGACACTACAGGGCAATCTATCATGGTTAATCCACCTAACCCGTACATCTTTGGACTGTGGGAGGAAACCGGAGCACCCGGAGGAAACCCACGCAGACACGGGGAGAACGTGCAGACTCCACACAGTGACCCATGTCCGTAATCAAACCCGGGTCCCTGGCACTGTGAAGCAACAGTGCTAACCACTGTGCTACCGTGTCTCCCTTCCTTTGCTGTGGATCTGGAGTCACATGTAGGCCAGACCAGGTAAGGAATGCAGATTTCCCTCCCTAAAGCACATTTGCAAACCAGATGGGTTTGTACGGTAATCAGCAATGGGATTTTTTTTTTCCTTTATAAATTCAGTATACCCAATTAATTTTTCCAATTAAGGGGCAAATTAATGTGGCCAATCCACCTAAGCTGCACATCTTTTGGGCTGTGGGGGTGAAACCCATGCAAACACAGGGAGAATGTGCAAACTCCACGTTGATGGTGATCCAGAGCCGGGATCGAACCTAGGACCTCAGCGCCATGAGGCAGCAATGCTAACCACAGTGCCACCGTGCTGCCCTGTAATCGACAATGGTTTCATGGTCACCTTTCGACTTTTAATTCCAGATATTTTATTGAATTCAAATTTCACCATCTGCTGTGGTGAGTATCGAACACGGGTCTCCAAGGCATTATCCTCGGTGTCTGGATTACCAGTCCAATGACAATACCACTATGCCACCGCCTCCCAGTCTGCCCTGTGCTGCAAGTTTCTGATGTTATGTTCAGTTCCAGGAGTTGCAGACTGGTTGAAGGCACAGGGTGAGAGAGGCTCTTGACTGGGAATGGGGAGAGATGAATAATACGTAGAATTCGCAGCATAAAAACTTGCCACTTGGCCCAACAGGTTTAAAGATTTGGGCAGCACGGTAGCATGGTGGATAGCACAATTGCTTCACAGCTCCAGGGTCCCAGGTTCGATTCCCGGCTTGGGTCACTGTCTGTGCGGAGTCTGCACGTTCTCCCCGTGTGTGCGTGGGTTTCCCCCGGGTGCTCCGGTTTCCTCCCACAGTCCAAAGATGTGCAGGTTAGGTGGATTGGTCATGCTAAAAAAAAAAGATTGCTCTGAGTGTCCAAAATTGCCCTTAGTGTTGGGTCGGGTTACTGGGTTATGGGGATAGGGTGGAGGTGTGGGATTGGGTAAGGTGCTGTTTCAAAGAGCCGGTGCAGACTCGATGGGCCGAATGGCCTCCTTCTGCACTGTAAATTCTATGAATTATTCAGTTACGAACCAAATGACTAATTGTTAAAATCTAACTTGGTTGTATAATGGGAGAACTTAATGCGAGTGTAGAAAAGATATTAAGGGATGGGGATTCTGGGAGTTTATGTTAAGTTTTGCTGCTTACAGCAACATAAAGCAGAGACCTTGAAGGCTGCCTGTGAGAAACTGTGTGAGAATGGAATGTAAGATGATAAGAAAGTATGGTATGTAAAAGCATTGAGGTCACAAAATCACAGAATTGTTACAGTACAGAAGGAGGCCATTCGGCCCATCATGTCTGCACCAGCTCTTCGCAAGAGCGTTTCACCTGGTGCCATTTTCTCGCCTTCTCCCCATAACCCTGCGCATTCTTTCCTTTCAAAAATCTACCTAATTCCCTCTTGCATCCCTCGATTGAAGCTGAGTCATTCACCTGAGGAAGTTGATTCCCCAAGATAACAGCCAGCCCAGGAAGGAGCCGGCATCTCAGGATTGTCCCGGCTGGGACTTGGACTGTTACTTTGTTATTATATTTCCTAGGGTGAGTAGGAAATAAACTATTTTTGACTCTCCTTTTCAGGACTCCTCACCGACTACAATATTGGCGATGAGGATAAAACGGCGCTACAGAGGGCAGTGCTGGCCACTCAGACAACGGCTTCTCACTCAACGCAAAGGAGTAAGGTTTGCACTGTTTCAAAAATGCCGCCATTTGGTAGACTCGATGTGTTTTGTTGAGTGTGGAAGACCGGGCTCAATACTTGGAGGGTATGCGCTATTTCTTCAGGGCAAACACAATTATTGGGGAAGATTGCCAGAAGGTGTTTCTTTTGACCACCTGTGGGTCCCTACTTGCAGCATCACAAACAGCTTAACCTACCCTCCCGCCCCAGACTCCAAGACGTTCGAGGGATTAGTGGCGTTCGTGACAAATCACTATGACCCCAAGCCGTTGGTAACAATACTGATTTAACATGGTCAAGAGACCCCGGGGGAGTCTGGTACAGAATTTTTAGCATAGTTACGCAAACTGGCGGAACACTGCAACTACGGGCCATCCCTACCCAAGATGCTACGAGATCGCCTCGTATGTGGTGTAAACATTTTGCTGGTCGAGGGCGGTGCCCGTCCAGAGCGGGACCCTCCACATAGAGAAGCCCGACAAGGATGAGTGCATGCAATTGAATTGCGTTGCCGCGCTGCGAGTTGCCCCCATCAAGATCCCTGTCCAGGTGAATGGTTACCCACTAGAAATGGAGCTGGAATAGCACAGATTAGAGACAGAAGAGCAAACTAGTGGTGGAGCCGGAAAAGGTCAACAATGCATTTGAGGCCTTCTACCTGGAGCTGTACACCCCCAGGGAGACCCCGACAACTGGCATGTCCAGTGCATCGAGGAACTACTACATCCTTGTTGTCGGGGAAGATAGGAAGCGAGGGCTGGGAGCACAGTTGGAACTGGGAGAAGTCATGGACAGCACCCACCCCATCCAGACGGGGAAGACGCGGGGACCAGACTGATTCCCGGTGATCCCGAAGGTACTGGCCCCGCTCCTGCGGGAGAAGTTCACAGAGTTGCTGGCGAGGGGCAACCTGCTGCCTACGCTAGCACAAGCCTCAATCTCGCTGATACCCAAGAAGGACAAAGAACCAACAGAATGCGGGTTCCACAAACCCATTTTGCTGCTGAATCTAGACTCAAAAACTGGCCAGGATCCTAGCCAGACAACCAGAGAGCTGCATACCAGAGGTGATGGCAGAAGACCAGACAGGCTTTGTTGAGGGTGACAGCTAACGTCGAACATCAGGTGCCTACAAAATAATGATCCCATCCGGGGAGAGAACATCTCCTTGGACGCAGAAAAGGCTTTTGACAGAGTCGAATGGAAATACCTCATAGAGGTACTGGAGTGGTTCGGGCTTGGAGCAGGGTTCACCTCCTGGGTAAAACTCCTGTACAACGCTCCTAGGGCTGTACAGAGGCACAAGGCAGGGATGCCCACTGTCCCTGCTGCTGTTTGCCCTGGCAATCGAGACACGAGCGATCGTGCTCAGAGCGGCTAAGAATTGGAAGGGGATCCGGAGAGGAGACAGGGGCCACAGAGTCTCGTTCTGTGTGGCTGACCTGCTCCTCTACATCGCAGACCAACAAAGCGGCATGGAAGGAATCTTGGTGCTTTGGAAAGAGTTTGTCGCCTTCTCGGGCTACACACTCAACCTGAGCAAAAGTGAAATCTTCCCGGGTGAACCTACAAGGGGGAGGGGCAGAGCTGGAGGGGCTGCCATTTAAACAAGTACAAAAAAATTCCGCTACCTGGGGATCCAATTCGTCCATGACTGGATTCGGATCCACAAATGGAATCTGACCAGCCTGGTGGAGGAAGTTAAAAAGGACCTGCAGAGGTGGGACACACTCCCACTCTCCCTGGCAGGGAGAGTGCAGACGATCAAGATGAATGTACTGCCCATGTTCCTCTTCCTGTTCAGGCCCATACCGATCCACATCCCCAAGGCCTTTTGCAACTCAGTAGAAAAAATTATCATGGCGCTAGTGTTGAGGGGGGGTGGAGGGTGGATAAGAACCCAAGGATCCCCCTAACAGTCCTGCAAAGAACGAGAAGCATGAGGGATCTGGCCCTCCCAAACCTGCAGTATTACCATTGGGCAGCATCAGTGGAAAGAGTAAATCGATGGATGAAGGAACCAGAAGTTGAATGGGTAAAAATGGAGGAGGGTTCCCATCCCCGCCGGCAAAACACTCTGCAAGCCCAGTGGTAATAGTCACGCTCCGGATGTGGAACCAGCTAAGACAGCACTTTGGTCTGACCGAAATGTCCATCAAGGCCCCATCTGGAACAACCACAGGTTCGCCGCAGCCAAAATGGACACCACCTTCAAAAGGTGGGGGGGGGGGGGGGGGGGGGGGGGGGACACTGACAGTTAGGGTCTTCTACACAGACAACAGATTGACAGCACTTGACGAACTGAGAGAGAAGTTCCTACTGACCGGATGAATCAAGTTAAGATACATACAAATTGGGCGGCACGGCGGCGCAGTGGTTAGCACTGGTGCCTACAGCGCTGAGAACCCGGGTTCGATCACAGCCTTGGGTCACTGTCCGTGTGGAGTTTGCACATTCTCTCCGTGTCTGCATGGGTTTCACCCCCACAACCCAAAGATGTGCAGGCTAGGAGGATTGGCCAGGCTAAATTTCCCCTTAAGTGGAAAAAAATAATAATTGGGTACTCTAAAAAAAAATTTTTTTTAACTTGCAAATGAAAAACTCCGTACGCAGGGAAACGAAGACATACCCATGGGCGCCGAAACAGTCAGTATTAGAGGAACTAATGAACACGTGACAACTTGGGGGGTTGGTGGGAACTGTGGGGACCGCATGGGCAACTACTGAGTAAGGCACGCTCCCCACCAGACGAGACAATTGAAAAATAGGAGGATGAGCTAGGGTCTGAAAGAGGGTGGGGACTCTGCAACGAAGCACTGAACAGTGTCAGCTGCACCTCCACATGCGCAAGGCTAAGCCTAATGCAGCTGAAAGTGGGACATAAATCACGACTAACCAGAACCCAGGTTCTTCCCGGAGGTGGAGGACATATGTGAACAGCGCCAGGGAGGCCCAGACAACCATGCCCACATGTTCTGGGCATGCCCCAGACTTGCCGGGTTCTGGACAGCCTTCTTCGAGGCGATGTCCAAGATTGTGGGGGATGAGGATGGAGACATGCCCGAGAGCGGCAGTCTTTGGGGTATCAGAGCAGCCAGAACTCTTTATGGGGAGGATGACGGACCCCCTGGACTTTGCCTCCCTAATTGCCCACCAAAGAATCCTGCTTGGCTGGCGAGCGGCAGCATCGCCTAAAGCTGTCGGAATTTCTCCAAGGGGGAGAAAGTCAGATTCACCATCTAGATGTGGAGGCCATTTGCCAACCTGCTCCAAGACCTGTTTGTAGCCGGCAGCCAATGTGCCAGGGTGAGGGGGGGCCCACAGAGGGACCACAGACACAAACGGAAAGAAAGAGGGGTGGGGGGGTAGGGAGGGTGAGGGAGGGAACAAGGAGACACAGAACCCAACCACGCCCCACACGGGGTGGGGGCGCCACCCCCTCCTGACTGAATGCTTGTAAATAGAAACAGCCAAATAAGAACAACTTTGCACAAAGTAACAGATGTATCACTACGCTCCCCTAATAGGTTCAGAATTGATGAACCAACGAACAAAGAAAACACACCAGATGGCAAGAAGGGGAGGGGGACCTGGGGAAGCTGGGGGAGTTAGGGTCAGGAGGCCAAGTCAAAAACTGGACACTGGTAAAATGTAAATTGTAACTGATGTGTGTAGAATTTGTGTATGCTTACTTCCATCCGTGTTATGTATAAAAAGATAAAACCCTAATAAAATCATTTTTTTTTTAAATGCAAGGTAGGCAACCTATGCAGCGGAAGCCCTATCCATAGCAGGCAAAACAATGACCCCAGTTGCCTACAGACAGCAGTCCGTCAGGTTGCTCTTGATAATAATGCAAGGCCATGGCCCGGATTTGCTGGGCTTTAATTGGCTCCAGAGGCTCCGTTTGGACTGGCGATGGATTTTCAGGATGGGCACCGGGGGATTATACAAAGTCCTGGGAAAGTACCTGAAAGTTTTCCAGGAGGGCCTGGGGAAATTGCCATGGCCAAGAGACATGTAGACCCTGAGGGCCAACCAAAGTATTTTCGGGCCCTCCCTGTTCCTTACCCATTACTGACAAAGGTAGAGAATGACTTCAACCGCTTGGAAGGCCGAGGAATCACCTACCCGATACAATTTGTAGATTGGACAGCGCCTGTAGTCCCTGTACTGAAACCGGAAAAAATGGGCTGCTTGTGCGGGGATTATAAACTAACCATAAACAAAGGTCCCTCATTTGGACAATGTGTCACCATTAATACCCATAGAGTCCCCAAGGTTGCCATTCGGAGTGTCATCGGCTTGCGCTATTTTCCAGAGAGTCATGGAGAACATCCTACAAGAACTGCCAAGTGGCGGTCTACTTGGATGACGTCCTGATCACAGGTGCCACCGAATAGGAACATCTGAGCAAGCTGGAGGAAGTCCTCCGCTGTGTGGTGACCTACCAGGGCCTACCGCTTAGGCCTAATTGAAATTGGCCATTTTAAATTAAAGAATTGGGCACTTTAAAACAGACCAGAATCGCTCCTGCACAGCCTCATGGGAATTCGGACTGGCCAAGTTCAAATACACTAACGGTCAGACAGGTTGGCAAGACATGTCCGGACCTGCCCTGTCTTTCGGACATCAAGAGATAATCGATCCGTTTAATACGCACCGAGGAAGGAGGGAGGGAGGGAGGGAGGGAAGGAAGGAAGGTGGGACGGAGGGAAGGGAGAAGGGAGGGAAGGAAGGTGATGCACCATCAATTGGACACGAGACAAAGATGAGATCCAAACAATAGGCTTTAATGCACAGGATGTGTGCCCGGCAGCAGACGTACAGAAGAATGGCCGACTGCCGGGAAGCACAGGTTCTTATATCCCGCCTTGTAGGCAGAGCTACCTACCTCTCAGCCAATCGGCTGACAGGCACATGACATACCCGGGCCAATGGGCAGTGAGTCCTCTGCACCAATAGCAGCTCACTTCTAAGGTAAAGAACAAAAGAAAATCACAAGAGTCCATCCGCAGGCAGAAGTCCACCAGTAGGTCACATCGATTCAATCAGTCGAGTGGGCGCCTTCGATGTCCTGCTTGACCTGCGCAGCGGTGCCGGCGACGTCGGAGCGGTGGTCGTCCGTGACTCCGGGAGCAACGATCTTGTTTCTGTGTCCGTACCCCTGGTCGGAGCTAGCGGGGGCCAGGCCGGGGGAGGATTCGCGTGCAGTAGCTGGACTCTTTCGACCAACGGGCCCGACTTGTGCACCCGCACGTGTTTCCGGAGCAGAATGGGCCCGGGGGTAGACAGCCAGGTCGGGAGCGGGGTCCCTGAGGAAGACTTCCTGCGAAAAACAAGAAGATGTTCGTGAGGCGTTTGGTTAGTGGCGGTACAGAGAAGTGACCGGATTGAGTGGAGGGCGTCTGGGAGGCCCTCTTGCCAGTGGGAGACTGGGAGATTTCTGGACCGTAGGGCCAGCAGGACAGTCTTCCAGACCGTACCGTTCTCCCTCTCAACCTGTCCGTTACCCCGGGGGTTGTAACTGGTCGTCCTGCTAGAGGCGATGCCCCTGCTGAGCAGGAATTGACGCAGCTCGTCACTCATAAATGAGGACCCCCGATCGCTATGAATGTATGCGGGGTAACCGAACAGGGAGAAGATGGTATGCAGGGCTTTGATGATGGTGGTTGTGGTCATGTGGGGGCAGGGGATGGCGAAAGGGAAACAGGGGTACTCATCAATCACGTTGAGGAAGTACGTGTTGTGGTTGTTGGAGGGGAGGGGACCTTTGAAGTCCATGCTGAGACGTTCAAAGGGGCGGGAAGCCTTTATCAGATGCGCTCGTTCAGGGCGGTAGAAGTGCGGCTTGCACGCCGCGCAGATGTGGCAGTCCCTGGTCACTGTCCTGACCTCCTCGATGGAGTAGGGCAGCTTGCGGGTCTTTATGAAATGGAAAAAGCGGGTGACCCCCGGGTGGCAGAGGTCCGCGTGGAGGGTTTGGAGGCGGTCCACTTGTGCGTTGGCACAGGTGCCGCGGGACAGGGCATCGGGAGGCTTGTTTAGCTTCCCAGAACGATACAAGATATCGTAGTTGTACGTGGACAACTCGATCCTCCACCGCAAGATCTTATCGTTCTTTATCTTGCCCCTCTGTGCATTATCAAACATGAAAGCCACTGACCGTGCATTAAATTGATGCACCATCAATTGGACACGAGACGAAGTTGAGATCCAAACAATAGGCTTTAATGCACAAGATGTGTGCCCGGCAGCAGACGTACAGAAGAATGGCCGACTGCTGGGATGCACGGGTTCTTATATCCCGCCTTGTAGGCGGAGCTACCTACCTCTCAGCCAATCGGCTGAGAGGCACATGACTTACCTGGGCCAATAGGCAGCGAGTCCTCTGCACCAATAGCAGCTCACTTCTAAGGTACCGTAATACCCCTAGTCATACTACCACATTAGGGAGGAAGGAAGGGACGGAGGGAATGAAGGTAGGTAGGTAGGTCGTTGGGAAGGAAGGTAGATACGCTTTCTGTTCCCCCCCCCCCCCACCCCAGGAGAAGATCGGGCACAACCGCCGGGAGCGGGAGAAGACGGAAGGGGGACCACCGGACATGTGGCCCCCTCCGCAGCAGAGCAAGGAAAGGGCAGTCAGGGTGGAGGTCGGCATCGAGCGAGGAAGTGAGACCCCGCTGAGTTGCAGTTCCCCATGGCACATGTGCCACCCCCCACCCCCACTCCCACCCCCACACCCCTGCTCCACCACCACCGCTACACTCCTCCCTAACACCACCCCCCCCCCCCCCCCCCCAGCCTAAGATGCAAACATGGTGATGGGACGGGTCCATTTGGTGTCGCCCGCCCCGACCCCAGCCACAACTCCAGGTGTCAACCAGCAACAAGAAGGACACCGACATGGACAGCAGCCATTGACCCGCATCCCAGGACACCTCAGAGCTCAGGTCCAGGGATAACATTGACTTCCTGTCACAGCTGCCTCCAACACCCTCCACCATCCCAGAGCCACTCACCTCAGCTGGGGCACTATCTGGTGAGCGCCACACACATGCTCCGTTACAGCAGGTGGAGGTAGGAACCCCCGTGATGGCGGTCAGTCGGAGGGTGGGCTGGCCCCAGGGACTAGCTGCCGTCCACATGGGTTTTGGGCTTCTGGAACGGACAGTGCCATTGTTTGTGGAGATGCAGTCACAGAGCCAGGGACTACATGAGGGGTTGTCGGTGACCATCCAGCACCTGCAGACGCAGGTGAAGGAGTCCAAACGCATGCAGGAACAGGAGGTGGGGCTGGCCATGCGGGCCACACAGGCCAACACCACATCGGCGGCAACTGCGGCGGAGGCCTTGGGGGGCGAAGGTTGCGGCTATGGATCAGCATGTCCAAGGCCTGGGGCATTCTGTGCAAGCGGGGGTTGAGGCCCAGGACAGGGCCGCCCTCTCACAGGCAACCATGTGCCAGAGCCACCTGGACATTGCAGTGGTGTTCCTGAGCCTGGCCCAGTCACAGCAGGACATAGCTGAGAGCGTGGGCGGCATCCTTCTAGACATTGGCCAACGTGGCACAGACACAGAGCGAGGTGGCCCAGTCCCAGAGAGCTATAGCGCAGTCACTGGCTGATGTTGCACAGACCCACAGGGTGGTGGCACAGTCGCATTGTGATGTGGCGCAGTCCCAGGCAGAGGTGGTCCACTCCCTGTGCTCCATGGCCGCGAGCGTGCAGACCCAGGTCAAGATGGCAGTGGGCCTCCAGGACTGGCAGCGCCAGGTAGCGGGGGAGCCTCGGGGGTTAGTTATCTCACGCTCCCATCCCCTGGAGTAGCCGAGGGGCCACTGGGCACCCCGAGGGAGGAGGAGGAGGTGGGGTCTGGGCCAGTGACTCCCACAGGGGAGGTTCCGGAAAACTGCAGAACCTCAGACTCCCCCCCCCCCCCCCCCCCCCCCCCCACTCCTGTCCCTGGCACATCACATGGGCAGCGGGCAGAACAGGGCGACACCACCCGGGACACCCGAGCAGCAGCTGGGCCCATCCAGGCCCAGTTGCCCAAGAAGATGGCCACCAAAGGGGACCCAGGTCACAGGGCGGGAAATGCAGCAGGCCGCCTCCACTCCTGCTGTACCATCTGGGGAACCACCTAGGCGTGGCATTAGGGCCCGTAAGGCCAGAAAGTTAAACACCAGTTCGGTTGGCACAGGGGCAGGACACAATACAGCGATAGGGGCTCGGTCAGAACCTGTCTATATTTGTTCACATTAAATACCTGTGCACAATGCTACAACCTGCCTCAGTGCTCTGTCAGAAGAGTGTGAGGGGTGGGCTGGTCTGGACTGGGGGGCGCGGGGGCGGTGAGGGGAATGGGTGGACGTTGGGGTGGGCTTGGCCCAGGGATTGCGGTTCAGCCAGGGCTCACTGCTTTGATGTCCTACCCTCCCACAGACATGTCCCCACCACCCCCACCCCAGGGATTCGATGGGACCATGTGATAGAATGGTCAACTCGCATGCAGGGGTCACCTGGGTGGATGGTGGAAAGGAGTCATTCGTTGTCGGATGATACGGAGCACCCGAGCTCATCGCAGAGCGGGTTGTCATCATCCTCCATCCCGGAACTTCCGATGGCGACCATGGAGGGAGTGGTCACACACACAGGGCAGCTCCGGCTCAAAGGCATTGACTTGAGCTCTTTTTAAAGTGGGGGAATTTTGACAGGAAAGTCTCATCAGAGAGGAGTTCCGCTAGCAATGAAAGAAGATGCAGGAAGATCAAGCAAAGGCCATCGAAGGAGCGGTACCACCCTTGAAAGGCTGGATGGAGAGAATTGAGAAGTGCCTGGAGGCACAGGGGTCGCAGATCCGGGAGATAGAGAGGGGGATGTCCGACCACACTGATCGAGTGGTGGCATCGGAGGCGGAGGTGGGGCTCCTGGGGGACCTTTGCAGATCACTAAGGGCAAAGTCAGAGGAGCAGGATAACTGATCCTGTGTATCATCGGCCTGCCTGACGGTGTGGAAGGCACGAGTGCCACGAGATACGTCTCAGGATGCTGGCAGGGCTGGTGGCGGAGGGGGTGCTGGACAAGGCCCCAGATATGGACACAGCGTACAGGTCCCTAAGGCAGAAGCCGAGAGTGGGGAGCCGCCGCAGCGGTGATTGTGAGGCTCCATAAGTTTGTGCAGAAGATCCCGCGGTGGACCTGGGAGAATTAGAACTGCGAATGGGAAGGGAACAGGGTCCGAATCTACCAGGGCGTTGGAGCGGAGCTGGCGACAAGACGCACTGAGTCAACAAGGTCAAAGCGGATCTTTACCGAAGGAAGATCAAGTTTGCGGTGCTGTACCCGGTGAAACTGTGAATGACGTTTTAAGACCGGCCGGGAGTATTATTTTGAAACCCCAAAGCAGGCCAATGACTTTATTAGAGACTAGAAGCTGGGGGAGAACTGAACGTTGATGGGAGATGGAGGAGGTTTGGGGGGAGGGGAGGGAGGGGGGGATGCTACTTGGCAGTGTTGGAGTAGGAGCGGGGTCATAGACAGAGAAAGGAGCCATCTTGGATAGGCCCAGTTTAGGGTGAAATTGGAAGGGGAGGATGGTGGGCAGTAGAAGGGAATGGAGGTGCAAGCCTCCAGTAAGAGTCGTAACATGGAACGTACGGGGGGGAGGGTGAACGGGTCGGTGAAGAGTCCCGGGACTGCGCACACTTGAGGAGATTGAAGGCGGGGGTGGTCTTTCTATAGGAGACGCTCCTCCGGGTGAAGGATCAGGTTAGGTTGAGAGAGGGATGGGTGGGTCAGCTATTTAACCCGGGGTTCGATTCAAAGTTGCAGCGGGGGTGGGGGGGGGGTCATCCTGTTGAGCAAAAAGATGGGGTTTATGGGTGCCAAGGAAGTGCGGGATCCAGGGGGGAGATACATGATAGTGAGCGGGGTGTTGGAGGGGACGCTGGTGATCCTAGTGAATGTATTTGCACCAAATTGGAACAACGTGGGGTTTGTGAAGGGGCTGCTGGGTGTGATTCCAGACGTGGATAAGCATCAGTTGATCATTGGGGGGGGGGGGGGGGGGGGGGGGGGGGTTTAATTGCGCGCTGGAGCCGAAGGTGAGTAGGTCGAGCCCCAAGTCAATGGGAAGGTCGAGGAAAGCGAAGGAGCTGATAGGATTTATGGAGAGGATTGGAATGGTGAATCCGCGGACATTTAGGAATCCGGAGGAGAGGGAATACTCCTTCTTCTCGCACATGTACAACAAGGTATTCTCCAGAATTGATTTTTTTGTGATGAGCCGAGAGGTGTTGGTGGGGGTGGTGGGGGAGGAGTAGGCGGGAATCATGGGGCGAAATTCTCCGACCCCCACAACGGGTGGGAGAATAGCGGGAGGGCCTTCCCAACATTTTTGCCGCCCTCCCGCTATTCTCCACCCCCCCCCCCCCCCACCGAAGTCCCGACCCGAATCGCTGCCGCCGTTTTTTTTACGGCCAGCAGCGATTCTCAGCTGTTGGATGGGCCGAAGTCCCAGCCCTTTCCGCCGTTTTTACGAACGGCAAACACACCTGGTCTTGCCGTTCGTGAAAACGGCGTCACAAACTCGCTATTAATAACCATGGCACCGATTGGCACGGCAGTACCACGGCCGTGCCAAGGGTGCCATGGACCCGCGATCGGTGGGCACCGATCGCGGGCAGCGGGCCCGATGCCCGCGCACTACTTGTCCTTCCGCCGCCCCGCAGTATCCATTCGCGGGGCGGCTGAGGGGCAACCCGGCCCGCGCATGCGCGGGTTTCGCGCAAAAACGCGATGACGTCACCCGCGCATGCGCGGGTTGGAGTCTTCCAAACTGCGCATGCGCGGCTGACGTCATATGACGCGTCAGCCGGCGCTAACTCCAGCAAGCGGGCTTAACGATTTTCGTTAAGCCCGTCTTGCCGGAGCCTACGGCGTCGGGCTGCTAGCCCCGACGGGGGACCAGAATCGGTCCCCGGTCGGGAAGGGGCGCGCTGCCGTAAAACCCGCCCGGGTTTTACGGCAGCTTTACGATTTCTCCCGTTTTGGGAGAATCTCGCCCATGATTTCTGACCATGCACCACATTGGCTGGAGATTAAATTTAACTCGAGGCAGAAGCAGAGGCCGGGATGGAGGTTCGACCAGGGGATCTTGGCAGATAAGGGGTTCTGTGACAAGGTGCGGGCGGGTGATTAAGAACTATGTGGAGCTGAACCAGAATGGGGAGGTATCGGTGGCCACATTTTGGGAGGCATTGCAGGCGGTGGTTCGGGGGGAGATTATCTCATTAAAAGTGCACAGAGATAGGGGAAGGAGGGAGGAGTATGAACGGTTAATGGATGAGATAGTCGAGGTGGACAGGGGACATTCGAGGGCCCCACCAAGGAGGGATTGGCAAAGGGAAAGCAGTTACAGGGGCAGTTTGACAGGCTGGCAATGGGAAAGGCTGTTGGGCAGCTACGGAGGGTGAGGGGGTGCAGTATGAATATGGAGAGCAGGCGAGCCCGCATGCTAGCCCACCAGCTACGGAGGCAGGCCGCGCCTAGAGAAATCCTGAGAGTGCGGACAGGGAAAGGGAGGTAGTGTCGGAGCGAGGGACGATAAATGAAGCGTTAAGGAGTACTATGAGAAATTGTACAAGGGGTGAGGAAAAGGACATGGGGCGGTTTCTGGACGGGCTGGAAATCCCATGGCTGGATGAGGAGACAGGCACTTGTGTTCTGCTCCAGTTGCGTTAGTGTGGTGCCGTGTATTTTGCTATTTGCTGGGCATGGTTCGTTCCATGCTTCCTTATTCGCCCCACCACCCCATCGCCTTGTTGTACCGTGACTGCCCTCTCCCTTCCTTTGGCTTATTTACTGCTGGCTACAAGCAGGTCTTGGAACAACTGGGTGAATGGCTCCCATGTTTGTGGAAGCCCTCCTCCGACCCCTGGATGACAAATTTAATTTTCTCCATCTGGAGAAATTCCGATAGTTTGGACAGCCAGTCTGCAGCTTTGGGTGGTGCTGCTGACCACCAGCCGAGCAGGATTCTCCGGCGGGCGATCAGGGAGGCAAAGGCAAGGGCGTCGGCCTTCCTCCCCGTGAAGAGATCCGGCTGGTCTGAAACCCCAAAGACTGCCACTCTCGGGCATGGCTCCACCCTCACCCCCACCACTTTGGACATGGCCTCGAAGAAGGCTGTCCAGGACCCAGCAAGTCTGGGGCAGGACCAGGACATGTGGGCGTGGTTGGCTGGGCTCACTTGGAACTGTTCACATCTATCCTCCACCTCCGGGAAGAACCTGCTCATTCGGGTTCTGGTCAAGTGGTCTCCATGTACCACTTTCAGCTGCATTAAGCTTAGCCTTGCGCATGTGGAGATGGAGTTGACTCTGTGCAGTTCTTTGCTCCAGAGTCCCCACCCTAGTTCAAATCCCAAGTCCTTCTCCCAGTTTTCTCTTGTCTCGTTCAGTTTGGTGTTAGCCATCCTTAGTGGTCGCCCATACATGTCGCCACAGTTCCCTTTCCCTAAGATGTCCGCGTCCAGTAGGTCCTCTATCAGCGATTGTTGTGGTGGGCATGGGTATGTCCTCGTTTCCTGCGTAAGAGGTTTTGACCTGCATGTATCTTAGTTTGCACCCCCCCACCCGTCCGTCAGCTGGAAATTCTCTGTTCGCTCCTCGAGTGTTGTCTGTCTGTTAACTGTGTAAAAGTCCCGAACTGTCAGTGTCCCCCTGTCCTGTCTCCACCGTTTGAAGGTGGCGTCCATTGTCGCTGGCATGAACCTGTGGTTGCTGCAGATGGGGGCCTTAACGGACATTTCGGTTAGTCCAAAGTGCTGTCGCAGTTGGTTCCACGACCGGAGTGTTCCTACTACCACTGGGTTCGTTGAGTGTTTATTTGGTGGAGATAGAAGTGCCGCCATGGCCAGGGCCCGGAGGGAGGCCCCTCTGCAGGAGCCCTCTTCCATAAGCACCCACTCAGCTTCTGGCCCCTGTGTCCAGCCTTTTGCCCTCTCCGCAGTTGCCGCCCAGTGGTAATTTTCCAGGTTTGGGAGGGCCAGGTCCCCCATGGTTCTCGTTCTCTGCAGTACTACTAGGTCTACAAAATTATGAGGGGCATAGACAGAGTGGATAGTCAGAGACTTTTCCCCAGGGTAGAGGGGTCAATTACTAGGGGGCATAGGTTTAAGGTGCGAGGGGCAAGGTTTAGAGGAGATGTACGAGGCAAGTTCTTTACACAGAGGGTTGTGTGTGCCTGGAACTCACTGCCGGAGGAGATGATGGAAGCAGGGACGATAGTGACGTTTAAGGGGCATCTTGACAAATACATAAATAGGATGGGAATAGAGGGATACGGACCCCGGAAGTGTAGAAGATTTTAGTTTAGACGGGAAGCATGGTCGGCGTAGGCTTGGAGGGCCGAAGGGCCTGTTCCTGTGCTGTACTTTTCTTTGTTCTTTGTACTTTGTACTATTTTTGAGATGCTTGCATTCTTCCCCCCCACTCCACACACACACACACATACAAACGCCATGACAGTTTTTTCTAGTGAGTTGATAAAGGCCTTGGGAATATAGATCGGTATGGATCTGAACAGGAAGAGGAACCAGGGCAGTATGTTCATCTTGTTCGTCTGCACCCTCCCTGCCGGGAGAGTGGGAGTGTGTCCCACCTCTGCAAGTCCTTTTTAACTTCCTCCATCAGGCTGGTCAGATTCCATTTGTGGATCCGTGACTAGTCTTTGACGATTGGGATCCTAGGGAGCGGAATCTGTGTTGGGCCTGTTTAAATGGCAATTCTTCCAGCTCTGCCTCTCCCCCTTGCGGGTTCACTGGGCAGATCTCGCTTTTGCTCAGGTTGAGTTTGTAGCCCGAGAAGGTGCCAAACTCTTTCAAGAGCGCTATGATTCCTTCCATGCTACTTCGCGGGTCTGCCATGTAGAGGAGCAGGTCATCCCCTTCCAATTCTTTTGTCACCCTGAGTGCGATCGCTAGTGGTTCAATTGCCAGAGCAAACAGCAGCGGGGACAGTGGGCATCCCTTGCCTCGTGCCTCTGTGCAGCTGGAAGTACTTAGAGCTGGTGATATTTTTCCGTATGCTCGTTGGAGAGCGTTTGTACAGGAGTTTCACCCAGTCGATGACTCCGCTCCAAGCTGGAACCGCTCCAGCACCTCTATGAGGTACTTCCATTCGACTCTGTCAAAGGCCTTTTCTCTATCACCTCAGGGTTCTCTCTCTGGATGGACTCATTATCACATTCAGCAGGCATCTGGTGTTCGATGTTAGTTGTCTACCCTTCTGGTCTTCTGCTACGACCTCTTGTACGCAAGTCCTCCAGCGTCTTGGCTAGGATCTTGGCCAGTATTTTCGCATCTGCGTTTAGCAGTGGCAGTGTGCCCCTCGCCAGCCGAGTCTGTGACCATCTCTCGCAGGTGTGGGGTCGGTGCCGTCACAAACGTTTTGTACAAGTCCGCCGGGAAACCGCCTGGTCCTGGCGCCCTTCCCCACCTGTGTGGTGAATGTAATATATATATATATATATGATCATTCACATTGTCTTTGTAGCGCAGTAGCGCTATCCTACCACTAGGGGAGTAGCTCTGGGAGTACTCAGGAACTTGTACTGGCTCCACCCTTGGCTCAGCCCATGACTCCTCCCCCTAGTGCAAGCTGTATAAATAGCCTTGTCCAGAGTCAGTCTGAGTTCACTAAGAGTTCATCAACGGGTAACAGGCTGGCTCTGAAGTAAGTGGATTAAAGCCTAGATTCATATCGGAAACACGTGTCTGGTGAATTGATGGTTCCATCAACCTGCATATAGTTATTTTTTTTAAATTTAGAGTACCCAATTAATTTTTCCAATTAAGGGGCAATTTAGGTGGACAATCCACCTAACCTGCACGTCTTTGTGTTGTGGGGTGAGACCCATGCAGACACGGGGAGAATGTGCAAACCTCCACACGGACAGTGACCCAGGGCCGGGATCGAACCTAGGATCTCGGCGCCATGAGACAGCAGTGCTAGCCACTGTGCCACCGTGCTGCCCCTTCGTGTAGTTAATACTCTCCATGACTCCTCCCAGTTCTAGCGGTGTGTGTGTGTGTGGGGGGGGGGGGGCAGCCTCGCTCTGGCGAGGCCCGAGCTTCGCCGCCTCGTGCACAGCCGGCTCGGCTGTTTGTTTCCCCTGGCTTTACCCACTCCTAGTTTCCCACGGCCTCTGGAATGGCTGTTGTTTGGCATTTTCCCCTTGTAATGTTGCTGGTAAGGGAGAGAGGGGATGTTTTTCCTTGGTGTTAGCGGGCTATTCGGGTGCAAGAGTCTGTTTTTCAGGTTCGTGGGAGGAGAACCACCTCAGCACATCCCCATCATCAAAAATCGGAATTTTGCAGTTTGAACTGAGGCAGAGCAAACTTAAAAACGCAGGGCCTGCAGGATTGAAAGAGCTGTTAGCGAAGTATGGGCTGGAGCAGGGGGAAATGTTTAGATACATCCAGGTTCGAGATTTTGCCAGAAACGAGATACAGAGCTTCCCGGTGGAGCCGGCCTCCACATTGCTGGAGGAGGACGACAGGGGGACTGGAGAAGGGGGTATTGTCAGCGGTTTACGGAGCTATTTTGGAAGGGTAGAAGGCACCGCTGGAAGGGATCAAGGAAAAGTGGGAGGAAGAGTTGGGAGAGGATATGGAGGAGGGGTTCTGGTGTGAGGTGCTCCGGAGAGTGAATGCCTCCACCTCGTGCGCGAGACTGGGGCTGATACAGCTGAAGGTGGTGTACAGAGCGCACCTCACGAGGGCGAGGATGAGCCGATTCTTTGAAGGAGTAGAATATGTGTGTGAATGTTGGGGGGGGGGGGGGGGGGGGCGCAAGTCACGTACATACGTTCTGGGCCTGTCCAAAACTGGAGGATTACTGGAGGAGGTTTTTAGGATAATCTCTAAAGTGGTGCACGTGAAACTGGACCCGGGCCCCCGGGAGGCCATATTCGGGGTGTCGGACCAGCCAGGGTTGGAAACGGGTGCGGAGGCAGATGTAGCCTTTGCCTCGTCGATTACCGAAGGCGGATCCTGTTGGGATAGAGAGCAGCCTCTCCACCCTGTGCCCTGACGTGGCGGTGGGGATGGGACCTGTTGGAATTCTTGACTCTTGAGACGGTTAAGTCTGAACTGAGGGGAAGGACTGGAGGGTTATCTACAATTCATGGGCGTTATTCATTATGCACTTTCAAGAACTGTATAACATCGAACATTAGTTTGGGGGGGGGGGTGGTTGGGGGGCTGTGTGTATTCAATGTGTAGACTATGGGTGATTCTGATTCCTTTTTGTCATTTGTTATGTAACATGCGAGCTAATGTTTGGGGGTTTGGTGGGAGGATGGGATTGTTGTTATTGATATGGGGACAGACATATTCATAGAACAGTTACAGCACAGAACAGGCCCTTCGGCCCTCGATGTTGTGCCGAGCAATGATCACCCTACTCAAACCCACGTATCCCCCTATACCCGTAACCCAACAACCCCCCCTTAGCCTTACTTTAGGACACTACGGGCAATTTAGCATGGCCAATCCACCTAACCCGACATCTTTGGACTGTGGGAGGAAACCGGAGCACCCGGAGGAACCCCACGCACACCCGGGGAGGACGTGCAGACTCCGCACAGACAGTGACCCAGCCGGCAAACCGAACCTGGGACCCTGGAGCTGTGAAGCATTTCTGCTAACCACCATGCTACCGTGCTGCCCCGATTCGTTGCTGATCATTGTTTATTGGTGGTGGGTGCAAATTTGGGAGAAAATGTGAAAAAGGAGGAGAATAAAATATTTTTTTTTAAACTCAGGGCCATGTTCCAAGGTGAAGGTGAGAAACAAAGAAATCATCCTCGGTGTGAAGAGAGTAACATTTTCCTACAATCCAACACCAATCGAAACTCAGAACTGTTTCAGGAAGAGAGACCATTAAAACGCAAATTGCTGTATGTTGAACTCAGGCTGCCACAGACAAGACGCACCCAAACCGCTGGAAATACACAAAATGTGAAGTATTTCAAGGCAACGCTGCCCAGCTGCAAATGACACAGGCAGTGTCAAGAAAGTCTTCAGCAGAGGACACAGCCTGAAGGCTGCTTTCGATTTGATTTAGATTTAGATTTAATGTCATGTGTGCCCGAGGTACAGTGAAAAGTATTGTTCTGCGTACAGTCCAGACAGATCATTCCATACATGAAAAAACATAGGACATTCATAAATACACAATGTAAATACACAGCCACAGACATCGGCTGAAGCATACAGAGTGTAGTGCTACTCAGTAGAGAAGATGTGTGGAGATATCAGTTCAGTCCTTAAGAGGGTCATTCAGGAGTATGGTGACAGTGGGGAAGAAACTGTTTTTGAAACTGTTCGTGCGCGATCTCAGATCTCCTGCCCGATGGAAGAAGTTGGAAGAGTGAGTAAGCCGGGTGGGAGGGGTCTTTGATTATGCTGCCTGCTTTCCCGAGGCAGCGGGAGGTGTTGATGGAGTCAATAGATGGGAGGCAGGTTCGTGTGATGGACTGGGCTGTGTTCACGACTCTCTGTAGTTTCTTTTAGGGCAGCATGGTAGCACAGTGGTTAGCACTGTGGCTTCACAGCGCCAGGGCCCCAAGGTTCGATTCCCCGTTGGGTCACTGTCTGCAGAGTCTGTACGTTCTCCCCGTGTCTGCGTGGGTTTCCTCCCACAGTCCAAAGATGTGCAGCTTAGTTGGATTGGCTGTGCTAAATTGCCCTTAGTGTCCAAAAGGTCAGGTGGGGTTATTCGGTTATGGGGCTGGGTGGAAGTAAGGGCTTAAGTGGGTCGGTGCAGACTCGATGGGTCGAATGGTCTCCTTCTGCACTGTATGTTCTATGTTCTTACAGTCTTGAGCGAGCAGTTGCCACCAGGCCGTGATGCACCAGACGGATGCTTTCAATGGTGCGTCTGTAAAATTGGTAAGAGTCAATGTAGACATGCCGAATTTCCTTAGTTTCCGGAGGTAGTATAGGCGCTTTTGTGCTTTCTTCATGTCAGACTTGACTTGTCTAAAATTGATCAGTGCTGGCTGTATTTAATAGTTTGTGTTTTTTTCTAAATTGCCACATTGTTATTCCAAATCCACATTATGACTGCAGGAAGACGGCCCCAACAGGGCTGCCCAGGTCTATATTCTGCAGTTTATCTTGTTGCCTCTTCTTAATGAGGTACATACCGACATTCTTCCAGTCATCTGGTACAACTATACATCAAAAGGATTGCAGGCTAGAATCTTTACCCTGCCCTCCCTCATTCATGGTCCAGTGCTGTTGTGCTTTCTTGGTGGTAACGTTGACGTGGATGGACCAGGACAGATGATTGGTGATGTGCACCCCTAGGAATTTCTCCACCTCGGCCCCGTTGATGCTGACAGGGGTGTGTACAGTCCTTTGCTTCCTTAAGTAAATGACCAGCTCCTTAGTTTTACTGACGTTGAGGGAGAAATTGTTGTCGCTACACCACTCCACTAGATTCTCTATCTCCCTCCTATATTCTGACTCATCTTTGTTTGAGATCCGACCCACTACGGTTGTGTCATCTGCAAACTTTTGATGGAGTTGGAGCGAAATCTTGCCACAGTCGTGTGTGTACAGGGAGTACAGTAGGGGGTTAAGTATGCAGCCTTGCGGGACCCGGGTATTGAGGACTAGCATGGAAGAGGTGTTGTTTATTCTTACGATTGTGGTCTATGTGTCAGGAAGTCAAGGATCCAGCCAAGTCCTAGGTTTTGGAGTTTTACTATGTGCTCGGCTGGGATTATGGTGCTGAGTGTGGAGCTATAGTCAATGAAAGTCAGACGTAGAAGTCCTTATTGTGGAGATGCTCCAAGGATGAGCGTAGGGCCAAGGCGATGGCATCTGCTGTGGACCTTTTGTGGTGGTATGCGAATCCAGTAGATCAAGCCATTTTGGGAGTATGGAGTTGATGTGTCTCATTACCAACCTCTCAAAGCATAGATGTGAATGAAGGCCACCAGACGGTAGCTGTTGAGGCACGTTGCCTGGTTTTTCTTTGGCACCGGTATGATGGTGGCCTTCCTGAAGCAGGTGGGAACCTCGGAACGGAGCAGGGAGAGGTTGAAGATTTCCACAATCACACCCGCTAATTAGTCCGCACAGGATCTGAGCGCGCAGCAAGGGACTCCGTCAGGACCTGTTGCTTTCCGAGGATTCACTTTCAAGAAGGCCAATCTGACTTTTGAAGCTGTGATGGTAAATGTGGCTGTGTCCGAGGCTGCTGGGGCAGTTGACAACGGTTTGATGGTTTCCTGCTAGAAATGAGCATAGAATGCATTAAGTTCGTCGGGGAGGTGTGCGCTGTCGTCGGAGATCCTACTCGATTTTGAAGCCCGTTATATTGTTGAGGCCTTGCCACAATCAATGAGAATCCATGTCATCGATCATTTCGGACTTTGTATGGGCGGGGAAGGTGTTGAGGGTCAGGAGGACCCTGCTACAGAGGTAGAGGCAGAAGAAGGGGGACCTGAAGTTTGCGAACCTGCTTCATTATTATTGGGCGGCGAATGTGGGCAAGGTGCAGCGGTGGTGGGAAGGAGAAGGGGTAGAGTGGGTTAGGATGGAGGAGGAATCTTGTAAGGTGTCTAGTTTGAGGGCTATTGCGACGCCAGCATTGTCAATGGCTCCGAGTAGGTATTCAGGGAGCCCGGTGGTGCAGTCCACAGTGAAGATATGGAATCAGTTGAGGAGACATTTTAGGATGGAAGGGATGTCTGTGTTAATGCCATCATGTGAGAATCATGGGTTTGAGCCAGGCGGGATAGTGTATGCAGGAGGTGGGGGGAAGTGGAGCTGGTCAAGGTGAGGGATCTGTATTGGAGGAAGGGTTCGCCAGTCTGGAGGAGCTAAGGGAGAGGGTGGAGCTGCAGAGGGGGAGGAGTTCAGGTATCTGCAGGTTAGAGTTTTTGCGCAAAAGGTCTGAAGGGGGTTCCCTAGGTACACCCTGCTGGAGTGACTGCTGCTTCTGGATATGGGAAGGGAGGGAAGAATTGGGGATACATATAAGTGGCTGGGGGAACTGGCAGGCGAGTGTGGTGAAGATCAAGGAGAAATGGGAAGCGGATTTGGGAGGGGAAATCAATTGGAGGGTATGGAGTGAGGCACTGCGTAGGGTAAACAGGACCTCCTTTATGCAAGGATGAGCCTGATACAGTTAAGGTGGTGAACAGGGTGCATATGACTCGGGCGATAATGAGTGGGTTCTTTCAGGGGGTAGCAGATGAGTGTGGTCAGTGAATCACACGCACATGTTTGGGGTTGTGAAAAATTGGGAAGATTCTAGGCTGGAGTGTTCGCGGTCTTAGCCAGGATAGTGGAGGAGGGAGTGGACCGGACCCTTTGGTGGCGATATTTGGGGTTTCAGAGAAGCCGGAGCTCATGGAGAGAGGAAGGCCGATGTAGTGGCCTTCGCCTGATTGAACGGGTGACGAATTTTACTGGAGGGCGGTCGGCACCGGGGGGGTTAGCGGCATGGTTGGGTGACCTGTATGACTTCCTGCAGTTGGAGAAGATATAGTATGAATAAGGGCTCTGCAGGGGGTTTGATAAAGATGGGGGATGTTTGTGACGTGTTGAGGAGCTGTTCATCGTGGGGAAAAAATCCGCAGACTGTGTAGTTGATTGTTGGGAATTATGTATCCTGGGGTGTTTATTTGCTGTAACCTGTTTTGATACGTTTGTAATAAAATACATTTTACTAAAATGAGAATTCATGTCATTCGTCTGTGACCTCTAGCTTAGTCTGGTATTGTCTCTTGCCGTCCCTGGCTTTGCGGAGGTCGTACCTAGATTTCTTGCATAGGTCAGGGCCGCCTGTCTTGAACGCCTAAGACCTGACTTTCAGTAGGGAGTGAACCTCCCAGTTAAACCATGGTATCCGGTTGGGGAACGCATGTACTACCTTCTTTGGCACGCAATCTTCTACACACTTACTGATGATGCCTGTGATGGTAGTGGCATACTCATTTAGGTTTGCCACTGAGCTCTTGAATATGGACCAGTCCACTGACTCCGAGCAGTCGCGTAGGAGCTCTTCCGTTGCCTCGGACCAGCATTTGTACCTCGGTACACGTGACAATAAACAAAACCAAATCCAAATCCCTCTCTCTTTTGGGATAACGTGTCGTTTGATTCATTAAACCAACTCTACTAGAAACCTAACATCAAATCGAAATCCGTAACAATTGCAACATTCTCGACATCTGACCACATTCAAGAAACCAGCTGACCTAAATCAGCTGGTTTAAAATCTACTCGTCAAGGACAGTCAAAGGACACTGTGGTTAGCATTGTTGCTTCACGGCACCAGGGTCCCAGGTTTTGATTCCGGCTTGGGTCACTGTCTGTGCGGAGTCTGCACGTTTTCCCTGTGTCTGCGTGGGTTTCCTCCGGGTTGCTTCGGTTTCCTCCCACAAGTCCCGAAAGCCATGCCGTTAGGTGCATTAGACATTCTGAATTCTCCCTCTGTGTACCCGAACAGGTGCCGGAATGTGGTGACTAGGGGCTTTTCCCAGTAACTTCATTGCAGTGTTAATGTAAGCCTACTTGGGGACAATAAAGATTATTACTATTATTAATCGTGTATTCTTTTGCCTTTTTGTACTGGTCTCAATACCCCTAATTTCTAATAATTATTTCCTAAGATATATGTGTGTCCGAATGTTTGATATTGCCTTTTTATTAATTTTTCTTGGATAACGATTAATAAATTTGTCCTTTCTTTGACTTAATAATTCTTGTTTGATTGTCTCCTTATGCTCCCAGCGTAAAATATTCTGATTTGGAAAGGGCATACCTGCGTGAAAAATAAACTTAAACCTTTGTTGTGACCAACGAAGGCGGTTGAATAGAGGGGAACCAGTTTACCCCTTCTCACCTGGTCATACCAAAGGTGTTGTTACTGAGCCATCTGACACTGTTGAAAATAAGAACAGACAATGCTAGAAGCGAATCAGGTAGCAACTGTGGAGATGGGGAAACAGGTGTTAATGTTTCAGGAATAACCTTTTGCCCAAAGCCTCTTGTTAAAAAGAGTGAAAACATTTTTTGATGTGTTGCTTTAATGAATGGATGCATGCGTACTTTTCCATGAATGACTGACATATTACGAATAAATCAATTACTTTATGTAAAAATGATTTTATTACAATGATAAAAGACAGACATGATTATAACAATGCATAATAGAAGACTCTTGTCCCCAAGGGATCAGGAAATAATTATTGCTTGGCTTGATTTTAAGCTGAATGGTACAGAGGTACCTTTTTGCTTCATAGAAAACTTTAAGTCAATCTCGGGGAAGTTGATTTATTTCCCAGTGCTATTACTAAATAAAAACATTACCAATTGCAGTGATCCATGGTTTTTTCTTTCTGTGAACTTTCTTTTCTCCTTCTGATGCCCTCAATTGCAACTCGAGAGAGAGATGCTTGGTAAACAAAGGCTTTAATTAGCAGAGAACCAGACACCTACCGAGCAAGTGTGCTCACTGCACATGGCCCACTGAACGTTACCTTATATATGGCTCCCTGGGGGGGGGGGGGGGGGGGGGGGGGGGTGGAGCCAGAGGCGGAGTCCCCCAGGGTTCCAAACCCGGTCTTAAAGGGATCATTACATTAAAGGTGCAGTAATCATTCATCACACTCCTCCCAAAGGCACTGCCTGCTGATTGGGCCTGTAATTCCAGAGGCCCCAAATGTTTTACTCACATGGAAGCCTTTGCAGTGATTGTCAACTGGCAAGTCAATCGCAAGGTTCTTCAGAGCTGAGCTTTACCCTGCCCCGACCGATGGGCACATTTCTGATCGAGAATCAGAAAGGTCACCCTGATTTGGATCGGCGCAGGCTGGGAGGGCCGAAGGGCCTGTTCCTGTGCTGTAATTTTCTTTGTTCTTTGAATCATTCCACTCTAATTCTTTGTGGAGTGATTTGTTTAAACGAGTTAGGACTGCTTTTTAATTTGTTTTGTGCACGGTGGTTCGTGCCTGGTGCCTTAAAGGGGCATGAGGACTGTCGGATTGCACGTGATCGTCCAGTTTAGAGACAACATTGATACCTTGATCAATTTGGCCAATCTGGTGTCACTGAGGTTAGTTGCGGAACACCTACTGATGCAGCACAAAGTGAACCAGGTGACTTCTGGTCTTCTCCGCGCCCAGCTCTACTCACGGTTTTACCCAGCAGAGCCTTTGAATATAGTCCTAGACAGCACCATTTTAACAAGTATAGTATCACTATTACCTCTATTTTTAAATAAATAATACAAGAAAAATGCTCATGTGGAAACCACATGATGGAAAACATAAACACAAGGGAAACTAATCAGTTTATTAACCCGTGCTAATTTAATCTTTGGAACAAGGGTTTCAGGTATCTAATATTCCTCACGGTCAAGTTCGGCGCTGTCATGCCAACCTCTTCATAATCTTTCTCCAAGGCTGCCAAATCATCACGGGCCTCTGAGAACTCCCCTTCCTCCATCCCCTCACCTACGTACCAATGCACAAAGGCACGCTTGGCGTACATCAGATCAAACTGTGATTGAGACGAGCCCGGCTTGAGCGATGGCCGTGCTATTGCTCAGCATACACACAGCACGTAGCACCTTGGCCAAGTCCCCACCAGGCACCACAGTGGGAGGCTGGTAGTTGATGCCAACCTTGAAACCGGTTGGACACCAGTCAACAATCTAATGGAGCGTTGGTCTTAATGCTGGCAATGGCAGAATTGACATCTTTTGGCACCACATCACCACGATAAAGCATACTTACAGCCATGTACTTGCCGCTGCGAGGGTCACATTTGACCATTTGGTTGGCTGGCTCAAAGCAGGCACTGGTGAGCTGAGCCACTGAGAGCTGCTCATGATAAGCCTTCTCAGCTGAGATAATTGGTGCATAGGCAATCAAGGGAAAGTGGATGCGTGGATATGGAACTAAATTGGTCTGGAATTCTATCAGATCAACATTCAAAGCACCTTCAAATCGAAGGGAGCACGTAATGCAGGACACAACCTGGGCGAGAAAGCCGGTTCAGGTTGGTGTAGGTTGGACGCTCAATATCCAAGTTTCTGCGGCAGATATCATAAAGGGCTTCATTGTCTGCTATGAAGCAGCAGTCAGAATGCTCAAGGGTGGTGTGGGTAGTGAGGATGGCATTATAGGGTTCGACCACAGCAGTTGAGATTTGAGGAGCTGGATAGATGGTAAATTCAAACTTGGTTTTCTTGCCGTAGTCAACAGTGAGACACTGCATCAAAAGGGATGTAAAACCAGAACCGGTGCCTCCACCAAAGCTGTGGAATATGAGGAAACCCTGGAGTCCTGTGCAATCATCAGCCTGTGAAAATAGGATATATGCCAAATTAGCTAACTGTACTTTTACGTTCAGAATCAAAATGTTAGACAATTTTAAGTGTAAAGATAAGCATCTTGCTTAATTTCTTCTATTAGATAATGTTCTTAAAGAAGGAAGTAAATGTCAGGGGGAGAGGTCTATAGACAATATTCCCTCAATTTTGAAAGGAAGAATGTGTGTTGTTTCTCGTGTCTTAATAAAGCTCGTAGTGTCAAATGTGGAGAAGATGCTTTATTGTGAATTTGTTCTCTCTTCAGAGCTTAACTTACGGCTACCTCAAATGCTGCCTGCTCGTGTGTCTGTGTCCTGCTACGAGTTCTGCCTTCCGTGAAGTGTGTCCTCACTTCCTGTCCCGGTGTATTTATAGCTCCCCCATGCTCCCTCTAGTGCTTGCTCAGTGAGGTCAGCACGGTAGCATGGTGGTTAGCATAAATGCTTCACAGCTCCAGGGTCCTAGGTTCGATTCCCGGCTGGGTCACTGTCTGTGCGGAGTCTGCACGTCCTCCCCGTGTGTGCATGGGTTTCCTCCGGGTGCTCCGGTTTCCTCCCACAGTCCAAAGATGTGTGGGTTAGGTGGATTGGCCATGCTAAATTGCCCGTAGTGTCTTAATAAGTAAGGTTAAGGGGGGGTTGTTGGGTTACGGGTATAGGGTGGATACGTGGGTTTGAGTAGGGTAATAGTTACTCGGCACAACATCAAGGGCCGAAGGGCCTGTTCTGTGCTGTACTGTTCTATGTTCTAGTTGTATTGCATCTAGTCAGATCTACGATCACCACATCCCCCCTTTTCTCTTTACATATTTTCTGTACATCATTAAAGAAAATTGTACAAAACAGTTGCTTATGATATGTGTATCTGTACAAGTGATGGTGCTATTGCATAATTTACAAAGCCAATTTATATTTATGAGTTCAGTCAATAAAAACATTTATGAGTCCATACTTGATGAATTTGTTCAGAGTTTTTTTTCTTTTGTTGTTGTTGACGTGGTGATATTGATATTGCAACTCCGTTATGAATGTTGTTGGTGTTCCTTGTTATGTTAGGTAACCAATACGTGATCCCGAGGTGTTTGCATGGCCGAACCACTGATGTTGACTGACATGGACTTTTTTCTGTGCTTGTGGTATCGATTTATTATCTCATCCGCCTTGGATGCTGGTGTGCTTGCTTGTTCTGGAGCAGATGTGAGTTTGTGCGATTCGTTGTCATCCCATGGCATGTTTGTAGTCTGTCATTGTTTTGCAGTGTGCTGTGGCATTGTCCTTCATGTGCAGAGTTGTACCATTGTGTACAAGTCGTTGTTTCATTGCTGTTGTTTCTGTCGTTCCTGTCTTTGTTGTTTTCGTTGCCGTTCTTGTTGCTGTTTTGTCGTTTCTTTGTTGTTGTCGCTATCTTTGTTCCTGTCTTTGTTGTTTTCGTTGCCGTTCTTGTTGCTGTTTGTGTCGTTTCTGTCTTTGTTGTTGTCGCTATCTTTGTTCCTGTCTTTGTTGTTTTCGTTGCCGTTCTTGTTGCTGTTTTTGTCGTTTCTGTCTTTGTTGTTGTCGCTATCTTTGTTATGCTTCTTGTTGGTTTTGTTGTTCTTGTAGTTTTTGTCATTGTTGTTGTAGTTTTCGTTGGTGCTGTTGTTGTTCTTGTTTCTGCAGTGCTTCTTGCAATTTTTGTTCTTGTCGCGCTTCATGTTGCTTTTGTTCTTGCTGTTGTTGTTCTCGTTTCTGCAGTCCTTCTTGCTATTTGTTGTTGTCTTGTCGCGCTTTATGTTGCTTTTGTTCTTGCTGTTGTTGTTTCTCGTTTCTGCTGTGCTTCTTTTGGCTTTTGCTTTTCTTGTTATGCTCAATGAGTGTCCCGTGTGGATAATTTGAGTCATTGAACGTTTCGTCTCGAGAATGGTGAGAATGATCTGATGTTGCATCGATGCTGGTGACATCAGTCATTTGTGGAGGATTTGATTCCTCACCTTTGCTTTCTTGGTGCTCCTCTTCTGGAGTCAAATCTTCTCGATTTCATTTGATGCGGTCTCTCTGGATTCTTGGCGCTCCTCTTCCGGAGTCAAAATGTTCATGATTACAATTGACGTGGTGTCTCTGGACTCTTGGCGCTCCTCTTCCGGAGTCAAAACCTTCACGATTACAATTGACGTGGTGTCTCTGGACTCTTGGCGCTCCTCTTCTGGAGTCAAAATCTGCATGATTTCACTTGACGTGGTCTCTCTGGACTCTTGGCGCTCCTCTTCTGGAGTCAAATCTTCATGGTTTCCGTTGATGTTGTCTCACTGGACTCTTGGTGCTCCTCTTCTGGAGTCAAAATCTGCATGGTTTCTTTTGGCGTGGTCTCACTGGACTCTTGGTGCTCCTCTTCTGGAGTAAAAAGCTGCATGGTTTCTTTTGGCGTTGTCTCTCTGGACTGTTGGGTGGCCCGACTCTGTGCTTCTGTACAGACAAGCTGAGAACTGTCAGTCTCGCTGTGATCCTGTACGTCGAGTGTGATCACCTTGTCACTGTTTTCGCATGCAGTGGGTAGATGTACGTTGTCTTTTTCTTGTTCATGTGAGCTTGGTAGACTTTCATAGTCTGCTTGTGGTTGCTCAGATACAGCGGGTTTACCTTCATGGTCTTGTTCATGCATGGTGTTCGCCAGGGAGTGTTTGCTTGCTTCCCTTTTGGGGTATTTCATCACTCGCACTGTGGAGCCTGTCATCGCTCGCTCTGTGGAGTCTTTCTGTGCTCTCTGTGTGGCATCGTCTTCCGTCTTGGGTATTGCTGTCATCCAATGTATCGACGATCTGCCATGGCATCATGGTGTTGGATTCATCTACCACGAGTAGATTCGTGTTGAGCTTTGCGACCGTGTCGCTGATGCTGTGATGAGCATATCCGAATAACTCAGCCATGTCTGAGTAGTATTCTTTGAAAACCAAATCATCTTGGTTGGATTCATCTACCACGAGTTGATTCGTGTTGAACTTTGCGACCGTGTCGCTGATGCTGTGATTAGCATATCCGAATAACTCAGCCATGTCTGAGTAGTAATCTTCGAAAAACAAATCACCTTTTGTTGTTTCGGAATCTTTTGTTCTCTTCACTTTGGGTGGTGCAGACTGCTTTTTCCAGGGTGTTGTGCGAGTTATTTTTAACTGCTGGTTTAAGTTCAGGCGTTTTTCTGTGTTCTGAGGCAAGAAAATATGGTTTTCCCACTTTAAGTATCTTGTTTTCAATTTTCGGGCATTTCCCTTTTAAGTAGGCGTGGTCCGGTTGCTCAGACGTCATGACGCTCGTGACGTCATGCGTAGGAATGAATTGCGCATGCGCAAATCAGTCTTCCTGCACTGTGCGGCTTTGTGTCCACTGCGCATGCGCGGCTTGCGCATGCGCATAACGATCTGCGACCAAAACTTTTTGAGACTGCGCATGCGCATAACGATCGGCAACGCAAACTTTTTTAAACTGCGCATGCGCGGCTGGCGCATGCGCAGAACGATAAACGGATGGTTGGAACTGCACATGCGCGGCTTCCGGTTCCTGCGCATGCGCAGACGCAGTTTGTAGTTCTTTGTTTGCCCGAGACTGCAAAATGTGGTCGGACGCCATTTTATCACGGATTTCAGCGTTTTTTTCTTTCTGAAAGTTGTGAGTTACCTTTTCTTTTCGATCTGGACTGGATTTCAGCGTTTTGGCTTTGTGAAAAATTCATGTTATTCCTTCTTTTTGATCTGTACTTTCCACTCGCGATTTGTTGTTCTTTTAGTGAATTTTTAAGTTTTGCATCACTCAGTCTCTGTGCAGTTTGGCCTCTGAGCATGCCTTGCTGTTCAAATTTCTTACAGTACTCTTCAAATTTGTTTAGTATTGTTTGTAAGCTGTTGCGGTCTTCATCTTTTGAGTATTTAAATCCATTATATACTTTCCTAGCTTCATGCCCTGCGATGAGCATTGCTATTTTAATTTTGTCTCTGGCTGCCGCTACATCATTAGCTATGATATAAATATCGAACATTTGTTTAAACATTTTCCAGACATTTCTTACATTGCCAGTCGTGTCCAGCTGAGGTGGGTGTGCATGCCACATCCTCCAATCATTCCAATCAGCGATGTCTTCCCAAGTCGAATGTCCAGTGAGAGATTTCCATGCCATTTTGTTCTTTCTGTATCTGCAGCTGAGTTGTTCTGTAGTAAGCGTCTGAAGCCACTCGTGGTACCATGTGTTGTTCCTCGTGTCTTAATAAAGCTCGTAGTCTCAAATGTGGAGAAGATGCTTTATTGTGAATTTGTTCTCTCTTCAGAGCTTAACTTACGGCTACCTCAAATGCTGCCTGCTTGTGTGTCTGTGTCCTGTTACGAGTTCTGCCTTCCGTGAAGTGTGTCCTCACTTCCTGTCCCGGTGTATTTATAGCTCCCCCATGCTCCCTCTAGTGCTTGCTCAGTTGTATTGCATCTAGTCAGATCTACGATCACCACAGAATGTCCTTGCCATTATATAGTATCTTTCTCCACCTCAGAGCATCTCAGGTTTTAGTCAATTAGGTATTCTTTGAAGGTTAGTCACCGTTGTGATGTGGGGAACACAGCAGCCAATTTGTGCACTGCAAGGGGAGGAATCCTACGGCGAGTAACTCACCTCCTGAATCCTCAAAGCCTGTCCACCAACTACAAGGCACAAGTCAGGAGTGTGATGGAATATTCTCCACTTGCCTGGATGAGTGCAACTCCAACAACACTCAAGAAGCTCAACACCATCCAGGACAAAGCAGCCCCGCTTGATTGCTCCCCCTTCCACAAACATTCAAACCATCTACCACTGGCAAACAGTGACAGTCTTGTGTACCATCTACAAGATGCACGGCAGTAAGTCACCAGGCTTCCTTAGACAACACCTTCCAAACCCATGACCTCTACCATCTAGAAGGACAAGAGTAACAGATAGCTGCCAACCCCACCACCTGGAGGTTCCCCTCCAAGTCACTCACCACCCTGACTTGGAAATATATCGCGGTTCCTTCACTGTCGCTGGGGAAACATCCTGGAACTCCCTCCCTAATAGCACAGTGTGTGTACCTACACCTCAAGGACTGCATCGGTTCAAGAAGGCAGCTCACCGCCACCTTCTGAAGGGCAACTAGGGATGGGCAATAAATGCTGGCCTCACCAGCGAGAACCACATTCCGTAAATTAATTTTTTTAAAGCTCCCAGAAATGACAATCACACAATGACCAAACCATTTGCTTTTTTTGAAGATATGTTTGTTCTATTCTAGATAGTCAGGTAGTGAAGGTAGAACTGGAGCCTAATCTTCACACACTTTTACTTATCGGTTTTTACTTGCAGACAGACACATTACAAACATGCACCTCCAAAAACAAGATTTTCAATCTGCTCCTATAAAAGTGAATCCCCAGCTAATGCTTATCACCTGACTACAGTTAAGCACTTAATTAATACACAATTAACAATATTAGTTAATGGATAAATATTGTCCAGGACACTGGTCATACTTTCCTGCACTTCTTAAAAAGAGTGACTATGGAATATTCAGAAGAACATCAGGTCCTCAGTTTAACGTATCATCTGCCAAACAACACCTCTGACAATGCAACACTCCATCAATACTGTGCTGAAGTGTCAGTACTCAGGTTTTTGGAGTGGGAATTGAATCCATGACCTGCTAACCCAGTGGTGAGAGCACTATCACAAGCCAAGACTGACAGCTTACACTGCCATCTCTGAAAATATTTGTGATTGAGGTGGTTCTTCAATTTCCAATGGAGACCAACTGTTTTAAGTACTTGCTCAGCTGACATCAACTACATGACCATGAATCTCATAGACTGGTAGCCTTACCTGACCTGGATATCAATCAGGAATCAGCCAAGCTGAATGCAATCAGTGAGTTCATATATTATTTTTAAAAATAGAGTACCCAATTAATTTTTTCCAATTAAGGGGCAAATTAGCGTGGCCAATCCACGTGCATTGGCTAGGATAAGCTGGCAAAGAATACTTAAGAGTGGATAAGCAATGGCAGACATTTAAAGAACACATGGATGAATTTCAACAATTGTACAACCCTGTCTGGCACAAAAGTAAGACGGGGAAGGTGGCTCAACCATGACTAACGAGGGAAATCAGGGATAGTGTTCAAGCCAAAGAGGAGTGTAATTGAAAATACAGAAAAATGTGTCATTTGAAACATGGAAGTCTGGCAATGTCTGGTCTGAGAGGATACAGGGAAAGATCCCATAAAAGGTTAATAGCAGCTGCAAAGAGCAGGATGATAAAATGCAGATTCTTGCTCACAAGCAGGTTTAGCAAACACACAGGATCCTTGTGGTAAACTAAAACAATGGCTCACACCTTCATTGAAAGTAACTATCTCAGGAAGCATCTGGAAAAGCATGGATGAGAGTTTCAATTGAATTAAGTGATGAATGTTTAAAGCAGGCAGGTCTTTCAAGTCATAACCAAGTTAAATTTTAGCATACAGCTAAAAGCAAAGTTTCACACCTTAATTGAAATAAACTCTCTTAGTAAACAGCTGGAAAGGATGGATGATGCTCAGTCGAATTTGGTGTCAATTCTAAGTGTAAAATTCTACTAACATCAAGTTTATTAAAAGAAAATTGGAGACGACCTGTCTACGAGACACATAATTTAAAGTCAAAATCAAAGGCGAAGTTATGAGCTGGGGACAATTGGAAAATTAAACGATTCGAAATCACAGAAATAAAAGTAACACCTATTGAAACCAAAGCATTGTTTAATCAGATCTGAGAGGAGACGACATGCCCAAAATGAATAATTAGTTGTATTAAAATGTTTACATCAAAGATACTTTTAAACTATCAAAGTGAAAGAAGCTCATTTACAATAAAGTCGTTAAAACTTAATAACTCTTCGAAAGAGAATATAAACCCGAAGAAAGGGGACAGCCAGCAGAGCCAGCTCTCACAGCTCGGTACATGGGAAGGATAGGACACAGCAACCGAGTTCACCAGCGAATACATCTCAAGGAGACCAGATTTTAAAGAAGATTGATTGTCAAGGTGGGCCTGAAGGTCCCTTCAACCAAAAGGAAGGATCCAGAAGCAAGATCTTTTTACCTTTCTGTTAAGAAAGTGTTTACAGCTTTAAAAAAAAATTATAATAATAAAATAACTTACTTAACCTGAAAAAGTGTTTTTTTTCCTAAAGTCTACTTTACTTACTTAGCAACGCAGGACCCAGGACTAAGGGGTAAGTAGGTAAAATTCTTTGGTGAAGGTATGGGTTATACCGGGGGATAACTTGAAAATATAGTTTGACCTGAATAGCACCCACCGAAGCCTGCATCGGAGTCAGGGAGTGAGAATCTCTGTTCACCATTTAGAATATCGACCCTTTTTTTGGTAAAGGGGGAATTCTAAGAATAGTGGTGAGTTTTACCTTCAGGAGGCATAAAAATTGGCCAGAAGCAAGCCTGAGGACTGGGAGAAATGTAAAATTCAGTAGAGGAGGACAAAGTTTAATTCTGAAGGGGAAAATAGAATACGAGAGTAAGCTTGCAGAAAACATAAAAACTGACTGCAAAAGCTTCTACAGATATGTGAAGAGAAAAAGACTGGTGAAGATAAATGTAGGTCCCTTACAGTTAGAATCAGGTGAATTCATAATGGGCAACAAAGAGATGGCAGACCCGTTGAATAATTACTTTGGACCTGTCTTCACTAAGGAGGACCACAATAACCTTCCGGAAATACCAGGGGACAGAGGGTCTAGCATGAAGGAAGTACAAAAGGAAATTCTTATTAGTCAGGAAATTGTATTGGAGAAATTAATGGGATTAAAATCCGATAACTCCCCAGGGCCTGATGCTCTGCATCCCAGAGTTCTTAAGGAAGTGGTCCTAGAAATAGTGGACGCATTGGTGATCATTTTCCAGCATTCTATAGACTCTGGAAGAGTTCCAATGGATTGGAGAGTAGCTAATGGAACCCCACTTTTTAAAAAAGGAGAGAGAAAATGGGGAATTATAGACTGGTTAGTCGAACACCAGTGGGGAAAATGCTGGAGTCAATTATTAAGGATGAAATAACTGAGCATTTGGAAAGTGGGGACAGGATCGGTTCAAGTCAGCATGGATTCACATGGGAAATCATGCTTGACAAATCTTGAATGAAATGAAATGAAAATCGCTTATTGTCACAAGTAGGCTTCAAATAAAGTTACTGTGAAGAGCCCCTAGAAATAATGGATGGAAATCTTGTGGAGTTTTTTGAGGATATGACCAGTAGAGTGGACAAGGGTGAACCAGTGCTTGCTGTGTATCTGGACTTTCAATAGGCTTCTGACAAGGTCCCACGCAAGAGATTAGTGAGCAAAATTAAAGCTCATGGTCTTGGGGGTAATGGGGCTTGTTTAGCACAGTGGGCTAAACAGTTGGCTTGTAATGCAGAACAATGCCAGCAGCGCGGGTTCAATTCCCGTACCAGCCTCCCCAAACAGGCGCCAGAATGTATCGACTAGGGGCTTTTCACAGTAACTTCATTGAAGCCGACTTGTGACAATAAGCGATTATTATTATGTATCGACATGGATAGGGAACTAGTTGGCAGACAGGAAGCAGAGAGTGGGAATAAACAGGTCCTTTTCAGAGTGGCAGGAAGTGACTAGTGAGGTATTGCAGAGTTCAGTGCAGGGACCCCAGGTGTTCATAATATATATTCATGATTTGTCCAAAGGACTTGCAGGCAATGGGCGCGATCTTTCGGCCACGCTGCACCAGAAAAGCATGATTTGTCTGAAGGAATTGCAGGCAATGGGCGCGATCTACCGGCCACGCTGCGCCAGAAAAGCATCTCACTGCGGCGCAATGTGGCCAGTGAAAGCTGGGAGACCCGGCTCCCGGGAACACCCGGCTCGCAACGCCTTGAGATTCCATGCAATTTCGCGAGACGTTGCAAGGAGATACCCGCCTATCACTTTTTGGCAAATCTGCATATTAGGGCAGTAAGCCTTACTCTAATGTGCAGACTTCCAAGGTACCTGATGCTTTGGGATTCAATCCCTTCATCTCGGGGACCTCGGGTGAGCGCAGTTTGGTGCTGGTCTCCACATATGGGAACCAGATGGAACGGCACAGCGCTCATGGGGGTCCCCAAGGGAATTGAGGCCCTCAGCTGCATGCTCTTTAGGCAGGATGGTGTCCTGGCACTGCTGGGTACCTTGGCAGTGCCATCTGAGTGCCATCCTGACACTGCCAATGTACCCAGGTGGTGCTGGCAGGGCACTGCCATGGTGCCAGGTTGGCATTTTATATGTGTGTGTGTGATCAGGCCGGGGTTGCTGGGGGACCCTCCTATGTTGTGTTTGGGCTGGGGGGAGGTCAGGGATTTTTTTTTGTGGGCCTCAAAGATCGGGATGCCATTGGAGCTCCCCGTTGTAAAAAACGAGTAGTGTTGAGTAGACACGTGTTTGTCGGCACTGCAAGTACCGGGAAACACGAGGCTAAACGCGCTCGCTAGGTAACTTTGTTCCCTTTTGGGAAGATCGTGCTCAATATCTCCAAATTTGCAGACCACACTAAGCTGGGTAGCGGTGTGTGCTGTGAGCAGGGTGCAAAGAGGCTGCAGGGTGTCTTGGACAGGCTGGCTGAGTGGGCAAATACTTGGCAAGTGCAATATGATGTGGGTAAATGTGAGGTTACCCACTTTGTGGCAAAAACAGGAAGGCGGATTATTATCTGAATGGTAGCTGTTTAGGAATAGAGGAAGTGCAACGAGACCTGGGTGTCTTAGTGGAACAGGGGCTGGTTTAGCACAGTGGGCTAAATAGCTGGCTTACAATGCAGAACAATGCCAACTGCGCGGGTTCAATTACCGTAGCGGCCTCCCGAACAGATATCGGAATGTGGCGACTCGGGGCTTCATTGAAGCCGACTTGTGACAATAAGCAATTATTATTATTATGCTGAAGGTTGGCATGCAGGTACAGCAGGTGGTGAAGACAGCTAATGGCATGCTGGCCTTCCGAGCAAGAGGATTTGAGTATAGGAGATGGGGATGTCTTGCTGCAGTTATACAGGGCCTTGATGAGGCCACACCTTGAGTATTGTGTGCAGCTTTTGTCTACTTTGAGGAAGGACATTCTTGCTATTGAGGGTGTCCAGAGAAGGCTGACCTGACTAATTCCTGGGATGGCAGGACTGACATATAAAGAAAAACTGGATCAACTGGGCTTGTGCTCACTGGAGTTTAGAAGAATGAGAGGGGATTTCATAGAAACATATAAAATCCTGATGGGACTGGACAGGCAAGATGCGGGAAGAATGTTCCCGATGTTGGGGATGTCCAAAGCTAGAGGTCACAGCCTAAGAATTAGGGGTAAGGTATTCAGCACTGAGATGAGGAAGAACATCTTCTCTCAGTGAGTTGTGAACTTGTGGAATTCTCTACCACAGAAAGCTGTTGGGTCCTGTTCGTTGGATATATTCAAGAGGGAGCTGGACGTGACCCTTGCAGCTAAAGGGATTAAGGGGTGTGGAGAGAAAGCAGGAGTCGGATAATGAACTTGCATGCTCAGCCATGATATTTAATGGTGGGGCAGACTCGAAGGGCCGAATGACCTACTCCTGCACCTATTTTCTATGTTTCTAAGTGATTAGCTATAATGGCTTTGGGATGTCCTGAGGTCATGAAAGGCTCTGTAGAAATACAAGGTCCTTCATTCTCATAACCATTATAGAGTTTAAATTATTTCACAAAATGATGGAGTTAGTTAGTTACTCAGTTGAACCTTTGCACAATGCAATGGCAGCTGACATTCACACTAAAACATTTTAACAAATGTCTCCATTCTCTTGCCTCCTATCAGACTACTACAAACAGCAGCCTGACTGAGAAGCCTAAATCAGTACTGTCAGGATCAGAGTCCATGACAACACCATGGGCTGGTTCACATACCAATGTGTCCTTCTTCCCGAAGAAGCTTCTTCACCTCTGCTCTCTCTTCTCCCTCACCCAGTGTGGCAGAGAACTTGCCTCTCGAGGGGAAGGAATGCTCCAAGGCCATTTCATTTAATTAATCTAGCGAGGTTGAACTGGAAGGTTTGGGCCTCTGAATTCCACTTTAAAAATCTCTTACCAGTTTGCGTATTCTGTCCAGAGCCAGATCAATGATCTCTCTGCCGATGGTGTAGTGCCCACGAGCATAGTTGTTGGCAGCATCTTCCTTCCCAGTGATGAGCTGCTCTGGATGGAATAGTTGGCGATAGGTGCCAGTACGGACCTCATCTGGAAAGCAGAGTGATAGGTTTTCAGGAGCCAGCTTATCGCCCAGTATATGCTCGCCCAAAGGCAAAGCCTAAAGTCCAGTATAAGTGGAAGGAAGCAAAATACCTAAAGTTGTGAGTGCTACTATCACTGTCATTAAGTAGAGGACTCTCACCTTATTTGACCTGACATTCACCCAGCTCTAAACTCCTGGGCCAGAAAGTTTAAAGACTACAAGGGCAGGACATAGGCTTAACTTCGGGGAATTCAAACCTAATCCGTGACAGATGAGAAAACAACCTTCTATTGGACCGGCATATTTTGATAATTTTCCAGTTTTTTGTACATGTGCGTGATCCTGAACAGACCTTTTGTGGTAGAGACCATCTTTGGATCATAAGGACATAAGGAGTGGCATTGGCCATTTGTCATTCGAACCTGATCCATCATTTCGAAAAATCATGGCCTTAACAGCATTTTTTGGTCTGTCCCTCATAACCCTTGGCACCCTTGTCAATCAAAAATCTGTCTAAACCAGCTTTGAATGTATTCAATGTCTCAAGCTTCATTGCTCTCTGGGAACGAGAGTTCCAAAGACGAATGACACTTTGAGAGAAGAAATTCTCTCTCTCTCTCTCCCCCCCCCCCAAATCTCCAGGTTTAATGGGAGACCTCTAATCTTTAAACTGCTCCCCCAGTTGTAAATTCCACAACATCCTCTCAGCGACGTCCTCAAGCCACCTTAGAACCTTGTATATTTCGGTAAGATCACCTCTCATTCTTTTAAACTTCAATGACTATAGGCCCAACCTGCTCAACCTTTCCTCAGAATACAACCCCTTCATCCAAGGAACAAGTCTAATGTACTTTCTCTGAACTGCTTCCAATGCAAGTATATTCATCCATAAATACTGCAGGTGCGGTCTCTCCGATGTCCTATAAAGTTGTAGCATGGCTTCCCTACTTTATACTCCTACCACCTTGCAATAAAGTCTGAGATATAGGTAAGCTGTGTCCCCAATATTTTGCCTATTTGTTCCAATTTATTATGATGCTCAACAGTTTTTTAAAATAAATTAAAACTTGAAGACATGGATTGGGATTCTGAATATTGAAGGATAAGGGATATTTAGGACAAGCGAGGAAAAGGTGGTGACATAGAATCGCTACAATGCAGAAGGAGGTCATTTGGCCCATCAAGTCTGCACCGACCCTCTGAAACAGCACCCTACACAAGGTCACTTCCCCAGCTTATCCCAATAACCCCGTAACCTAACCTACACATCCTTGGACGCTAAGGGGCAATTTAGCATGGCCAATCCCCCTAACCTGCACATCTTTAGACTGTGAGAGGAAACCGGCGCAGACACGGGGAGAATGTACAAACTCCACAGTCACCCAAGGCTGGAATTGAACCCGGACTCCTGGCTCTGTGAGGCAGCAGTGCTAACCACTGTGCCACCATGTCGTGGAGGAGTGGCTCTGTAAGTTTATGACGATACTAGAACAACAGAGAGAGATGAGCTAATTTCAGAAAGCCAGGATATATAAATGGTTTGGGTATAGATGAGAAATAGTAACGGCAAGGAGTGACTTTTGAGAGTTATGAACAGGGCCCCTAACAGTAACCACATGGCAGGGTGTAGCATAAAGGAAGAAATAATTGGAGCTTGTCTGAAAGATACGGTGTTAATCATGGGCATTTTAATTTACATATAGACCTGAAAATGCAGGTGGACAGAGGAAGCCAAGATAAGGATTACTGAAGGATTCACTGAATGTTTTTGGTTTCTTAGAACAGCATGTTCTGAAGCCAGGCAGACAGCAGCCTACTACACCTGGTATTGTGAAATGAGATAGGAGTAATTAATGGTCTCATAGTGAAGGCGCCGCGAGGTAGTAATGACCATAATATGATAGAATTTTACATTTAGTTTGAGGCTGTGACCATGTTTTTAAACTTTAATAAGGGCAATTATGAGGGTGTGAAAGCTGAGCTGGCTAAAGTGATTTGACAAATTATGTTAAAGGATAGGTCAATAGAGATACAGTGTCAAACATTTACATGCATGGAAAATAGAAGCAGGAGGAGGCCATTCAGCCCTTCGAGCCTGCACCGCCATTCATTATGATCATGGCTGATCATCAAGTTCAATACCCTGATCCCACCTTCCCCCCCATTTCCCTTGATTCCTTTAGCCCCAAGAGCGATATCTAATTCCTTCTTGAAATGACACAACATTTTGGCCTCAACTACTTTCTGTGGGAGTGAATTCCCCAGATCCACCAGTCTCTGGGTGAAGAAATTTCTCCTCACCTCAGTCCGAAAAGGTTTATCCCTTATCCTCAAACTATGACCCCTAGTTCTGGACACCCCCACCATCGGGAACATTCTTTCTGAATCTACCCTGTCTAATCCTGTTAGAATTTTATACATTTCTATGAAATCCCCTCTCACTCTTCTAAACTCCAATGAATATAATCCAAACCGTCTTAGTCTCTCCTCATATGACAGTCCCGCCATCCCAGGAATCAGCCTGGTAAACCTTCGCTGCACTCCCTCCATAGCAAGAACATCCTTCCTCACTAGCTTAAGGACACCAAAACTGAACACAATACTCCAGGTTTGGCCTCACCAATGCCCTATGCAATTGCAGTAAAACATCCCTATTCCAATACTCAAATGCCAACATACCATTTGCCTTCTTTACTGCCTGCTGTACCTGTGCACTTACTTCCAGCGACTGATGCACGAGGGCTCCAAGGTCTCGCTGAGTATCCACCTCTCTCAATTTTCATCCATTCAAATAATAATCTGCCTTCCTATTTTTGCTACCAAAGCGGATATCCTCAAATTTTTACTCATTATACGGCATCTGCCATGCATATTTGAGGGGATATTTCAGAATGCGCAGAACAGATATGTTCCAGTGAATAAGAAAAAGTCCAACCATCCATGGTTAACTAGAAAGGTTAAAGAGAGGATCAAACTTGAAGAAAAAGCAGATCGTTGAGCAAAGACAAGTGGAAGGGCAGAAGATTAGATGGAATATAGAACGGTTGACTAAACGATGAATAAGGAGAGAAAATCAGAGCATGATAGAAAGCTAGCCAGAAATATAGGAAGATAGTACGAGTTTCTCTAAGTAGTTAAAAACGAAATGAGTTAAGAAAGTGAGCGGTGGTGCTATATTAAGTGAATCTGGAGAATTGATAATGGAAAATAAGGAGATGGCAGATGAGTTGAACAGATATTTTGTATCGGCCTTCGGGAGAAGAATGCACCAGGACAGCCTCCTCGAGGCTCAGGAGCTGTTCAAACAGCGTGCTGGGGTTCAAGAAATAAAATTAACAGGGACAGCACAGGAAAGCGGTGAGCTGATTGGTTGGTGAGTAACTGATATTAGGGACTGTATAAATAGCTGTAGCTGAAAGAACTGAAAAAGAGCGGAGAAAATAAAGAAGTAGTGACTCAGAATGCAGAAACAGGAAATCAAAGAGCTAATTGGGTAAGTACAGCTGTAAATTCTCTAATAACAAGGTGCAGAGAAGAAGGAGTATGAGCGAGAGCTGACGAGAGTTTGAAAGAGTGAGAGAGGAGAAAGATAAATATAAACACCGTTTCAGAAAGTGGTGTGGGACCAAACAAAGTAGCTAATTGGTGAGTAGGTCCAGGTGAGTTTTTCAATCTTTTAATCAAATTCATCCCTTAAAATTTTGTTGGGACTAAAAATAATAAATAAATAAAAAGGAGTATTATAATATGTGGCAGTCGGTATTAGGGGTATTAGTCGGTATTAGGGGTATTACGGTACTCAGATTGAGGCTGTAAGACCATTGGTGTGGGAGGTACCTGAGACAGCAAGATCATTGGTGAAGCCTGCCTGCTGGCTCCACCCAGTAAGGCGGACTGTAAGAATCAGTGTCTCCCCAGCTGCTGCATTCTGTACCTGCGCTGCTGGGGGAAACATCTAGTCCAATAAAGCCTTCAATTGTCGTCCAATCTGGCTTCTGGAGTCATTGATCGAGCATCATAATAGTAATAGTGTATTGTCACAAGTAGACTTCAATGAAGTTACTATGAAAAGTCCCTAGTCGCAATATTCCGGTACCTGTTCGGGGAGGTTGGTACGGGAATTGAACCCATGCTGCTGCCTTGTTCTGCATTACAAGCCAGCTGCTAAGCCCACTGTGCTAAACCAGTATAGATTAGTACCGTAAAATCACAATAGAAGTCTCAAGTAAGAAACAACGGGCTGGGTTCTCCCAAAATGGGGCTATATCCCCACGCCGGTATAAAAACTCCCGAGTTTCCTCCAACAAATACAAGCCGATTCACTTACCTTCAGGGGGCTAGCAGGGATCCGGAGTGCTTCACGCAGCTTTCGCTTCGGATACGGGCCCCCGCACATCCGGTTTCAAGTCCGTGCATGCGCATGGTGGCAGCCTCCAGCGGCCACACTGAGTGCCATGGTGGTCTTGGACCGCAGAGGCAGCTCCATAATGTAGGGACCCCCTGACTGGCCACGTGCACTTGCATCAGACTGGCCTGATCTGTGGCCCAGCCCATAAGGTGCCCGATCCCCCAATACACAACCAGGGTGGCCTCGGGCTGAGTCCGCAGCCACCACGCGACCATCCTGATCGACAATACCATATTACTTCCACGCCGTCGGGAGCTCAGCCGGTTGGGAGCGGAGGATTGCTGGGCGGGCCTCTGGTAATGGCCTCCCAGCTGCTCAGAGTAATTCACGAATCTGCGGGGCCTGGAGAATCGCCGGATCAGCGCCAGGCCTGATTTCATCGTGAAACTTGATTCTCCGGCCCCATGCCAAACGCGATTTTGGCGCGGGGCTGCAGAGAATCCAGCCCAAGGTTCCGAGCTAACATAAATATGGCCCCTAGCTAACGTCATTTTTCTTTTCAGGGAGTAACTAGCTTAGATAACAAGGACATCATGGCAGGAGACCTCAGACCCATTCTCGTGGACAATGTGGGAAATGAGGGACACTTCCAGCGTCCCTGGTGACCATGTCTGCAGAAGGTGTGTCCAAATGCAGCTTCTAGCTAACTGGATTTCGGAGCTGGAGCTGTGGGCAGGCTACTGTGGAGCATCCGCGACGCTCAGGTGGTCGTGGAAAGCTCGTTTAGCGAGGTGGTCACACCGAGGTGAGAATTGTACAGGTAGCAAGGTAATGGGTGACCATCAGGAACAGTAAAAGACTCAGGTAGGCAGTGCCGGAGTCCCCTGTGGTCAGCGCCGGCCCTAGAGTTGCTGGCGCCCCGGGCAAGCTGAACTTCGGCGCCCTTGGGGGGGGGGGGGGGGGGGCGGAGTGAGCCGGGGGGGGGGGGGGGGGGGGGCGGAGTGACCACCGGCGAGCCTGGATCCATCCGCCATGTTTGTGCGGGGCGGCCTGAGGGAGGGCGGCCACGGCGCATGCGCTGGTTGGCACCGGCCCAACTGGGACCCGAGTCTTTTACGCGGCGCCCCTAGCACATGGCGCCCCGGGCGACTGTCCGAGTTGCCGGTACCTTGAGCCGGCCCTGCCTGTGGTAATCCTCCCCATCAAACATATACCATTTTGGGTACTGTTGAGGGGGAGTGGCCTCTCAGGGGAAGGCAGCAGCAGCCAAATCTACAGCACCGTGGGTGGCTCTGCTGCTCAGATGAAAAATGAAAATGAAAATCGCTTATTGTCAAGAGTAGGCTTCAATGAAGTTACTGTGAAAAGCCCCTAATCGCCACATTCCGGCGCCTGTCCGGGGAGGCTGGTACGGGAATTGAACCGTGCTGCTGGCCTGCTTTAAAAGCCAGTGATTTAGCCCAGTGTGCTAAACCAGCCCCTTGGGTGCCCAGATGGGTGGGAGAAAAGTGGCAGGGCTATACTGATGGGGATTCGATAGTTAGGGGCTTAGACAGACGCTTCTGTGTCCGCAAACGTGAATCAAGGATGTTGCCTGCTAGGTGCCAGGGTTCGGGAAGTCATGGAGTGGCTTCAGGGCATTCTAAATTGGGAAGGTGAACAGCCAGTGATCGGGGTACACATTGGTACAAACTATGTCGGTAAACTAAGGGATGAGGAACTGAAAGCTGAGTACAGCAAGTTAGGAGATAAACTAAAATGCAGGACCTCAAATGTAGTAATCTCAGGATTACTACCAGTTCCACGCGCTGGAGAGCAGGAATACGAGGATCCTCACTGTCTTCAGGTGATGTCCCGGAGGACTGGAGAATAGCCAATGTTGTTCCTTTGTTTAATAAGGGTAGCAAGGGTAATCCAGGGAGCTACAGGCCGGTGAGCCTTACGTCAGTGGTAGGGAAAGACAGTATCTACTCCCATTTGGAAGCAACTGGACGTATAAGCAAGAGGCAGCACGGTTTTGTGAAAGGGAGGTCGTGTCTCACTAATTTGATAGAGTTTGTCGAGGAGGTCACAAAGATGATTGATGAAGGTAGGGCAGCGGATGTTGTCCGTATGGACTTCAGTAAGGCCTTTGGCAAGGTCCCTCATGGCAGACTGGTACAAAAGTTGAAGTCACACGGGATCAGAGGTGAGTTGGCAAGATGGATACAGAACTGGTTAGGTCATAGAAGGCAGAGAGTAGCAATGGGAGGGTGCTTTTCTAGTGGTGGTCCGCAGGGATCAGTACTGGGAACTTTGCTGTTCATAGTATATATAAATGATTTGGAGGAAAATGTAACTGGTCTGATTAGTAAGTTTGCGGACGACACAAAGTTTGGTGGAATTGCGGATAGCGATGAGGACTGTCAGAGGATTTACATCGTTTGGAGACTTGGGCGGAGAGATGGCAGATGGAGTTTAATCCGGACAAATGTGAAGTAATGCATTTTGGAAGGTCTAATACTGGTAGGGAATATACAGTGAATGGTAGAACCCTCAAGAGTATTGACAGTCAGAGAGATCTAGGTATACAGGTCCACAGGTCACTGAAAGGGGCAACACAGGTGGAGAATGTAATCAAGAAGGCATACGGCATGCTTGCCCTCATTGGCCGGGGCATTGGGTACAAAAATTGGCAAGTCATGTTGCAGCTGTATAGAACCTTAGTGAAATGAAGAATGAAATGAAATGAAAATCGCTTATTGTCACAAGTCGGCTTCAGATGAAGTTACTGTGAAAAGCCCCTAGTCGCCACATTCCGGCACCTGTTCGGGGAGGCTGGTACGGGAATTGAGCCTTGCTGCTGGCCTGCCTTGGTCTGCTTTCAAAGCCAGCAATTTGGCCATATGCTAAACTAGCCCCTCACTGGCCTTCGTTAGGACACACTTGGAGTATAGTGTTCAATTCTGGTCGCCACACTACCAGAAGGATGTGGAGCCAAGAGAGGGTGCAGAAGAGATTTACCAGGGTGTTGCCTGGAATGGAGGGCATTAGCTATGAGGAGAGGTTGAATAGGTTTAGAGGAGATGTACGAGGCAGGCTTTTTACACAGAGGGTAGTGGGTGCCTGGAGCTCGCTGCCGGAGGAGGTGGTGGAAGCAGGGACGACAGTGACGATTAAGGGGTATCTTGACAAATACATGTATAGGATGGGAATAGAGGGTTATGGACCCCAGAAGTGCAGAAGATTTTAGTTTAGACGGGCAGCATAGTCAGCGCAGGCTTGGAGGGCCAAAGGGCCTGTTCCTGTGCTGTACCTTTCTTTGACCTTTGTTTGATCAGATGAATGTGAGGCAGGAGATGGTGTAGCCGGGAGGGATTCAGTTCCTTGTGGGACTGCGACTGGTTCTGGGGCAGGTGGGTCTGTATAAACCGGAAGGGTTGCACCCAGGCAGAGCTGGGACCAATGTCCTTGCGGGGCTTCTGCTAGTTCTGTTAGGGAGTATTTAAACTAGTGTGGCGGTAGAACTTGAGCTGGTGATGTAGAAGATGTAACGACTTACTTGAAATTACAGGAGAAGCAAAGTTGTAAAAGTGTCCAGTAAGGGAAAATGGTGGTGTTACACTGTTTATACTTCAATACAAAGAGTATCGCAAACAAGGTAGATGAATTAACAGCACAGGTAGACACATGGCAGCAGGATATCATTGCTATCGCGGAAACCCGGCTAAAGGAGGGACAAAATTGGCAACTCAATATCCCTGGATACAGAGTTTTCAGGCAGGACAAAGGGGGAGATAAAAAATGAGGGGGAGTAGCACTAATGGTTAAGGAAACAATTCCAGTTGCAAGAAGGGATGGTATACTAAACGGGTCAACAATGAAGCATTATGGGTTGAACTTTGAAATAAAAAAGGGACAGTCACACTACGAGGAGAATACTACAGGCCCTCAAACAGTGAAAGGGAGATAGAAGAGCAAATATGAAGGCAAATTTCTGCCTGTAAGAACAAAGGGGTAATAATAGTGGGAGACTTTAACTATTCCAGTGTCAACTGGGAATCAAATAATATAAGGGGAACCGAGGAAGAAACATTCATGCAGTGTCTCCAGGAAATTTTCAACCAATTAGTGACAAACCCAATGAGAGGAGATGTCATTCTGGGCCTAGTCTTGGGGAACGAAGAATGGCAAGTGGGTGAAGTGACAGTTGGCGACCATACCGGGGATGGTGATCACAATTCAGTTAGATTCAGTATTACCATGGAAACGGACAGAGGTAAAGCAGGAGTAAAAAAGTTTTGAACTGGGGGGGGCAAGGCACATTTTGTAGAAATAAGAAGGGACTTGGCTGAGGTGGACTGGCCAGCATTGCTAGAGGATAACTCCATGGAAAACCAGTGGGAAGCACTAAAAGGAGAGATCCCAAATGTACAAGGAGACATATATACTGCCAAATCTAGACCCCCCCGGTTGTCTATAGGAATACAGGGGAAGATCAAACAGAAAAAGAAAGTATATCAAAGGCACATAGCCTAGACCAGGCATTGTCAAACTCCGGGGCGCGACCCGCAGGCGGGTGTCGGGAAGATCGCGGAGCCGTCCGTCGCGGCGCTCCCGATCTGCAAATCTGCACGCAACAGCCGCCGGCTGTTAAAAACGCCGACTGCAAGCGGCCTTCGAAATGGCTGTGAACATGTAAACAAAATGCGGCCGCAATGTGCATGCGTGCCAGATCATCGCCGTGCATCCGCAAAATTATGCACAGGCGCGCCGATGATCGGGCACACATGCGGAGTGCGGACGCTTTTTTATTAACGGTCGCATCTTTTTGTTTTACATGTTCAGGGAAGTTTTATTCATTTATTTTATTCATTTTTATTTTTTTTCATTTATTTTATTCATTTTATTTTTATTTTGTTTCACAAGTTCGGGGGGGGGGTTTATTTGATAAAATTTTACTGGAAAAAAATGCAGAACTTTGGACAGATGGAGACTCCATATTTTCCGATACTGGAAGGCTTCACCTTCATCCAACAGGTTCCATTGGAGCAGATTGCACGAGGGCCAAAAGGACCCAAAACCATTTCCTCCATTTTTATCAGCAGCAAACAAGGTAAGAGAAAGTGGTGGGTTGCGCAGGTCAGCCGGCGTGGGTCCCGAAGGTCGGCCGACGCGGTTCGTTAAGGTCAGCCGGGTTGGGTCCAGAAGGTTGACCGGTTGGCAAAAATGGTCCCCGGAAATAAAGTTTGAAGAACACTGGCCTAGACAGGTATAGAAAGTGCAGGGACAAAGTCAAAAAGGAAATAAGAAAATCAAAGCGAGGACATGAAAAATGATTAGCAGGTAAAGTTAAAGAAAACCCAAAGATGTTTTACCAATATATCAATGGTAAAAGATTAGTTCAGGAAAAAGTGGGAGATGAAGAGAGGAAGTACTTGAAGGATTGAAATCCTTGAAAGTTGATAAGTCGCCAGGACCAGTGGATTGTTTCCAAGGCTACTGAAATGAATGAAATGAAATGAAAATCGCTTATTGTCACAAGTAGGCTTCAATGAAGTTGCTGTGAAAAGCACATAGTCGCCACATTCCGGCGCCTGTTCAGGGAGGCTGGTACGGGAATTGAACCGTGCTGCTGGCCTTGTTCTGCTTTACAAGCCAGCTGTTTAGCCCACTGAGCTAAACCCGCACTGCTGGCCTTGTTCTGCTTTACAAGCCAGCTGTTTAGCTCACTGTGCTAAACCAGCCTGAAGGAGGTCAGGGATGAGATAGTAGATGCTTTGAGGATGATTTTCCAATCCTCACTAGACACATGGAAGGTACCGAAGGACTGGAGAAATGTAAACATGGGACCATTGTTTAAAAAGGAATCAAAGGAAATCCTGAACAATTATAGGCTAGTTAGTCTTATGTCAGTAGTGGGCAAATTAGTAGACTCAATCCTTTTTTTTAAAATTTAGAGTATCCAATAATTTTTTTCCCAATTAAGGGGTAATTTAGCATGGCCAATCCACCTAACCAGCACATCTTTGGGTGGTGGGGGCGAAACCCACGCAGACACGGGGAGAATGTGCAAACTCCAGACAGTGACCCAGGGCCGGGATTCGAACCCGGGTGCTCAGCGCCGTAAGCAGCAATGCTAACCATTGTGCCACGTGCCGCCCCATAGACTCAATCCTGAGATATAGGATTAACTGTCACATCGAAAGCCATGGACTAGTCAGGAATAGTCAGCATGGATTTGTTCAAAGAAGATCTTGCCTCACAAATTTGATCGAATACTTTCAGGAAATGACAAGAAGGGTTGATGAAGGTAGTGCAGTGGATGTGGTGTACATGGATTTTAGCGTTTGACAAAGTCCCACAAGGCAGATTGGTTGAGAAAGTGAAAGCCCCACAGAAACAGTGAAATGTGGCAAACTGATAAAAAGTTGGCTTAGTAACAAGAAAGAAAGGGTAATGGCCGATGGCTGCCTTTGCAATTGGAAAGTTGTTTCAAGTGGTGTTCCACAGAGCTCGGTGCTGGCCCCTTACTGTTTATGTTATATATATATATATATATATATATTTTTTTTTACACGTGACAATAAACAAATCCAATCCAAGGGCCAGGGTTTAATTCTGGCCTCCGGTGACTGTGTGGAGTTTCCTCCGGGTGCTCCGATTTCCTCCCAGTTCAAAGATGGTTGGGTGGTTGGCCATGATAAATTGCCCCTTTATGTCCAAAAATGCACAGGTTATGTGGGGTTATAGGGATAGGGTGGAGAAGGGGTCCTCGTTAGAGTGCACTTCCAGATGGTTGTTGCAGTCTCGATGGGCTGAATGGCCTCCTTCTGCACTGTAAGACTGTATGTGGAGAGGATGTCCCCTCTTGTGGGATAGATTCTTGATAAGCAAAAGGGTGATAAGTTATCGGGGGTAGGCAGGATGCAGATTTGAGGTTACTATCAGATCGGTAAAATGGCTGAGCAGGCTCAAGGGGTTGAATGGTCTACTCCTGCTCCTTGTTCATATAAAATTAAAGAGACGTTGAAGGACCAGTTTCTATTGACTTACCAATCACAGTTGGCTCTAAGTCAATGAACATAGCTCGTGGGACAAGTTTTCCAGCACCAGTCTCGCTAAAGAAGGTGTTGTAGGAGTTATCTGCAGCTCCGTAAGTCCAGTCCCTGGGAATAATACCATCAGGCCGGATGCCATGTTCCAAACAGTACAGCTCCCAGCAGGCATTGCCTATCTGCACACCAGCCTGGCCAATATGGATGGAAATACATTCATGCTGTGGGACAGAAAGCACAAAAATTAATATAAATATAAAAATTAAAACTAACTAATTGAATGAAGTTTGTATTCCAAAAACATATTGAATCTCTAATGTAAGAAACATATCCCGGTACTTCACTATAAAATTCGATCATGGGATAGAAAATGGGATGTGGGCATCAGTGGCTGGGCCGGCATTTGTTGCCCATCTCTAATTTCCCCTGAACTGAGTGTTTCGCTCGGCCATTTCACAGGGAGGTTAGGAATCAACCACACTGCTGTGAGTCTGGAGTCACGCGTAGACCAGACCGGGTAAGGAGGGCAGATTCCCTTCCCTAAAGGACATCATGAATGAATGAAATGAAATGAAATGAAAATCGCTTATTGTCACGAGTAGGCTTCAATGAAGTTACTGTGAAAAGCCCCTAGTCGCCACATTCCGGCGCCTGTCCGGGGAGGCTGGTACGGGAATCGAACCGTGCTGCTGGCCTGCTTGGTCTGCTTTAAAAGCCAGCGATTTAGCCTTGTGAGCTAAACCAGCCCCTCAGTGAGCTAAACCAGCCACATCAGTGAGCCAGATGGGTTTTTAAAACAATCGGTCAACGTTACAGAGGCTAACTTTATATTCCAGGGGCTGGATTCTCCGCCCCGCTGCGCCACATTTCTGTTTCACCCCGCCAGCGGGATGCTCTGTTACGCCGGCTGGTCCATGGGGTTTCCCATTGTGGGGCAGCCCCACGCCATCGGGACACCCCGGGCTGCCGGCAAAACTGAGCAACCCGCTGGCGGAGAATCCAGCCCCCGATGTTTTAATTTAATTCAAATTCCACTTGCTACTGTGATGGGATTTAAACCGTGTGCCCAGGGCCTCTCGGGCTGGGAGTCTAGATGACTGTTCAGGACATTACCACTATACTACCATATCCCACTCCACGGGGGCACTTTTCAGTCCGGGTTAACAGCGAGAACGGCAATGTGGGTGCAAAATACCCACCTCTCGGATGGCGTAACAAGAATCCTGCTGCGCAAGGTCAGGCACCTCATTCAAATACATTAGTATCTTATTAGCGAGCCCTCCCACCAGGACTTTCCCCCTCATCGGTCGCCGGCATGACATCACTCCAGCGCTATTTACAACAGCTCTATAAAAACGAGAACCTGGAGACCTCACCTCCAAAGGGGATACTGGAGGTGAGCGCTCAGGTCGCCATCACTCTCCAGGGTGCCAATTACAGAGGGGACACCGGAGAGGACGCGGGGGACCCAGAGAAGTGCAACTCGGGTGGGGGATTTTCCGTCTCCCCATGTCGGGGATGGGGTCGCTTGCAGGCCTTAACAGCCCTTGGTGGGTGTGAGCCTCGTGGCTGGTCTGCAGACATTGCCTCCTTTGTTCCCCATGCTGGGCTTGTGGCAATATCACCACTGAGGGATTGCCGTTCTAGAGTGGCAGCTGGAAAGTGGGTGGGAGCAGGTGAATCCAGAAGGACTGCACAGGGGGCGACTGTGAAGTCCCTGGGTGGGTCCCCTGAGATGCCAAGCTGCACGGGCAGAGTTGGGAACTCTGACTCGGAGTGGTTTCCATCGTCATGAGGGCTGAAGACCCTTACACATTGGGGAGGACGAATGCAGTCAGAATGAACCCCCACACTCAGGCTACACTGAGATGGGCTACTGTGGTGAAAGAGGCTATCGTGTGAGAGGGGAGTGAGGCTCAATGGAAAGGCACTCACATAGGGGATGCATGTAGATTGAGAGGGGTGTGGGTCAGGGCATTGTCAGGACTCATCGTTCACCTTCGGGAGAACCATGGAGCCAATGGAGCTGGCAATTCTTTTGATTGCGATTGAGCAGCATCAATTACATCAACGTGCTGCTGCACATGGGCAGGAACGGCGCCCTGCAGAGGAAGAGGAGGCAGGACTCGTTGATCTTCCAGTAGCAGGGTCACAGATGGCGGAGCCTCAGTTTCTGGCCACGAGTACTCCGCCATAGAATTTCCTACTTCCAGATGTCAGAGGTCTAGTGCCAGAGAAGACTGCATCTGTCCCGGGGACAGTGGATCACCTGTGCCAGGTGATGCAAGAGTTGGCACCACATGGACTAGGAGGTCACCCATTGCCTGCGGCCTTGAAAGTCACTGCCTCTCTGAACTTCTGTACCAGTGACTCGTTTCAGGCCTGCATGGGTGACCTGTGTGAATCTCCCAATCAGCCGTGGGCATGAGCGGAGGTCACAGATGTGCTATTTGCGAGGACCCAAATGTACAGCAACTTGGATCGGGTCCAGGTGAGCCACGATTCCTGGGCCATGGGCTTTGCCCACATAGTAGGCATGCCCCAGGTGCAAGGTATCATCGACTGCACCCATGTGGCTCTGCACTCCACATGGCATGGTGGGACACCATTTGTGAGCTGCAAGGGATCCATTCCCTCAATGTCCAGATCGTCTGTGACCACGCGATACTCCCAGGGTACGTCCTTGATAGTTACATCTCGGGTGCTCAAAGAGCCCAGCCATCTTTTAGGGAGAGCAGTAGCTGGATGGCTCCCTGGCAACAAAGGAAGTAGCTGATGATGCCAATGCGGTGGCCACAAACACCCGCTGAGACTCGCTACAGTGAGGCACAGGTCGAACAGACGATTGGACTGCTCAAGATGCGGATCTGGTGTCTGGACCATTTGAGGGGAGCCCTCTAATACAGCTCCCTGAGGGTGTCCCACATCATAGTGATATACTGCATTCTGAACAACCTGGCTCTGCAGCAGGGCGAGCAGTTGGACCAGGAGATGGAAGACCACCACATCTCGGAGGAGGAGGAAAGTGGCGAGGGGAAACCCACCGAGGATGATGGTCAGTTCCTATCACAACCCAAAGGTGTGCAGGGTAGGTGGACTGGCCGCTCTAAATTGCCCCTTATTTGGATTTTTTTTTAAATGGCAGTGTGCCAGGCGCTGATTGAGAATGATGATGATTTGCAGTGAGAACAGAGCTCTGCTCCTCTTATCCTCTGCGAAATGTCTGACTCTTGTCTGGCAGAGGGCTGAACACGACCTGCCAATAAACGGGCCTACCTCGGGACACAGAGAGGCTGAATATAACATCTCAGCTGTTACTGCCTCCTCCAAGGTCAGGAGTCCTGGTGTTTTTCTCCACTTATTGACGAGATGGACAGACTCTCAACACATGTTCAGCCCTTGGCACCCTTATAACTAGAGAATACTGGCAGACATGAGAAGCCTGAGCACTGATGTTGGGGGGTACGAAGGTGAACCTCCCATGGATGGGGGATTGCGGGGGGTGCTGGCAGAGGCACGGCTTCACTGTGTAGTTAGTGTGGGAGAGACATAGTGCTGCCAAGCTCGCTATTACAATGGTGACTTACCTCTACTAGTGCCTAGGTGCATCCGTGCTCACTAGGTGCCTATCGTTTCTTACTCTTCCTCATCCTCCCGCTACATCTAGGCATATCCTCAGGATCCAAAGCTGAGGTGGAGGCGGCTTGCTGACTTCCACACCCTGTTGCCCGAGATGACATTGGTGGGTGTCCCCTGGGGGACCTGGATCTTGAGGGTCCGGGCCTACTTTCGGGCTGCATGGTGTTGCAGTGATGCTCTCCTTGGTGTGCGGGGCTGGAGGTGTGCCGCTCACAGGGAAGGGAGGTGCCAAATGGGCTGGATGCCCCCAGGGCTGCGCTCCTGCTGATCCCTATTCCCTTAGGGTGCCCAAGGGACCCTGGGCTCATCCATGGGATTGAGACAGCTGGAGTGAGATCCAAATCCCCGGCGTCCTCTGGCTCTGACGCTTGTGGATTCCCACTAGTGCCTGCACCATTGCGGATGCCACCCTCGCAGTATTGGCCTGATTGCATAGGAGTGGGACATTCCTTCTTCTGCCTGCTGTGGCGCTTCAGCTGTGGGGTGCTCACCAGTGAGTGACCCAGAAGCCTGCCTACTAGTTATCCCAGTGAAGTGTGAGTATCTGCACTGGTGGAGGGTGCAGGTGACAGTTGTGATGCTCCATGATGTCTCCCACGGAACTGCTTAGATCTGTGATCTCCAGAGGGCGCGAGGATGGTCTGCGTTGGTCGAATGATTGACCTGCAAAGGAACGGCGATGGCATTAGTGCATCACAGGGGTAGGCTGATGGAAGAAAGTTAACTCACAGGAGGCTTGCACCATGGCTGGATGTGTCCAGGGTTCTCACTTTGGTCTGGTGCCCCCACCTCACATCTGTATAGGTGCCGTTCTGCTCCTCGCCAGCCGTCTCAAGAGCTCCATCCTCAAAGTGCGTTAGGGTTCTCAGGTCGGGCATGACTCTGGCAGGCCATGCCCACTCACGCCAGTTGTGCTTGAGCTTGTCCTACAATGAGACAGATGGGGAGTGTAGGCAAGAGTACTGCCAGGTCAGATGGTGATGAAGTCTGACATACGTGGGAGGTGAGTGAGAGCAGGGAGTTGAGATTATCCACTGGGGAGAACCATGAGGAGTTGCAGGAGGGTGGGGGGGGGGGGGGGGGGGGGGGGGGGAACCCATGAGGTGGCTGGGAGAGAGATCACCCTGGAGGTGTGATGAGTGTATGAAGGGGTGCAGCAGGAGACATGAGGAAGCAGACAAACCCTGGCTGCACAAAGAAGGCAAACAATCTTCTTGCGGCACTCTAGCCCTGTCCTCTTATGGAGCGAGCTGGCACTCACTATTGTAGCCACAGCCTCCAAGGTGGGGTTGGTGACCTTGCTTGCTTGCTGGACGTCTGGCCGATCGCAGGATGTCTTGCCTCTGCTCGACGCCATCCACAAGTTTGGTGAAGGCTCCTACCGTGAAACGTGGTGGACTTCCTGGCGGCTATCCCCCCGACTGGATTGGAACAAGTATTGTGGAGATGTTTGAAAGGAGCGCCCCACTGATTACAGAGATTAGGTTTTCCCAGGGCAAATGTATTAGAGGCAAGTCACCACGAGCACAGCGTGAATCACGTGGAAAAAAGAATTGTTAAAGAGGCTGAATATCGGGTGATTTTTCTCGCCATCGGCGGCATTCTCCTCAGTTTTCTCGCCGGAATCGACATCCCTCCATTCAATGGCCATGCCCCACTCCCATTTTTCCCAGCCAAGAACTCAAGGAGCCCACTGGTAGTGGCCACTCTGAGGACATGGAATCAACTCAGGCACCATTTCCATCTGGGTGCAATGTCCACTATGGCCCCCATTTTCAGAAACCATAAATTCACCTCGGCAACAGTAGACGCCTCCATTAAAAGGTGGAGACAGGTCGAAGGGGTACTGATAGTAGGGGACCTAAACATAGACATCAGAGTAGTGGACCTGGGGGAACTAACGGACAAGCTCAAGCTCCCGAAAGGAAACAAGCTCCAGTACATGCAATTAAGGAACTTCCTTCGCAATGAGATCGCAAGGTTCCCCCAGCAACCTAGACACACCTAACTGGACAGTCTTCTGACATTGGACGAACTAGGGGACAGTAGCTGCAACAACATGTACAGACAACTACTAGAGGAGGTAAGGGCACCGCAGGATGAGTAACGGTACAAGTGGGAGGAAGAGCTATGCACGGAGATAGGGGGAGCACTCTGGATCAAAGCACAGCATAAGGCGAACTCCACCTCCTTGTGCGCAGGGCTGAGCCTAAAGCAGATAAAGGTAGTGAACAGGGTGCACTTAGAACATAGAACATAGAACGATACAGCGCAGTACAGGCCCTCCGGCCCACAATGTTGCACCGACATGGGAAGTCAAAAACTAAAGGCCATCTAACCTACACTATGCCATTATCATCCATATGCTTATCCAATAAACTTTTAAATGCCCTCAATGTTGGCGAGTTCACTACTGTTGCAGGTAGGGCATTCTACGGCCTCACCACTCTTTACGTAAAAAACCCACTTCTGACCTCTGTCCTATATCTATTACCCCTCAATTTAAGGCTATTTCCCCTCGTGCTAGCCAACTCCATCCGCGGGAGAAGGCTCTCACTGTCCACCCTATCTAACCCTCTGATCATTTTGTATGCCTCTATTAAGTCACCTCTTAACCTTCTTCTCTCTAACGAAAACAACTTCAAGTCCATCAGCCTTTCCTCATAAGATTTTCCCTCCATACCAGGCAACATCCTGGTAAATCTCCTCTGCACCCGTTCCAAAGCTTCCACGTCCTTCCTATAATGAGGCGACCAGAACTGTATGCAATACTCCAAATGCGGCCGTACCAGAGTTTTGTATAGCTGCAACATGACCTCATGGCTCCGGAACTTAATCCCTCTACCAATAAAGGCCAACATACCATAGGCCTTCTTCACAACCCTATCAACCTGGGTGGCAACTTTCAGGGATCTATGTACATGGACACCGAGATCCCTCTGCTCATCCACACTACCAAGAATTTTACCATTAGCCAAATATTCCGCATTCCTGTTATTCTTTCCAAAGTGAATCACCTCACACTTCTCTACATTAAACTCCATTTGCCACCTCTCAGCCCAGCTCTGCAGCTTATCTATGTCCCTCTGTAACCTGCAACATCCTTCCACACTGTCTACAACTCCACCGACTTTAGTGTCGTCTGCAAATTTACTCACCCAACCTTCTGAGCCCTCCTCTAGGTCATTTATAAAAATGACAAACAGCAACGGCCCCAGAACAGATCCTTGTGGTACGCCACTTGTAACTGAACTCCATTCTGAACATTTGCCATCAACCACCACACTCTGTCTTCTTTCAACTAGCCAATTTCTGATCCACATCTCTAAATCACCCTCAATCCCCAGCCTCCGTATTTTCTGCAATAGCCGACCGTGGGGAACCTTATCAAACGCTTTACTGAAATCCACCTCCTTGTGCGCAGGACTGAGCCTAAAGCAGATAAAGGTAGTGAACAGGGTGCACTTGACTGGAACACGTATGAACTGGTTCTTCCAGGAGGTGGAGGACAAATGTCAATGGTGTCAGGGACGACTGGCCAACCGTACCCACATGTTCTGGTCTTGTCCCAGACTTATCGGGTACTGGATCTCCTTTTTCGAAAGTTGTGGGGGTGGGGATGGAGTCGTGCCATTAGGGTCGGCCTTCGGGGTATCATAACAGCCAGAGCTCTTTACGAGGTGAGGGGCAGACGCCCTAGCCGTTGCCTCCTTGACCACCCACTGGAGACTCCTGCTCGGCTGGAGATCAGCAGCGCCATCCAAGGCCGCAGATTGGCTGTCCACCTTAGCAGAATTCCTCAAATTGGAAAAAATAAAATTCACCATCAGAGGAAGGCTTCTGCATCACATGGGAAAAATGTAATAATAATAATCGCTTATTGTCATAAGTAGGCTTAAATGAAGTTACTGTGAAAAGCCCCCAGTCGCCACATTCCGGCGCCTGTTTGGGGAGGCAGGTAAGGGAATTGAACCGTGCAGCTGGCATTGTTCTGCATTATAAGCCAGCGGTTTAGCCCACTGTGCTAAACCAACCTGTTCGAGGACCTGTTCGTGACCAACAACCAATAAAGGAGGGGGTGGGAGCAGGGGGACCAAAATAGACAAAGGAAGAAGGGATTGGGGAGGGGGGGGGGGGGGAATAGGAGAAGGGAGGAGAGAAGACACTACCCAGAGTACAGGGGAAGCAGAGCAGAGGAACCAAAGGGTACCGACGCAAAGAGAGCCCATGGGTGCGGCCACAGCAACAAAAACATTATACGCCTGGGAGGCCGCAAATACGCCCCTGGTATGTTTGTGGGAACCAATTACTGGCGACCCAATGTTACCAGATCTCGTAACTGTATATATGTTTCCCATGTATTCACACCTCATTATTCTGCCTTCCCTTTCATCGTTTTATTTTTTGTTTGTACATTTTATTATTTTTCCTTTTTGCAAGGTTGTCACCATCAAATGCATAAACCAATAAAAATATTTAGTTTTAGAAAGTTCCTGCCAACGTGGACAACTTCACATTTTCCCACTGTTGGAACCCCAATGGAGGTCCCGAAATCAGGACAATATGATTTCCCATCACCACCCCAGAATATGAACTTTCCCCTTTAAGGGGGGCAGGACTTCCCGTTTAAGGGGCAGGGCTTCCCCTTTACAAGGAGAGCTCTAGTTGTATAAAAACTCCGGCCTAGGTGCAGGTCTGGCAAGGAGACCCAAAGGGGAATGGAGGAGAATTAGAGTTGCACTGAAATAAATCTTCTTCGTAATTTCTACTATCGTAAATGCGTTCTACTTAGTGCGGATTCAACATTGGCGATGAGGATTTAGTGGAGCTGCCATCAACACCAATTGCCACGCATCAGGTCCACCTCATCTAGGCTTCAGGAGGCCCCACTACTAATCGCCGAAATGCCACACATAGGACATCTGGAACCTTTTAATGCAGGTACAGAAGATTGGGGACAATATGTAGAACGCATGAACTATTTTTTTCGAACAAATGTGATTATCAGCAATGAAAGACAAACTGTGATATTACTAACGATTTTTGGAGGGCCCACCTACAGCGTGATTAAGAGGCTGACTCGTCCGGACCCTCCAGATACCTGGTCGTTCGCCACCCTGGTAGCCCTAGTGGGGGAGCATTTCGACCTGAAACCACCGCTCATCGTACACCGTTTCCGGTTCCACACAGCTGCTCAGACCCTGGGCGAGTCGGTGAGTGACTTCCTGGCCCGCAAGCAAGCGCCAATCACACGTGGCTGGAACTGAAGAGACAGCTCCCCCCACCCCCCGACAACGGGACACCCACCAGAAGTACACGGGCTGCCGGGAATGTTGCCGGACGTTCTCCCGACCAGGAGGAACTGGAGTACAACCACCAGCCAGTGGGGACCAAAACAAGCTGCAGAAACCAGGGAAACAGGAGGCCCCACGAAGATCTGCGTCGACCCGCTTAGGGCTACCGCCCCCACATGACAGGGCTGACTATGTGGAACGCCACGACAGCACCTACCACTGTGCAGCCACAGCAAGGGTGGCGTCCATCCGGATCTCCCTGCAAATTAATGGACACTCAATCTGCCTGGAACTCGACACTGGGACAGCAGTGTCGGTAGTCAGTCGCTGTACGTTCGACCGCATCCGGTCTGGCCTTCTATCACTGACCCTGTCGGACACCAGAGCGAGGCTGGCCACTTATACAGGCGAACCACTGACAATAGTGGGCCCTTCAACTGCTCTGGTCGATTATGGTCAACAATCTGCAAACCTTCCTCTGGCGGTGGTCTACGGGAGCGGTCCGAGCTTGTTTTGGGGGGGGAGGGGGGTGACTGGTAACGCCACCTGTGGTTAGAATGCAGCGGTGTGCCGCTTGCACCCACATGGCCCTGAAGGGGTTCTGACAGGGTTTCCTTCAGTTTTCCAGGAAGGCTTGGGCACCATAAACGGGATTGTGGCCCAAATAAGTTTGGACTCAATGGCTCAACTGTGTTATTTCTGCTCCCGGCCTGTCCCGTACACCTTACAACCCAAGGTGGACGCTGAATTGGACCGGATGGAGAATCTGGGCATCATATGCCTGGTGCAGTTCTCCAACTGGGCGGCCCCGGTTGTCCCGGGCATGAAACTGGATGCATCAGTACGTTTGTTTTGCGACTATAAGATGACGGTCAACCATGTGCCTCAACTGGACCGTTATCCGGTCCCTAGGATCTTTACACAAAGCTCAGCTGAGGTCGCACTTTTACAAAACCCGACATGAGTCATGCTTACCTCCATTTGGTCATGGCCCCTGAGTCCAGACGCTTCGTAACCGTGAACACACAGAGGGGGCTACATGAATACACCCGCATGCCCTTTGGGGTTTCTCTGCGTGTGCAGTATTCCAGCACATAATGCAGAATATCCTGCGAGGCCTACTTTGCGTGGCAATCTATCTAGACGATGTCCTGATCATGGGCTTGTCCAACCAGGAGCACCTACAAAACCTGGCTGAGGTGCCGAGGCATTTTGAGGAAGTCGCCGTTCTCCTGTTGGGAGAAATGTGTCTTCAAAGCTGCAAATATAATGTACCTCCGCTACCGCATAGACCGTCATGCCTTACACCCAGTGGAAGAAGGTACAGGCAATTCTGTAGGCTCCCGTACCAGGTGGCCCAACAGGACTCCGATCATTCCTGTGCCTGGTGAATTACTATGGTTCCTCCCAAACCCGGCCACGACTTTAGCACCCTCCACAGTCTGTTAAAGAAGGGACAACATTTGGAGTGGGCCCAAGAGCAGCAGGCGGCTTTTGTCATGGTGAGCCAAGAACTCTCCTCAAGACTGCCACCCACTATGATCCATCCCATCCACTCCTGTTGACCTGCGACGCTTCTTCATGTGACATTGGGGCTGTGCTGGCCTACAACACGGACGATGGATTCGAAAGTCCCTTTGCCTTCGCTTCAAGGACGCTGGCCAATGCGGAAAAGTGATATGCTCAGATTCAGAAGAAGGGTTTGGCTGTTGTGTTCGGGGTCATGAAATTTCATCAATATATCTATGGGCATCGTTTCAACTTTCTCACAAACCACAAGCCCCTCCTCGGGCTCTTCGAGAAAGAGCAAGCAATTATCCCCCCTCTCCATTGCTCCGCCTGCATCCAGCGATGGGCATTACTGCTCACAGCATATGACTATGTTTTGGAGTACCACTCCGGGACCAAGATTCCCCATGCTGACATGTTAAGCCGTCTGCCCCTGCCGACCAGGCCACCCACACCAGTGGGGGAGGACCCGAAAGTGGATGCAGCCCGCTCCTGATGGACATCCACAATGGACACCCAGGTATGTCCAAGATGAAAATGTTCGCTCAAAGCCAAGTTTGGTGGTCCGACATCGATGCAGACATTGAGCAGGAGGCCCAGTGCTGCCTCCAGTGTCAGGCACATCAGAAGTTGCCTCCTGCAGCCTCACTCCACCCGTGGGAATCGCCTGGTCGTCTGTGGTCTCACGTCCATATAGACTTTGCGGGCCCCTGTCAGGGGGCAATATTCCTCATCTTCATTGATGCCCACTCCAGGCGACGATAGTCCGAGCCACAATGGAGAAATTCCGGCACATTTTCAGCACGCATAGCATACCTGAGGTGCTGGTATCAGACAATGGTACAGTGTTTACAAGTGCAGAATTTGAGTATTCATGTCCACCAATGGGATCTGTCATATGAGGACCGCCCCATACCACCCAGCTTCGAATGGGTTGGCCGAGCGAGCGGTGCAAACTTTTTAAGCTTGGAATGTAAAAGTAAACATAGGAATCCTGGGAGAGCCGCTTGGCAAGGTTCTTATTCTGTTACCCGCCAACCCCGCATGCCACGACGGGCATCGTGCCAGCTGAGATGTTGATGGTTGCCGCCTCCACACCTGTTTGAGTCTCCTCTCTCCGGATATCTGTGGGAAAAACCACGTCGCTCAGGACCTAATTGAGGGGGACACAGGCTGCCGGAGGCCACTATACGGGTTCGCCCTGGGAGACACGGTACTCGTCTGGAACTTTAGCAACGTGGCCGCTTGGACCCCGGGCGTGGTGTTTGCGAAAACGGGCCTGGTTTCTTACCAAGTACAGACACAGGGCCGCTAGTTTAATCGCCACATGGACCATCTCCAAAACCACATGCTGGAAACGCCAGCTGCACCGGCCAGATTTCATCGCAGCCCCATTACCTCTGCCGCTCCTGTCGCCACATGTTGTCAAGGATCCAGAGGTCATTTTGAGAAATGCTGGATGAAGAACCGCCTAGCTCCGACTCGGAAACCGAGATGGACATTCTGCCACCACCGGAGGTGCCCGTGCCGATTCTCGTGACCGCACCAGCAATGCCGCTGCCGCCTAGACACTTGTTACGTAATCGCCACTCCCCGGTCCAATATACGCCTCCTGACGCCTCAAGGACTGTGTCTGAATGACGTCCACAGGCGAAACGGTCAAAAGGCCTGGCGCACTTGTCCATGGATGTTGCCCCGGACTTGGTGGGTGGAAGGACTGTTATAATGACAATGAAGATCCTGGGAACAGGAAATACGATTTCCCATGACCTCCCCGGGATATGAACTTCCCCTTTAAGGGGTGGGGCTCCCCTCTGAAAGTTAAACCTCAGCTGTATAAAAACCCCAGCCACGGTGCTGGTCGGGGAAGGAGACCTTGAGGGGAGTGGAGGAGTATTAAAATTGTATTAAAATCGTGGGGGTGGCATGATGGAACAGTGGTTAGCACTGCTGCCTACGACGCTGAGGACCCGGGATTGATCCTGGCCCCGGGTCACTGTGTGGAGTTTGCACGTTCTCTCCATGTCTGCGTGGGTTCCACCCGCACAACCCAAAGATAGGTGGATTGGCCATACTAAATTGCCCCTTATTTGGAAAAAAATATTTGGGTACTCTAAATTTATTTTTTTTGAAAGAAATCGTTCATGCGTTCTACTTTTCGTGGATTCAACTATATTCCTCTGCAATTTCTTTGTATTGTCCTACAATTTGCTTTTCTACTGATATTTGCATCATTAGCAAATTTGGCTACAATACAGTCTGTCCCTTATAATGGACAGTCTGTCCATTATCCAAGTCATTGATAATAGATCGTAAATAGTTGAAGTCCCACCACTGAGCCATGTGGCATTCCACTTGTTCGCCAATCTGAGAATGATGCCTTTATCCCAACTCTCAGTTTCCTACTTGGAAGTCAATCCTTTATCCATGCTAAAATATCATTCCTTAGATCAACAGTGGAGGCAGTGGCGCAGTGATATTAGAACATAGAACATACGATGCAGAAGGAGGCCATTTGGCCCATCGAGTCTGCACCGACCCACTTAAGCCCTCACTTCTACCCTATCCCCCGAACCCAATAACCCCTCCTGACCTTTTTTGGACACTAAGGGGCAATTTATCACGGCCAATCCACCTAACCTGCACATCTTTGGGCTGTGGGAGGAAACCGGAGCACCCGGAGGAAACCCACGCAGACACGGGGAGAACGTGCAGACTCCGCACAGACAGTGACCCGAGCCGGGAATCGAACCTGGGACCCTGGAGCTGTGAAGCCACAGTGCTAACCACTGTGCTGCCGTGCCGCCCACTTTTTAGAGGCAGGGGTAGAGGGGTATTGGACTAGTAATCCAGAGACCCATGACAATGCTCTCGATCTTGGCTTTGAATCTCACCACAGCAGATGGTGGAATTTGAATTCAATACAAATCTGGAATTAAAAGTCGAATGACCATGAACCATTGTCAATTTTTGTAAAAAAAAAAGTTTCACTAATGCCCTTAGGGAAGGAATTCTGCCGCACTTTCATGTAACTCCCGATCTGCAACAATTAGGGGTGGTCAATAAATGCTGGATGGACTGACATCCCCTGAATGAATATTTTAAGAAACACCAACCATGATTTTGTGCAGTAATTTTTTGTGGCACCAATTGGATGCCTTTTGGGAATTTTCAACTCCCGTTTTTAGGATGCAAGAATGGCAGTGGTAAATCCTGCATGAGTCCTAAAACACCGGTGGGATCTCCCCAATCCATTTCAATTAGAGCCCGCCCCTCTAGAGTGACATTGTGGCACCCGCCACAAGCGGTTCGCAATTCCACCCTTCATTCCCCCTTATTCAACCTGTTTGGTATATCATCGAAGAACTCTAAGAAAATCAGACATCAAATGATTTTCCTATCTCAAAACTATGATTGTGTAATGATTTTACAAATGTCCCACTACTACTTCCTTAATGGATTCTAGAATTTTTAAATGACAGATGTTAGACTAACTGGTCCATAGTTTCCTGCTTTTTGTCTCACTTCTTCCTTGAATAGTAGTGTTATATTTGCTGTTTTCCAAACTGCTGGAACCTTTCCAGGATTAAGGAAATTTTGGAAGATTACAACCAATGCATCCACTATCCTTGCAGCCAGAGAAGTTGTGGTATATTATAGTACATCCATCCTTGTACATGAATCACAGAAAGTTAGGGATCGCTTCCGGACCCGTCGCCTTCCGAGGGTTCACTTTCAGGAAAGCCGATCTAACTTTGGAAGCTGTGATGGTGGGTATGGGTGTGTTATGGGTTGCTGGGGCATTCGACAGCGGATGGTTGGTTTCCTTCTCGAACCGAGTATAGAATGCATGGAGTTCTTTGGGGAAGGGTGCGCTGCTGCTGGAGATACTGCTTGGCTTCGCTTTGTAGCCCATTATGTTGTTTAGGCCTTGCCACAACCGCCGAGAGTCTGTAACACAAGTCTGTGACTCTAGCTTGATCTGATATTCTCTTTTGGCATCTCGGATGGCTTTGCGGAGGTCGTACCTGGATTTCTTGTATAGGTCAGGGTTGTCTGACTTGAACGCCTCAGACCTGTCCTTCAGTAGGGAGTCAATCTCGCGATTGAGCCATGGTTTCCGGTTGGGGAACGTATGAGTTCCCAGTAGGGGCTGGTTCAGCACAGGGCTAAATAGCTGGCTTTTAAAGCAGATCAAGGCAGGCCAGCAGCACGGTTCAATTCCCGTACCAGCCTCCCCGAACAGGCGCCGGAATGTGGCGACTAGGGGCTTTTCACAGTAACTTCATTCCAAGCCTACTTGTGACAATAAGCGGTTTTCATTTCATTTTCATGTACTGCTTTCTATGGCACACAGTCGTCCACACATTTGCTGATGAAGTCTGTGACAGTGGTGGCATACTCATTTAAGTTGGTCGCTGAGTTCTTAAATATGGACCAGTCCACTGTCTCTAAGCAGTCACGTAAGAGCTCTTCTGTTTCCTCGGACCAGCACTACAGGACCTTCTGAGCAGGATTCTCCCGCTTGTGTTTCTGCTTGTATGCCGAGAGAAGTAGTACCGTTTTATGGTCTGATTTCCCAAAGTGCGGTCGGAGGATGGAACAATAGGCGCCCTTGATGTTTGAGTAGTAGTGGTCAAGAGTGTTGTCGCCCCTGGTGGGACAGGAGATGTGCTGGTGGAATTTTGGCAGCACACTCTTGAGGTTGGCCTTATTGACGTCCCCGGCCATGATGAACAAGGCCTCCAGGTGTTCTGTTTCGTAGTTGTGAGGTGAGGTGTTAATGAGATCAGTCTATAAGCGGGTCATTTAGCAGTCTGGTAACGGCGGGGAAGAAGCTGTTTTTGAGTCTGTTCGTGCATGTTCTCTGACTTTTGTAGCTCCTGTCCGTGGAAGAAGTTGGAAGAGTGAGCAAACCGGGTGGGAGGGGTCACTGATTATGCTGCCTGCTTTCCCCAGGCAGCGGGAGGTGCAGATGGGGTCAATGGATGGGAGGCAGGTTTGTGTGATGGACTGGGCTGCGTTCATGACTCTCTGAAGTTTCTTGCGGTCTTGGGCTGAGCAGTTGCCATACCAGGCTGTGATGCAGCCCGATAGGATGCTTTCTATAGTGCATCTGTAAAGGTTGGTAAGAGTTAATGTGGACATGCTGAATTTCCTTAGTTTCCTGAGGTAGTATAGGCGCTTTTGTGCTTTCTTCATGTCAGACTTGACTTGTCTAAAATTGATCTGTGCTGGCTGTATTTAATAGTTTGTGTTTTTTTCTAAATTGCCACATTGTTATTCCAAATCCACATTATGACTGCAGGAAGACGGCCCAACAGGGCTGCCCAGGTCTATATTCTGCAGTTTATCTTGTTGCCTCTTCTTAATGAGGTACATACTGACATTCTTCCAGTCATCTGGTACAACTATACATCAAAAGGATTGCAGGCTAGAATCTTTGCCCTGCCCTCCCTCATTCATGGTCCAGTGCTCTCTCTGTCTTGAATTCCACCCACTTCATTTTCTTATCTGTAGTGACTTTATGTCACCACTCAGCTTCTTTCTCTCGTATCTTCCCAATCAAAACTGGAGGGACAATGAAATTTTCTTGTTCCCGGCAAAACAGAATCAATTCCCAATATAGAGCTGTGAATTGTTTTCAAGTCGCATCACTGGCCGACGACCATTGTTTGGAGCAGAAGGATTGTGGGTGGTGATGGGAAAGTATTTGGGGAGGGGGTGATGGGGTAGTTTGGAGAAGGGGTGATGGGGTAGTATTTGTGGGGGGTAATGGGGAAGTATTTGGGGAGGGGGTGATGGGGTAGTATTTGTGGGGGGTAATGGGGCAGTATTTGGGGAGGGGGTGATGGGGCAGTATTTGGGGAAAGGGAAATAGGGTTATGGAAAAGTTTTTGGGGGGCTGATGGGGCAGTATATGGGAGGGTGATGGGGCAGTATTTTGGGGAGGGGGTGATGGGGCAGTATTTGGGGAGGGGGTGATGGGGTGTATTTGGGGAGGGGGTGATGGGGTGTATTTGGGGAGGAGGTGATGGGGTGTATTTGGGGAGGGGGTGATGGGGCAGTATTTGGGGAGGGGGTGATGGGGTGTATTTGGGGAGGGGGTGATGGGGTGTATTTGGGGAGGGGTGATGGGGTGTATTTGGGGAGGGGGTGATGGGGCAGTATTTGGGGAGGGGGTGATGGGGCCGTATTTAGGGAGGGGGTGATGGGGTGTATTTGGGGAGGGGGTGCTGGGGCAGTATTTAGGGAGGGGGTGATGGGGCAGTATTTGGGGAGGGGGTGATGGGGCAGTATTTGGGGAGGGGGTGATGAGGTGTATTTGGGGAGGGGGTGATGGGGCAGTATTTGGGGAGGGGGTGATGGAGCAGTATTTGGGAAGGGGGTGATGGGGCAGTATTTGGGGAGGGGGTGATGGGGTAGTATTTGGGGAGGGGGTGATGGGGTGTATTTGGGGAGGGGGTGATGTGGCAGTATTTGGGGAGGGGGTGATGGGGCAGTATTTGGGGAGGGGGTGATGGGGTGTATTTGGGGAGGGGGTGATGGGGTGTATTTGGGGAGGGGGTGATGGGGCAGTATTTGGGGAGGGGGTGATGGGTAGTATTTAAGGGGTGATGGGGCAGTATTTGGGGAGGGGGTGATGGGGTGTATTTGGGGAGGGGGTGATGGGGTGTATTTGGGGAGGGGGTGATGGGGCAGTATTTGGGGAGGGGGTGATGGGTAGTATTTAGGGGGTGATGGGGTAGCATTTGGGATGGGGTGATGGGTAGTATTTGGGGGGTGATGGGGAAGTATTTGGGATGAGGTGATGGGTAGTATTTGGGGGGTGATGAGGCAGTATTTGGGGAGGGGGTGATGAGGCAGTATTTGGGGAGGGGGTGATGAGGCAGTATTTGGGGAGGGAGTGATGGGTAGTATTTAGGGGGTGATGGGGTGTATTTGGGATGGGGTGATGGGTAGTATTTACGGGGTGATGGGGAGGTATTTGCAATGCGGTAATGAGGAAACATTTCGGGGTGATGGGGTAGTATTTAAGAAGGGGTGATGGCGTAGAATTGTGGGGTGATGGGGTGTATTTGGGAAGGGGGTGATGGGGTAGTATTTGGGGGTGATGTGGGCGGCACGGTGGCGCAATGTTTAGCACTAGCACTAGGGGCTGGTTTAGCTCACTTGGCTAAATCGCTGGCTTTTAAAGCAGACCAAGCAGGCCAGCAGCACGGTTCGATTCCCGTACCAGCCTCCCCGAACGGGCGCCGGAATGTGGCGACTAGGGGCTTTTCACAGTAACTTCATTGAAGCCTACTCGTAACAATAAGCGATTTTCATTTCATTTTCATTTTTCACTACTGCCTCCTGAAATGAAGAACTTGTCGTATGAGGAATGTTTGAGAATCTGCACTCGTTGGAGTTTAGAACGATGAGAGGGCATCTCATTGAAACTTACAAGATACTGCGAGGCCTGGATAGAGTGGACGTGGAGAGGATGTTTCCACTTGTAGGAAAAACTAGAAACAGAGGACACCATCTCACATGAAAAGGACAATCCTTTAAAACAGAGATGAGGAGGAATTTCTTCAGCCAGAGGGTGGTAAATCTGTGGAACTCTTTGCCGCAGAAGGCAGTGGAGGCCACTTCACTGCGTGCCTTTAAGACAGGGATAGATAAGTTCTTGATTAATAAGGGGATCAGGGGTTATGGGGAGAAGGCAGGAGAATGGGGATGAGAAAATATCAGCCATGGTTGAATGGCGGAGGAGACTTGATGGACCGAGTGGCCGAATTCTGCTCCTATCTCTTTTGATCTTATGGCGCCGAGGTCCCAGGTTTGATCCCGGCCCCGGGTCACTGTCCGTGTGGAGTCTGCACATTCTCCGTGTGTTTGCGTTTGTTTCGCCCCCACAACCCAAAGGTGTGCAGGGTAGGTGGATTGGCTACGCTAAATTGCCCCTTAATTGGAAAAAACGAATTGGGTCCTCTAAAGTTATGAAAAAAAAGTTTGGGGGGGGCGTGATGCGGAGGTATTTGCAAGGGGGTAATGAGGAAACATTACAGTATTTGGGGTGAGGTTAGGGGTCAGTATTTCGAGTGGATGTCAATAATTGAGGTGAGGGTTAGTTTTAGAGTGGAGGTAGTGGTCCGTATTTGGGGTGGGGGGGTCAGTATTTGGGGTGGGGGATCAGTATTTGGGGTGGAGTTGTCAGTATTTCGGGTAGGGGTAAGGGGCCAGTATATGGGGTGGGGTCAGTATTTGGGGGGGGTCAGTATTTAGGGTGGGGGTCAGTATTTGTGGGGGTCAGTATTTCGGGTGGGGGGTCAGTATTTAGGGTGGGGGTCAGTATTTGCGGTAGGGGTCAGTATTTGGTGTGGGCAGGGTCAGTACGTGGGGTGGGTGCCAGTATTTGGGGTGGGTGTTAGTATTTGGGGTGGTGCATCATTATTTGGGGTGGGGTCAGTATTTGGGTGGGTGGCAGTATTTGGGGTGGGGGTCAGTATTTGGGGTGGGTGTCAGTAATTGGGGTAGTGGTCAATATTTGGGGTGGGGTCAGTATTTGTGTGTGGTGGCAGTATTTGTGCTGGGGTCAGTATTTAGTGGGGGTCAGTATCTGGCGTAGGGGGGGTCAGTATTTGGGGGAGGGGTCCGTATTTCAGGTGGGGGTCAGTATTTAGGGTGGGGGTCAGTATTTGCAGTACGGGTCAGTATTTGGGGTGAGGTCAGTATTTGGGGTGGGAGGTTAGTATTTGGGGTGGGGGGCAGTATTTGGGTTGGGGGACAATATTTGGGGTGGGGGTCAGTATTTGGGGTAGGGACCAGTATTTGGGCCCGGGTCAGTCTTTGGGATGGGGGGTCAGTATCTGAAGTGGGTAGGGTCAGTATTAGGGTGGGGGTCAGTATTTGGGTTGGGGGACAATATTTGGGGTGGGGATCAGTATTTGGGGTGGGGGTCAGTATTTGGGGTAGGGACCAGTATTTGGGCCCGGGGCAGTCTTTGGGATGGGGGGTCAGTATTTGAGGTGGGTAGGGTCAGTATTAGGGTGGGGGTCAGTATTTGAGGTGGGGGTCAATATTTGGGGTGGGGGTCAGGATTTGGGGTGTGGGGGTCAGTAGTTGGGGTGTGGGGTCAGTATTTAGGGTAGGGGTTGGTATTTGGAGGGTGCGAGTCAGTATTTGGGGTGGAGGTCAGGCTGGTTTAGCTCACTCAGCTAAATCGCTGGCTTTTAAAGCAAACCAAGCAGGCCAGCAGCACGGTTCGATTCCCGTACCAGCCTCCCCGGACAGGAGCCGGAATGTGGCAACTAGGGGCTTTTCACAGTAACTTCATTGAAGCCTACTCGTGACAATAAGCAATTTTCATTTCATTTTCATTTAGGGTGAGGGGTCAGTATTTGGGGTGGGGGGTCAGTATTTGGGTTGAGGGTTCAGTATTTGGGGTGGGAGTCAGTATTCGGGGTGTGGGGGTCAGTATTTAGGGTGAGGGGTCCGTATTTAGGGTGAGTGATCAGTATTTGGGGTGGGGGGTCAGGATTTGGGTTGAGGTCAGTATTTGGGGTGAGGGGTCAGTATTTGGGATGGGGGGATCAGTATTTGGGGAGGGAGTCAGAGTCGGTATTTAGAATATACAGTACAGAACGAGCCCATTCGGCCCATCGAGTCTGCACCAACCCACTTAAGCCTCACTTCCACCCTATCTCCGTAACCCAAAAACCTCTCCCAACCTATTTGGATACTAAGGGGAATTTAGAATGGCCAATCCACCGACCCTGGAATTCTTTGGACTGTGGGAGGAAACCGGAGCACCCGGAAGAAATTCACGCAGACACGGGGAGAACGTGCAGACTCCGCACAGACGGTGACCCAGCGGGGAATCGAACCTGGGACCCTGGCGCTGTGAAGCCACAGTGCTATCCACTTGTGCTACGTGCTGCCCCATTTGGGGTGGGGGGGGTCAGTATTTGGGGTGAGGGGTTAGTATTTGGGGTGGGGACCAGTATTTGGGGTGGGGATCAGTATTTGGGGTGGGGGTCGGTATTTGAGGTGGGGATCAGTATTTGGGGTGGGGGTCAGTATTTGGGGTGTGGGGGGCAGTATTTAGGGTGGGGGTCAGTATTTAGCTTGGGCGTCAGTATTTATCACCATTTTGAGGTGGGTAGGGTCAGTATTTAGGGTGGGGGTCAGTATTTGGGGTGTGGGGGTCAGTATTTAGGGTGGGGGTCAGTATTTGGGGTGGGGGTCAGTATTTGGGGTGGGGACCAGTATTTGGGGTGTGGGGGTCAGTATTTGGGGTGTGGAGGTCAGTATTTGGGGTGGGGACCAGTATTTGGGGTGTGGGGGTCAGTATTTGGGGTGTGGGGGTCAGTATTTGGGGTGTGGGGGTCAGTATTTAGGGTGGGGGGTCAGTATTTGGGGTGGTAATTGCCCCCCCCCCCCAACCCAACTGCTCTGTGCTAAAATATCCCCGCAGGGAAAGTAAACAAAACATATTTCTTATATTAAAAGCAAATCCACTTGGTGCGCGGAACCTTATTTCACACATTCACCCATACCATGTTTCACCCGGACGCCCCGATCGAGGAACCTTCTGGAACTGCGTTCCCGCCAAAAGCTTCACCACCCCCTCTCTGCGCATGCGTGATCCTTCAAGCGCGCATGCCCGTCTGGCCAACAGTGGCATTGACTACGCATGCGCATTGTAGTCCGCTACGCATGGGCCTGAGCGCTGGGCGGGGGGAGGGGACTGACCACGCATGCGCCTCTGTCCTGAGGCAGGTAGCTGACCCACCCAAATCAAATCAAAATATTTTGGGGGTGCTGGAGGTCTGAGAATACAAAGTTTTGAAAAAACTCTTACAACACCAGGTTAAAGTCCAACAGGTTTGTTTCAAACACTCGCGTTCGGAGCACTGCACCTTCCTCAGGTGAATTAACATACCTCTTCATTCACCTGAGGAAGGAGCAGTGCTCCGAAAGCTAGTGTTTGAAACAAACATGTTGGACTTTAACCTAGTGTTGTCAGACTTCTCACTGGCGGCATTAGGGAGTGATTGCAGCTACTTGAGGCTCCTTTGATAGCGCCGACCACTGCCACCGAGAAAGGCGTGGGCGGCAGATTCATGCGAACACCTGCAAATTCCCCTCACACACCAACCTGATTTTGAAATGCATCAACATTCATTCACTGTCGGGGCAGCACGGTGGCCTAGTGGTTAGCACAACCGCCTCACGGCGCTGAGGTCCCAGGTTCGATCCCGGCTCTGGGTCACTGTCCGTATGGAGTTTGCACATTCTCCCCGTGACTGCGTGGGTTTCGCCCCCACAACCCAAAAATGTGCAGAGTAGGTGGATTGGCCTCGCTAAATTGCCCCTTAATTGGAAAAAATAATTGGCTAATCTAAATTTTAAAACAAAAAAAAAACATTCATTCACTGTCATGGGATCAAAATCCTTGAATTCTTTCCCTAACAGCAGTGTGGGTGTTATCTACACCACATAATAATAGAACTGCAGGGGTTGAAGAAGGCGACTCACCACCACCTTCTCAAGGGCTCTTTGGGATGGGCAACAAATTCCAGCGACGCCACATCCAATGAAAGAATTTAAAAAACAGATGAGCTATTTTTCTCCAGATGCTCCCTGACCTCAGAGTCACGGAATTGTGGCAGTGTAGGAGGTCACTTAGCCCAATGTCACATACATCCACAAAAGGTCTTTATTCATTTATAATAATAATCTTTTAGTGTCACAAGTAGGCTTGCATTAACACTGCAATGAGGTTACTGTCAAAAGCCCCAGTCGCTGTGTTGTTACGTTACTTACTTAAGCCGCTACTTGGTGTAGGCGTTGCTGAAGGATACTTCAGACCTTGAGGTAAGTTGAACGTATTTATTGAGCGATTAACAAAGCTCCTAAATGAGTACTACACTCTACTGATCTGACTCGAGTATACTGTGTTACGTCTTGCTCTCTAGGTTTCTGCCGGTGGAAGGGGCAGGGCCTGTGTTGCCTTGTCCTTTTTATAGTGGTCGTGTGGTGCCCTCTTGTGGTGATGCCACCGCTGGGTGTTCTGATTACCGATTGATTGTGTCTTGTTCTGATGACCCATTGGTTACATGTCTGCATATCATTACAGTCGCCACATTCCGGCGCCTGTTCAGGTACACAGAGGGAGAATTCAGTGTATCCAATTCACCTAACAAGCACGCAGATGTGTGAGGCACATTTTTTACAGAGGGTGGTAAAAAGATGGAATGCATTTCCTGGGGAGGTGGTGGGAGCAGGTACGATAGCGGCATTTATCGATATCGGGCAAGAGATACAAAAGTCTGAGAACACGCACGAACAGACTCAAAAACATTTTCTTCCCCGCTGTTACCAGACTCCTAAACGACCCTCTTATGGACTGACCTCATTAACACTACACCCCTCTATGCTTCACCCAATGCCGGTGTTATGTACCTTGCATTGCCCTATTATGTATTTTCTTTAATTTTATTTTCATGCACTTAATGATCTTTTGAGCTGCTCGCAGAAAAATACTTTTCACTGTACCTCGGTACATGTGACTATAAAAAAATCAAATCCATTGCAGGGGCATCTAGAATAAGGTCGGAATGGAAGGATATGGACTCCGTAAGTGCATACAGTTTTAGTTTAAGCAGGTACCATAGTCGGCGCAGGCTTGGAAGGCCAGAGGGCCTGTTCCTGTGCGGTTTTAGGGGTGGGGGGTTCTTCGTCTTTCGGGACTTGTGAGAGGAAACCGGAGCACCCGGAGGAAACCCACGCAGACACGGAGAGAATGTTCAGACTCCACAGTGATCCAAGCTGGGAATCCAACCTGGGACCCTAGCGCAACAGTGCTATCTACTGGGCTACTGTGCCGCCCTGTGGGCATCATTGGTTCAGGCAGCATTAATTGCCCATCCCTAGTTGCTCTTGGTGGTGAGTTGCCTACTTGAACCGCTGCAGTCCTTGAGGTGTTGTTACATCCACAGTGCTGTTTGGGAGGATGTTGCCCCAGCGACAGTGATGGAACAGCGATATATTTCCAAGTCAGAGTGATGACTTGGAGGAGAACCTCCAGGTGGTGGGGTTCCCAGCTATCTGCTGCTCTTGTTCTTCTAGATGGTAGTGTTCATGGGTTTGGAAGGTGGTGTCTAAGGAACTTTGGTGAGATCCTGCAGTGCATCTTGTAGATGGTACACACGGCTGCCACTGGTCATTGGTTGTGAAGTGTTTGAATGTTTGTGGAAGGGGAACGATCAAGTGGGCTGCTTTGTCCTGAATGGTGTCGAGTTGCTTGAGTGTTGTTGGAGCTGCACTCATCCAGGCCAGTGGAGAGTATTCTATTACACTCCTGACTTGTGCCTTGTAGATGGTGGACAGGCTTTGGGGGTCTGGAGGTGAGTTACTCGCCGTAGGACTCCGAACTTTTGATCTGCCCTGGAAGCCACAGTATTAATATGACTAGACCAGCTCAGTTTCTGATCAATGGTAACCCCCAGGATGTTGATTGTGGGTAATGCCATTGAATGTCAAGGAAGGTGGTTAGATCCTCTCTTGTAGATGGTCGTTGCCTGGCACTTGTGTGGTGGAAATGTAACTTGCCACTTGTCAGGCCAAGCCTGGATATTGTCCAGGTCTTGCTGCATTTCGACATGGACTGCTTGGACATCATCAACATTGGCACCAAATTCTTACGAAAATCTCTGTTGCAGTCAATGGCATTCAAGTTCAAACCTTGCTCCAGAGATTTCAGGACAAAAGTCTAGGCTGGCATTTTACCGGCACTGAGGGTGCATTACATTGTTGGAAGTGCGGTCTTCTTTTTTTGTATAAATTTAGAGTATCCAATTTTCTTTCCAATTAAGGATCAATTTTGCATGGCAGCATAAGAACATAAGACCGAGGAGCAGGAGTAGGCCATCTGGCGCCTCGAGCCTGCTCCGCCATTCAATGAGATCATGGCTGATCTTTTGTGGACGCAGCTCCACTTTCCCGCCCGACCATGATAACCCTTAATCCCATTATTCTTCAAAAAACTATCTATCTTTATCTTAAAAACATTTAATGAAGGAGCCTCAACTGCTTCACTGGGCAAGGAATTCCATAGATTCACACCCCTTTGGGTGAAGAAGTTCCTCCTAAACTCAGTCCTAAATCTACTTCCCCTTATTTTGGGGCTATGCCCCCTAGTTCTGCTTTCACCCGCCAGTGGAAACAACCTGCCCGCATCTATCCCATCTATTCCCTTAATGATTTTATGTTTCTATAACATCCCATGCATCCTTCTAAATTCCAACGAGTACAGTCCCAGTCTACTCAACCTCTCCTCGTAATCCAACCCCCTCAACTCTGGGATTAACCTAGTGAATCTCCTCTGCACACCCTCCAGCACCAGTACGTACTTTCTCAGGTAAGGAGACCAAAACTGAACACAATACTCCAGGTGTTGCCTCACTAATATCTTATAGAATTGCAGCATAACCTCCCTAGTCTTAAACTCCATCCCTCTAGCAATGAAGGACAAAACTCCATTTGCCTTCTTAATCACCTGTTGCACCTGTAAACCAACTTTTTGCGACTCATGCACCAGCACACCCAGGTCTCTCTGCATAGCAGCATGTTTTAATATTTTATCGTTTAAATAATACCTTTTGCTGTTATTCCTACCAAAATGGATAACCTCACATTTGTCAACATTGTATTCCATCTGCCAGAGTATCCAAATCCCTCTGCAGACTTCCGGTATCCTCTGCACTTTTTGCTTTACATGGTATTGTAGCACAGTCGTTAGCACTGTTGATTCACAGAGCCAATGTCCCAGGTTCGATTCCCATCTTGAGTCACTGTCTGTGTGGACTGTGCACGTTCTCCCTCTGTCTGCGTGGATTTCCTCCGGGTGCTCCGAGTTCCCTCCCACGAGGGAGGTGTTAGGTAATTTGGACATTCGGAATTCACCCTCTGTGTACCCGAGCAGGCGTTGGAATGTGGCGACTAGGGGCTTTTCACAGTAAGTTAATTGCAGTGTTAATGTAAGCCTACATATGACAATAAAGATTATTATTACCCTGCACATCTATGGGTTGTGTGGGTGAAACACACGCAGACACAGGGAGAATGTGGAAACTCCACACAGACAGTGACCCAGGGTCGGGATCGAACCAGGGTCCTTGGCGCTGTGAGGCAGCAGTGCTGACCAATGCATCACCGTGCTGCCCTAAGAAGTGTCTTTCGGAAGAGATATTAAACTAAGACCCCCATCTGCTATTAGGTGGCTGTAAAATAACACTATTTCATTGAGCAGGGGCCCTACTTCGTGGCCATATTTATGCCCTAAACAATATAACTTATAAGAGCCTCTGTGGAGAACCTTGCGTATACAGTTTTCTATTATCATAACCAAAAAGATTGTTTATGACAGCTAATGTGCAAAGATTGGCTGCCTCATTTCTGACATTACAACAGTGAAAACACTTCAAAAGTACATTGCTAATTCTAAACCACTTTACAACATGCCAAAATCATGAAATGTACTCTACAAATGTGAGTCTTTCAATCATGTGGAATTGTACCACAGTAGAGGTTATGGGTAGTGTGCTTGGGGGGAGGGGGGATTGGGTGATGACACAAGCTGTGGGATGCTGCAGGTCAGAAGTACTCAAAGGCCCACATGACCTCGGCCAGCACGAAAATAGGGCCCAAGTTACCCAGGACTGTTGGGACAAAAGATAAAATAAGGTTACTGCTACTGTTATTTTAAAGGAACTGATTGTCCAACACTGACCAAACAGTGCAAAGTATTGTCACCGAGCTCTCAGATAAAGGTATACTGGTAGATCCACACCATAGATCTACAGAGGTGGTCCTGAACAAAACATATCATGTTGATGAAGGTCGTGCTCATGGACCTCAGGATGGCTGGAAGCTGCTGTCAGTCGAGAAATTTGTGCCATGCCTGGTAAATGGAATGCCCAGTAAATCCATCTTTATTGTGTACTATTTAACGGGTAATGTTTTGACTGCATTTTTACCCATCCCTAATTGCCCTAGAACAGAGTGGCTTGCTGAGCCATTTCAAAGGGCAGCTGAGAGTCAACCATGTTGCTGTGGGTCTGGAGTCACGTTAATAGTAAATCTTTATTGTCACAAGTAGGCCTACATTAACACTGCAATGAAGTTATTGTGAAAAGCCCCTAGTCGCCACATTCCGGCGCCTGTTTGGGTCCACGGGAGGGAGAATTCTGAAAGCCCAAATTCCATAACAGCACGTCTTTCGGGACTTGTGAGAAGAAATCAGGAGCACCCGGAGGAAATCCACGCAGAACGCGCAGACTCCAGTGACCCAAGCGAGGAATTGAACCTGGAGCTGTGAAGCAACAGTGCTACCCACTGTGTTATCATGCTGCCACATGTAGGCCAGACCTGGTAAGGACAGATTCCCTTCCCTAAGCGACATTGGTGAACGACATGGGTTTTTATGACAATCAAGAATGGCTTTATGGTCACCTTTCAGACATTTAATTCCAGATTTTTATTGTATTCAAATTTCACCCACCTGCCATGGCAAGCGTCAAACCCAGGGCCCCAGAGCATGACCCTGGGTCACTGGATCAATAGTCCAGCAAAAATACCACCACCTCTGCTTACAGCACCAGAGGCCATTCAGTCGATTGGTGTTCATATGAGCTCTTTGCCAACTATGCTCTGGGGGGGGGGGGGGGGGGGACACAGGGACAGAAAAAGGGTCAGTTTGTGCCTTAAGAACTTGATTACATCCCCAAACTGGATGTAATCATCTTACCGCCAAATATGAACTTCTACGGTACATTAAAGGAATCTGGAACACTAACTTCAATCTTGACTCAGCCCGATTTACATGGGAAAGAATCAGCTAGTGGGAATCCTGTTGGTGTGGATATTCCCTGCTTTTAATACTGATTTCAATTCAGGATAGAACAATGTTCATTACTGAACACCTTTCCTCTTATGTCGCCAAACGCTGCCGTAATAATCTCAAGTTTGCCATTTGGCTATGGTCAAGACAAGCGAGTCAATAGGATACTTGGAAATGTGATTACTGCAGATTCATCTTGTTCAGTAAGGCGTTTGATAAAGTTTCCCATGGCAGGTTGATGGTAAAAGTTAAGTCGTATGGGGTTCAGGGTGTACTAGCTAGATGGATAAAGAACTGGCTGGGCAACAGGAGCCAGAGAGTAGTGGTGGGAGTGTCTCAAAATGGAGGAAGGTGACTAGTGGTGTTCCACAGGGATCCATGCTCGGACCACTGTAGTTTGTGATCTACATAAATGATCTGGACGAAGGTATAGGTGGTCTGATGAGCAAGTTTGCAGATGATGCTAAGATTGGTGGAGTTGCAGATAGCGAGGAGGACTGTCAGAGAATACAGCAAAATTATAGATAGATTGGAGAGTTGGGCAGAGAAATGGCAGATGGAGTTCAATCCAGGCAAATGAGAGGTGATGCATTTTGGAAGATCTAATTCAAGAGCGGACTATATGGTCAATGGAAGAGTCCTGGGGAAAATTGATGTAGAGAGATCTGAGAGTTCAGGTCCATAGTATGCAATGGCAACGCAGGTCTACAAGAGTGGTCAAGAAGGCATACAGCATGCTTGCCTTCATTGGACGGGGTATTGAGTACAAGAGTCGGTAGGTCATGTTACAGTTGTATAGGACTTTGGTTAGGCCACATTTGGAATACTGTGTGCAGTTCTGGTCGCCACATTACCAGAAGGATGTGGATGCTTTAGAGAGGGTGCAGAGGAGGTTCACCAGGATGTTGCCTGGTATGGAGGGTGCTAGCTATGAAGAAAGGTTGAGTAGATTAGGATTGTTTTTGTTGGAAAGACAGAGGTTGAGGGGGGACCTGATTGAGGTCTACAAAATTATGAGAGGTATGGACAGGGTGGATAGCAACCAGCTTTTTCCAAGAGTTAATTACAAGGGGTCACAATTTCAAGGTGAGGGGGAGAAAGTTTAAGGGAGATGTGCATGGAAAGTTTTTTTACGCAGAGGGCAGTGGTTGCCTGGAACACTTTGCCAGCAGAGGTGGTAGAGGCAGGCACGATAGCATCATTTAAGATGCATCTGGACAGATATATGAACGGGCGGGGAACAGAGGGAAGTAGATCCTTGGAAAATAGGCAACAGGTTTAGATAAAGGATCTGGATCGGCACAGGCTGGGAGGGCCGAAGGGACTGTTCCTGTGCTGTAATTTTCTTTGTTCAGAACAGTGTACCCTTTTCTCTTCCAAGGTACTTGGTGGCAATTTCCTCAGCTACAGGACAAAGTTTTCAATTCTGGCCCAGTATAAATGCAGATTCTGTAGGTATGTATTTAACACAGTGTACGCAATGGAAGCCCAAGAGGTAAACAGTAAATCACACTGAACTTTTATATAAGCCCAAGTTTATTGAAACATTTTGTTCTAAACATTACAAATCTTATAATTGGTTATTTCTCCCGATATTTTAAACTGGAAACTGTGCCATTTTGGCATAACTGTATCATTTTAATAGCATTGCACTCTAGATTGGAGTGGTCAATTGGAATCTTCTGTAATGCTTACAGCTTGGTTAGTGTGCACCTACCTATTGTTTTACTCGTGATGCAGGATATCATTAAATACAGGCATAATTCCTTCCATTCCAACTCTGCAAAACAATTTATTTTGGATTAATTCTGATGTTTGCTGGTTACTGTTAGGCCAAATGTGCTCACCTCGCAGCAGGGTCAGTTGTGGTGAGCCCAAATGCAAAGGTGGTTTCACATGCACAATGGAGCCAAAAGGAGGCAGATACTACCTACATTGGCGATGGCTTGACAGTGTAAAAATAAAGAGAAGCAATGAGATTGAAAATTTCTACATTCACATTTTAAGACATGCATTGGCAGGTCAGAAGTCCCATGGTGGGTTAAGAGTTCAAATTGTTCGCATGGCATTGTTCGACTTTTTGAACGTATAATGGTAAATGGATTATACAACAAAATGTAGTTACATTTATAACATACCTATTAGTCAAATCATTATACCAAAATGAGCTTTTACCAGTTGCTCACCAAGTTCTAGATTTTATTTATTATTGCAAACAAGTAAATATTCAGCAAACGTACTACAAAAGTAATACAATGTGAGCAAGAACAGCACAACTTCCACTTGGGGAGATAAAAGTACAAGATCATATGACTTCCTCTTAGGACACCTTGCACCCGACCAGCAAATTGATCACAACCAACCATCAGGAATGTTAGGAATGCTTCAGTTTACCTAATATTCTTCTTCTTCACCTTGATCCTCAACACTATCTGCACCAACCTCTTCGTAATCTTTCTCTAAAGCTGCCATGTCTTCACGGGCCTCTGAGAACTCCCCTTCCTCCATCCCCTCACCCACATACCAATGCACAAAGGCGCGCTTGGCATACATCAGGTCAAACTTGTGATCAAGGCGAGCCCAGGCTTCAGCGATGGCCGTAGTGTTGCTCAGCATACACACAGCACGCTGCACCTTGGCCAGGTCACCTCCAGGCACCACAGTGGGAGGCTGGTAGTTGATGCCTACTTTGAAACCAGTTGGACACCAGTCCACAAACTGGATGCTGCGTTTGGTCTTAATGGTGGCAATGGCAGCATTGACATCCTTTGGCACCACATCACCACGGTAGAGCAGACAGCAAGCCATGTACTTACCATGGCGAGGGTCACACTTGACCATCTGGTTTGCTGGCTCAAAGCAGGAATTGGTGATTTCAGCCACTGATAGTTGCTCATGGTAAGCTTTCTCAGAGGAGGTTACAGGGGCATAGGTAGCCAGAGGGAAGTGGATACGAGGATAGGGAACTAAATTGGTCTGGAACTCTGTCAGATCAACATTCAAAGCACCATCAAAACGAAGGGATACTGTAATGGAGGACACAATCTGACCAATCAGCCGGTTCAAATTTGTGTATGTTGGGCGCTCAATGTCCAGGTTTCTGCGGCAGATATCATAGATGGCTTCATTGTCTACCATGAAGGCGCAGTCTGAGTGTTCCAGTGTGGTGTGGGTGGTCAGGATGGAGTTGTAGGGTTCCACTACAGCTGTGGAGATCTGGGGAGCCGGGTAGATAGCAAATTCAAGCTTGGACTTCTTGCCGTAGTCGACGGAGAGACGTTCCATCAGGAGGGAGGTGAAACCGGAGCCGGTGCCTCCACCAAAGCTGTGGAAAATGAGGAAACCCTGGAGTCCTGTGCACTGGTCAGCCTATGAAGAAAAGGGTGTGGGAAGGGCGGAAACAAATAGGTTAGAATTTGGCCAGAGTCCAGAAGGATGAAAATCTAAAATTTCTCCAATGAAAAGATGATTTCATTCTTCAATTACTTTAACTTTGAGACACCAAGTCCTGGAATCATTCTAGCCACTCTGCTCTGAACCAACTTATACCCTTTTGAAGGTACAATATAACAAAATTACCCCAAACATTTCAAATATAGCCATAGCAATAATGTAGGAAAAAAATCAGATCTTACTAGACGTTCTAGTACTTGGTGAATGAGCAATAACCACAATGCAAATCCTTATCCAGCTGATACAGTGTTTCTTTATGCTCCATGTTCCACTCTGCATCTTCACTTGCACATCACAAACATTTGATCCATTCATCTGCTTAATTAGTCCTGGTCTCATTGAATGCCATCAGTATCCCATGATAGTCTTCTGGTCATAGCTGGGCACCATCAGCAAGTACAATACTATATGATATAACTTCCTCTATCATTTATGAACAGAATGATCATCAGGCAAAGCAGAAAATGCCAATTTGAGTTCTAGAATACTATGTTAATATTCCTTATTTGATCCAATAGATTTTTTTTGCAAATGCCTGTTCGGGACCTGGGATATTTTAAAACAAACCCTTTGTGTATTACCAGGTGCCAATTCAATGATCTACACCTTCAAACCACCCAACACAGGGTACCTTAAGAGCTGTGGATTGATGATTACCAGCAGCTAGTTGGGAAACTATAAGAAGGCATTTCACTTGTGACTCTTAACACGCATCAAGGAGATGTGATCTTTTAGTTATCCACTCCCTGGTGAGGATTGATACACGGGTTTTCAGATGTGAAGGGGAATCTCTGAAGCCACCATTGCAGCCGAATGCACCATCACGTCCTCTAATAAAACATATGAAAATAGATCATGAGAGTAATGTGGTGATTCAATAAAATGTAAACACTGACAGTTTAGATTGTTAAAGTATTGCACAAATTACTGTTTGTTTCTCCCTTGGTTAATGGATCATAATATAAAGAGTCTTACTAGTTTGCGGAGCTTGTCAAGGACCAAATCGATCAGCTCCTTGCCGATGGTGTAGTGCCCACGAGCGTAGTTGTTGGCCGCATCTTCCTTCCCGGTGATGAGCTGCTCGGGGTGGAACAGCTGCCGATAGGTACCACCTCGAATCTCATCTGGAATACAGAATAGCAGCAAGCTTATTTTCCCTCTTCCACGTACACCAAGACAAAGGATACATTGCTGAAAAACTAATTTATACAAAACAGCTCTATAAATGGAGAGTTATAAATGCATTCTTGCACTGGGCTTACCAATCACAGTTGGCTCCAAATCGACAAAGACAGCTCGTGGGACGTGTTTCCCTGCTCCAGTCTCACTGAAGAAGGTGTTGAAGGAGTCATCACCACCTCCAATGGTCTTATCACTGGGCATCTGCCCATCAGGCTGGATGCCATGTTCCAAACAGTACAGCTCCCAGCAGGCATTGCCCATCTGGACACCGGCTTGGCCAACATGGATGGAGATACACTCACGCTGCGAGACACAAACACAAGTCACACCAAATTAGAAAAAAACGACACTCACTAGTGATGACAGACAAAAAAAACATGTTGGCTCCTTATTTTTGGTTCCATATGATTAGCCAGGGCATTCATACACATACAAACTTAACTAGGTAATGCAAATCTAAACTTGCTAAGATTTCCATACACAGATCAATGGCACCTATGATGGTGGGGGTGGCGGCACGCTGCACAGTGGTTAGCACTGCTGCCGCTGCCTACGGCGCTGAGGACCCGGATTTGAATCCTGGCCCTGGGTCACTGTCCATGTGGAGTTTGCACATTCTCGTGTCTGCGTGGGTTTCACCCCAACACAAAGATATGCAGGTTAGGTGAATTGGGACGCTAAATTGCCCCTTAATTAGAAAAAGAATAATTGAGTACTCTAAATTTATTGAAAAAGAAAAAATAATGGTGGTGGGAAATGTCCACTTATAAAAGGTACATTAGGTTGGGTTTCACAGAATGGTTACAGGACAGGCCATTTAGCACATCTTTGCTGGTTTTCTGAAAGAGCACCCGATTAATCCAACTGCCCCACCCTTTCCCCATAGTTGTATTCCTTGCAGGTGCTTCTGCTTTACACCGGATGTATGCATATACACAGTTACACATGTTAAAAATCAGTGCAGTTCCTGTCGGGATCATTCCACCCCATGTTAGGATGTATGATCCAGTCAAATGTTTCCCTATTATCCAATGCTATCCACACTTTAGGATGTCAGGGATGAAGAGGAGACTTACCAGAATGATATCAGGGTTAAAGATTAGTCATGTGGAGAGACTGGCGAGCTGAAATTATGCTACTTAAGAGTAGAGAAGGTTAAGGGGAGATTTCATAAGTGTTCAAAATTATCAGGGGCTTTGATAAAGAGTCAATTCAGCAAACAACCATCTGTACCATCTAAAAAAGTAACCACTGAATTAGGAACATCACTAGACAGTTCCAACACCAGTCATTTTAGCTATATTACTGCAGACAAGAGACTATAAAGTGGCCATTCTGCTCCATATTACTCACCACTGCCGCATAAGCCACCCAGTCTAATGCCACCTCACAAAGCTTTTAATATTTCTCTTTTGCAAACAAATGCTAAATTCCCTGAAATAATTTGTGAACTGCGCTTCAGAGAAGGGGAGGTATGGTGTAGTGGTAATGTTACAGTAGTAAACAAGACCAGCCTGGTTCACACCATAGGAGCGATGGAATTTAAATTCAATTAACAAATCAAGAATTGAAAGCTAGTCTCAGTAATGGTGACAATGAAACTATAATTTTGTTGTAGAAACCCATCTGGCTCACAAATGCCCTTTTAGGAAAGGAAATCTGCCAATCTTACGTGGTCTGGCCTACATGCGACTCCAGACATACAGCAATGTGTTCACACTTAACTACACTCTGAAATGGCCGAGCAAGCCACTCAGTTCAAGGGCAATTAGGGATGGGTAACAAATGCTGGTGCACAAATCCCATGAAGATAATCACATTCTAACCATTGTATTAAAAAATGTTAACGTCCACATCATAGCCCATCTTGAAATGAAATGAAAATTGCTTGTCACAAGTAGGCTTCAAATGAAGTTACTGTGAAAAGCCCCGAGTCGCCACATTCCAGCACCTGTTCAGGGAGGCTGGTACGGGAATTGAACCGTGTTGCTGGCCTGCTCTCAAAGCCAGCAATTTAGCCCTGCGCTGATCTTAAAATGTTACCCTCATTGGGCATGATGCAAGATGCAATATATGAACTCTTAAACTTTGAAGATTGTCTCATAACCTTTCCAGCTCATGAAAAAAGCCCCAACATCTCACAAAGCTATCCTCCCATTAAAACCCTAACATCGGAATAAACCTGCCCCATCTTTTCCATATCCTTCAGATAAATGAGGTACACAAAACCTAATACTTAAAACTGCAATCTAATTGAACCCATCCATTACCTGTAAACACATTAGTCTACACTAGTTTGAAAATGTCTTGCGGATGTGACGCCATACCGAGACCCATCTGCCTGCTCAGGCAGATGTAAAACGGTCCCATGACACTACTTTGGAGAGCAGGAGAGCTGTCCCCATTGCCCAGGACAATATTTATCATTTAATCAACAGGGATTATCTGGTCATCATCAACATTGTTGAATGTGGAAGCTTTGAGCAAAAATTAGCTGCTGCATTTCCGACATTACAAGTGACTACACCCTTCATTGGACATAAAGCACTTTATGCCTGGCAATTGTGAGAAGTGCAACATAATTTTCAAGCCAAGTCTTTCATTTTTGTGTTTAAACTCTCCATGGCCTCACTCTTCCCCATCTCCATTCCTCAGAATCTTGTGCACCTGCCCCTTCCTTCATCCCACCATTGGCAAGTGTATCAGTACTACACCCCAGAACTCTAAATCTATCTTTCTGCTTTAAACCTCCTCTCAACATTCATTTTTAGCTCGGTGTCCATTTATTTATACTTCTGCAAAACAAGTGGGATTTTATTTCTACAATAAAGTTGGAACAAATTGCAAAGCGTATCAATTTTGATGATATTTTCTTTTAAAATATGCTTACAGCACAAAATTTACCACTTTTGTTACAAGGAATACTGCAAGACAGAAGTTAGTTCCATGCCATTACGTATACTGGATCAGAACAGAACCAAAAGCAGCAGGGTGGCACAGTGGTTAGCACTGCTGCCTACATCACTGAGGACCCGTCTTCGATCCCGACCCCGGTCACTGTCCATGTGGAGTTTTAACAATCTCCCGTGTGTTTCAGCCCCACAACCCAAGATTTTTTTTTCCTCTCCTACTTTTTCCTGAGTTACAAAACCAGGGCTCGGAGTGTGGACAGGGGCGAACCCCTAATCCAGCTCCTTGTCTGCTCAAAAAAACAATTCTAATTGAATCCAATTTGATCCCACAACCCAAAGATGTGCAGGTTTTATTAAAACAGTAAACAAATATTAAAGGCCAAACCATACAAACACTAATTTTGTGTTGAAGAAATAGGATACCCTCCCCGCAGTACCAACACCCGGGGGGGGGGGGGGGGGAATACCATGCTAAATAATTGCCCCTTAATTAAAAAAACTGAATCCTGTTACATGGAAATAGATAGGGCAAATAAATTGTCCTAATATAGCTCACCATTGTACACAACAGATAGTGGCCACTCAGACAGGAACAATCAGAACATAATTAGAAACATTTGGCATGGTTTAAAATGTGGAATTTGCTGATTGCATGTGCAGAGGCTTCACTGACGCCAAACATAAGCAGAGTTGCCAAATACCAAACAGATTACACATTCAGCAAACTATTTCCACATGTTTCCCAATCAGATCCTGACCCAGGAGAGCATCATGTTCAACCGTTTTCATTCGAATTTAGTTGAAAAATGTCCCTCTAAGTTTAGCAGTTAATCAAACACGATACAGTCTGTATTTTGCAGAAACTGGATATAATTTCTGCTTTCAAAACTAAAGCCTCACATAGATGTAAAACATTCTCAAAAACACTACTTTAACATTTTATTAAGCAATTAACACTCAAAATTCACAATTGCAATATCCTGTCACCCAGTCTTCAGATTTATGCCCTTGAAAGTGCAATGATACAAAACAATGACCTGGAGAATTAATTTGAGACTGTCAGCAGGAGCAGAAGAGGGTCAGGCACATTAAATCAGACCTTCCCAGAACCCTGCACGAGCAACTGGATCAGTTATTAGAGCATGGTTCCAGAAGACTGCATGCATGCAACCAGAATAAAACACCACAATAAAGGCCCCCCAATATATAGGGAACATCAAAATGATTGAGGGGCTTTGGAGAGAACAAATCCCAATCTGTGCTCCACTCTTTCAAATGCTGTCGATACAATCTATTCCCTGGCTGTGAGCATACGGAGTGAGCAATTCGTCAATGTTTCCCCTTGCGGGAGAGACAAGAACAGGGGCGCGGAGTTCAAGAAAAATAAGACAGATCCCAGCTAAAATGGAGCCGAGAAGAAATGTTTTCTTTTGAGGGTCATGAATCTTTGGAACAGTCTTCTAAAGGGCTGCACCACTGTAGAATCAGAGGCTGTTAATATGGTAGTTTGTATTCATTTTCAGTTGATTTTCGTACTGAACCACAAGCATAATAACAACACATTTGAACCAAAGGGCTTGTCTCGATGTTGAACTTTTATGCTGGGAGAACTCGGGGGATTGGATTTGTTTACTGTCACGTGTACCGAGGTCCAGAGAGAAGTATTTTTCTGCAAACAGCTCATCAGATCATTAGGAGGAACTTCTTCACCCAAAGGGTTGTGAATCTATGGAATTCCTTGCCCAGTGAAGCAGTTGAGGCTCCTTCATTAAATATTTTTACGGTAAAGATAGATAGTTTTTTGGGGAATAAAGGGATTAAGAGTTATGGTGTTCGGGCCGGAAAGTGGAGCCGAGTGCACAAAAGATCAGCCATGATCTCATTGAATGGTGGAGCAGGCTCTAGGGGCCAGATGGCCTACTCCTGCTCCTAGTTCTTATGTTCTAAGTACATGGGAAAAAAAGAAAATACATAATAGGGCAACACAAGGTATAAAATGTAACTACATAAGCACCTGCATCAGGTGAAGCATAAAGGGGTGTAGTATTAATCAGGTCAGTCCATAAGAGAGTCATTTAGGAGTCTGGTAACAGCTTGGAAGAAGCTGTTTTTGAATCTGTTCGTGCATGTCCTCAGACGTCTGTATCTCCTGTAGAAGCCAGGTTGTAGTAATGTTCTCAGATCAAATAATCTGCCCCATCCCCTTCCTCTCTAACCTATCCATCCAATCTATAGAACTCAATCTATAGAAGGGGAGATGGTGGCAGTGGTAATGTTGCTGGACTCCAAATGAAGGACCAGGCTGAGGGATATGGGTTCAAATCCCACCATGGCAGCTCATGGAATTTAGAGTTGGGGAAGCACAGTAGTCAGCCCTGCTGTCTCACAGCACCAGGTTCAATTCCGACATTTGGTGACCGTGCATGGAGCTTGCATGCTCTCCTGATGTCGGTGTGGGTTTCCTCCCAGTCTGAAGATGTGCAGGTTAGGTGCACTGGCCATGATAAATTGCCCCTTAGTGTCCAAGGATGTGAAGGTTAGGTGGGGTTATGGGAATAGGGCAGGGGAGTGGTCCTAGGTGCTCTTTTAGGAGGGTCGATGCAGACTTGATGGCCTCCTTCTATGGTTCTAACCCTACCATATTTCAACACCACAGCCTGGCTTCCTTCGGTGCTTTGTCAACTCTACCTTATGTCAGTTGTCCATGTTGCAACAACTCTCAACACGCCTTCCTCACTCCAATATATTAATCACTTACACTACACAAAAAAGCTTCAACATGCTTCTTAAAAATGTAATGGTTTACGCCAGATTAAAAGAGACAGCTGCCAGATCAAATTAAGACAAATACTAGCTAACAATGATCATGACAGCAAATTAAAAAGACACAGAGCATCTGCAGGTGACAGCAAAATCTAAGAATTTTTTTTATTTATTTTTTTTAAAAGCAGAACAAAGCTAGTGCCATAAAAGGGTGTCCAGTTTTGCTCCAGTCCTTTTACACTTTACTGCTGGAGACACGCTTCACTTCTTGAGGCTCACCTGGCCCGAGTCAGGAAGGTCAGGTGAGACAGGGGGTTTAAGAATTTTTGTGCAGTTATGTCAGTATGGAGTGGTAATCCACCTCTGATTGCCACTAAGCTATCGCCCATGTCATCAATTAAGAGTTGCATTGCAATTTACATTTCCCACTTACCAGTCACATGGAATGAAGGGCCTTCATTTATCCAGCTAAAACTGTCTAGTCTCAATAGAGCCAAATTAGTATTTAACCTGCAATCTAACTTGCCCATCAGCCCTGTGCACACAAGCCTCATGGACCGCTAATCTTTCATGCTTAATTGCCCTGGTGTTTAAATCCCTCTTGTGGCCTCACTAACCTAATCCAACCCTACAACTGCCTTACCCCAAATGGCAACTGCTTCTCTGACACAGCCACCAACCTTCATCATCCATTATGGTACCCTTGCATGGATAAGTTATGTGGAAAGATTGGAGAGGCTTAAATTGTTTTCCTTGGAATAGGGAAACATAATAATGGTATTAAAAATTAGGTGGGAAATTGACAAGAGTATATACAGAGAGAAGTTAATTTCACAGGCAAGCAGGTTAGTGGCCACAGATTTAAAATAATTGGCCAAAAGAACTAAAAGAAATGAGAAATAGCCTCAAGAGGATTAAGATTTGTGGTACGCAACCTGAGAGAGTGTTGGGAGGCAGATTCCAATGAAAATCCTAAAGACAGCAAAGTATCTGAACAAAAACTATTTATTTGCAAGGTTATTGGGGGGGATCAAACTAAATTGGAGAACTAAAATAAAAGCTGAATATTGCAGATACTGGAAATCTGAAATAAAAAAGAAAATTCTGGAAATACTCAGGAGGCATCTGTGGAGAGAGAAACAGAGTTAATGTTTTAAGTCAAAACGTGGCTCTATACCATCGAAAGACAGGAGGGGCAAAAAGAAAGGTCTGCGACAGGGTACAGCGCAGAAGAGAATGGTGATGGTGCAGCAGAGACAATAAAGTATTAGCGTGTAAATGGACAGGCGCCGGAATGTGGCGACTAGGGGCTTTTCACAGTAACTTCATTGAAGCCTACTCGTGACAATAAGCGATTTTCATTTCATTTCATTTCAAATGCCAAAATTTAAACTAACACATGACAAATTAACAGAAATCATGGTTTGAAGGTGTTCAATTCGGCATAGAGTCCAGAAGGCTGTAAAGTGCCTCATCGGAAGAGCAGCTGAGGCTGGGCTTTTGAACTTATTCAGGGCAGAGTTTGGATCAATATTTGATAGATGAGAATTAAGGTCTCGGTGGGGCAGGAAGGAAATGAGACCACAGCCATGATATTAAATGCAAATTACTGCAGATGCTGGAACCTGAAACAATAATGGAAATTACTGGACAATCTGAGCCGGTCTGACAGCGCGGCACAGCAGTTAGCACTGCTGCCTCACAGCTCCAGGAACCCAGGTTCAATTCCGGTCTCAGGTGACTGTGTGGAATTTGCACACTCTGCGTGGGTTCCATCCCACAAGTCCAAATATGTGCAGGTTAGGTGGATTGGCTATACTAAATTGCCCCTTAAGTGTCCAATGATTAGTTGGGGTTACCAGGCTACGGGTGGAGGCATGTGGGCCAACCAGGGTGCTCTTGAGGGGGGCCAGCGTAGACCTCAATGGGCCTCCTTCTCCACTGTAAATTCCACAACATCTGTGGGAAGGGAGAGACGGGTGCTGACGTTTCAAGTCTGGGTGACTCACTGTCTCAGCTTGGCCAAAAAAAAAAGTCAGCCATGATCTGACAGAATGACTTGGGTGGGCCAAATGGCCTCCTCCCAAGTCCTGCAACCTCGATCTGGGTGGGAGGTGAGAGGGGTGAGAGCCCCTTTCCCCAGGGACGTGCAAGCACATGGGCCCCAACAGGAAGAGGAAGCAATGGGGCAACTCGTCAGGGGGCGGGGCTCTGACCTGGCGCATGCGCAATGGCAAACTAACCCCACCCGCGCCCCGGCTGCTCGCGCCTGCGTACCGGCGCCCTCCTCACGGGCGAACGCCGCCATTTTGTTGGCGGGTTGCGGGAAGAAGGGCGGGGGGAGGGGGCGAATAAATTACCCCTCGAAAATAATCGCCTTTCTTTACAAACTGGGTCGTGATTTAATCGACATCCATCCGATTGCGGGCTTCACCCGCCCAGGCCGGGATAGTTTCCACCCGGGTAACGGGGTAAGGTGATAAAAAATAAAAAGCGGGGAGCCGCTAGTCAGGGTATTAAGGAAAAAAACACAATCTAGCTGTAAGGAAACTTGATTTCAGGAGCACCGAAGCAGTTTGAAAGGAGCCGCAAAGGGATGGGGATACCACACGTACCATTTTCTCGTCTTCGGCTGGCGCGCTTTGCTGTGGAATGAACAACAGGACTCCGCAGTTGTCAGTGCGCCTGCGCGAAGGTGGGGCCAGGCGTCATCGCGTCATCGGGAGCGTGCCGCGTCATCGGGACACAAGCCCATTCAGCCCATCCAGACTGCACCAGCCCCCTGCAAAGGGCTGCCTGTACCCAGGCCCATCCTGCACAGCCCTGGACAATAAAAAAAAGGGCCAATTCGGCACGGCCAATACAACTAGGTTTGGGCTGTGGGAGGAAACCAGAGCACCCCGGAGGAAACCCACGTAGACACGGGGAGAACGTGCAGACTCCGTTGCAGACAGTCACCACGCACAGGCCGGAATCGAACCCGGGTCCCTGCCGCTGTGAGGCAGCAGTGCTGACCACCGTGTATACCGTGTAATAATGAGGGACCCGAGTAATACGCTGGGGAATCCCTCTGGGAAGTTTCCACTTAAGGGTTCACCCGGCAATTTCCCTGGTCAGACCCTCCCTCCTTCTCCGGGTTCCAATCCAACCCACTGATCACCCACAAGACCAGTCTAATCCACCCCCCCCCCCCTCCTCAACTCTGGTCCGGTCGACCCACCCCCCTCTCTGGTACATTTCCCCCTCCCCCTCCCCAGTCTGAGTCCCTAGTGCTGTGAAAAGGGGCTGTTTCTTACCTCTCTGTGCCCCAGTTACTGTTCACCGATGTAGCCGGGGCCACGCTCCACTGCTCCTGTCTCGCCAAGCCTGAGTGAGGTAGGATGTGCGAGATAAGGGCTTTAGATCCCAGTGTGGGTAGGTCCATCGAGAGTGGCAATCAGCCGGAGTTTGTCGCTCTAAGGAAGTTACCAGCCAGAGATCTGCACGTGCTCAACAGATCAGGCAGCATGGTGGGGAGGTCAGACAGAGCCAGCATTCTGGTGCCAGGCGCGGTGCAGTGGGTAGCTCTCTTGTCTCTGAGTTGCAAGGTTCAGGGTCCATGGGCTTGCATAGGGGTTAAGAGCAGGCCTGAACCTGCTGTGCCATTCAATAAGGTCATTGCAAATCTGATTATGGTCAACCTCACTTTCCTATCTATCACCCCCCTCCCCATACCTTCCAACTCCCTCGCCCATCAAGAATCTTGATACTCTCAGAAAAATAAAAGCTCATGGGCATTCAAGGGGAATTGGAAAGTTGGATACAAAATTGGTTCAGCAAAGGAAGCTAAGGGTAATTGGCGGTGGGTGTTTTGGTGACAGGAATGTTATTTCCAGTGGGGTCCCACAGGGCTCAGTACTCGGGTCCCTTGCATTTCTTGGTATATACCAGTGATTTTGGGCAGCATGGTGGTGCAGTGGTTAATAATAATCTTTATCACTGCCACAAGTAGGCTTGCATCAACAGTGCAATGAAGTTACTGGGAAAATCCTCTCATCGCCACACTCCGGCGCTTGTTCGGGTACACTGAGGGAGAATTCGGAATGTCCAATTCACCTAACAGCACGTCTTTCGAGACTTGTGGGAGTAAACAGGAGCATCCGGAGGAACGTGCAGACTCCGCACAGACAGTGAGCCAAGCCGGGAATTGATCCTGGGTCCCTGGCATTGCACTGCTGCCTCACAGCACTGAGGACTCCGGTTCGATCCCGGCCCTGGGTCACTGTCCATGTGGAGTTTGCACATTCTTCCCGTGTCTGCGTGGGTCTCACCCCCACGGTAGCAATGCACGGTAGCATTGTTGATAGCACAATTGCTTCACAGCTCCAGGGTCCCAGGTTCGATTCCGACTTGGGTCACTGTCTGTGCGGAGTCTGCACATCCTCCCCGTGTGTGCGTGGGTTTCCTCCGGGTGCTCCGGTTTCCTCCCACAGTCCAAAGATGTGCAGGTTAGGTGGATTGGCCATGATAAATTGCCCTTAGTGTCCAAAAATTGCCCTTAGTGTTGGGTGAGGTTACTGGGTTATGGGGATAGGGTGGAAGTGTTGACCTTGGGTAGGGTGCTCTTTCCAAGAGCCGGTGCAGACGCGATGAGCCGAATGGCCTCCTTCTGCACTGTAAATTCTATGTAAAAACCCAAAGATGTGCAGGATAGGCGAATTGGCCGTGCTAAATTACCCTTTAATTGGGGGGGAAAAAGAATTGTGTACTCTAAATTTATTTTTAAAATAATAAATATACCAATGATTTCAATGTCCGCAGCATGATTAAGAGGTTTGCAGATAATTCAACTGCCTGGATGATTGATAGTGAGGATGAATGCTGCAGTCAGCAGGAAATTATTAATGAATGGGTCAGGTGGGCAGAGAAATGGCAAATAGAATTCAGTTCAGTGCAGTTTGAGGGGAATGGATTTCAGAATGGCAAACAAGGAAAGGCATTGTTTAATCGATGACAGAAAAGGGAGACAGGAACCGCTGGCTACGCAAGTTCCATTTCCAGTGCTCCTGGGGGGTGCCTGGAGAAGCAGGATTAGGGTCTGGGTGTAGGGCCTGAGTACGGGGTCTGGGCCTGATCTTGGCGTGAGGCGCTACGTCTGGCATCATGGCTTGAATTTCATATCAGGGTCTGAATCTAATGTGAGGGATTGAATTTGGTGTGAGGGCCTGGGTCTGCCTCAATAAATCAGCAATGCAAGGAATACACAGAATCCTAAAAGGTTTGAAGTAACCTCCAATTTGGGTTAAAGGAATGATAATCGGAATATCTTCTAAATGGCCAGATGCTCGTAGCTGTGATTGATCAGTCAGATTAAGTAAAAATAAAAATAATTTAAAGCTAATGGGCAGGTACAATGTTTTACCTTTTATCATCAGGGGGCTGGGTTATAACTGGAGCCCCTGCATTCAATTCTTGCCTTGGTGCTGTGCAGATCCATCAGGATGATACCGGGGATAAATGGGTTAAATTATGTGGAAAGGTTGCATAGACTTGGCCTGTAGACCCTTGCGTAGAGGCGATTAAGACGTGACCTAATTGAGACACTTAAGATGATTAAAGGATGTGGTTGAGAGAAACTATTTCCTCTAATTGATGGAGGGCGTGGAGGGGAGGGGGATTAACCTTAATACTACAACCAGGCCATTCAGGAATTATGTCAGGAAGCACTTCCTCATAGAACGAGTCGTTTAAACCTAGAACCCCTCCTCCAAAAATGCCATTGAGGCTGGGGTCAATGAAAATGTCCAAACTGATCGATTTTTGTTGTACAGGGGTATTTGGGGCAAATAGAAACAAAGGCCAGTAAATGGAATTAAGATGAAGATCTGCCGTGATCTGACCGAATGACAGAACTAACCCAAGGGGCTGAATGGCCTCTTCCTGTTTGGGGCAATAAAACGGACACAACAGCTGGTGAAAATAGACAATGTTTTATTGTAATCGTTATAGCTGCATATATCTCAACTATTCCACTGATACAATCCATAATGTTATTTTTTCTGAGAAGTAAGGGATGATCGATTGTTGCTTTGAAATAGTTTGAAAGTAGTTACAAGTACTTTTGCACAACCAATGAACTGGAATTCTGTGTTATTAGAAGAAAGAGAGGTATCTGCAAACGCTGAAGATCTGAAGTACAAACATGTCGAACATTACCAGCAATGAAAAAAGACAAGTTAAGCGGCAGGATCCTTCTCCAGATTTGCTAACCTTTCTTTCTAGCTGACGAGGTACCTGCAGTCTATTTTTAGCTCCCATTTTGTGCCTATCCTCTTGTTAAAAATGCCTATGGTCAAGGTTATTTCCAATTGAATCACACCAACTTGCTGATCCCAAATATTATGGATGCAGGGCTACTTTTGTGGGTCTAATATTCCTCACCTTCTTCTGCCTCTCCTTCACCTTCAATGCTGTCAGTGCCAACCTCTTCGTAATCTTTCTCCAAAGCTGCCATGTCTTCACGGGCCTCTGAGAACTCCCCTTCCTCCATCCCCTCACCCACATACCAATGCACAAAGGCGCGCTTGGCGTACATCAGGTCAAACTTGTGATCGAGGCGAGCCCAGGCTTCAGCGATGGCCGTAGTGTTGCTCAGCATACACACAGCACGCTGCACCTTGGCCAGGTCACCTCCAGGCACCACAGTGGGAGGCTGGTAGTTGATGCCCACTTTGAAACCAGTTGGACACCAGTCCACAAACTGGATGGTGCGTTTGGTCTTGATGGTGGCAATGGCAGCATTGACATCCTTTGGCACCACATCACCACGGTAGAGCAGACAGCAAGCCATGTACTTACCATGGCGAGGGTCACACTTGACCATCTGGTTAGCTGGCTCAAAGCAGGCATTGGTGATTTCAGACACTGATAGTTGCTCATGGTAAGCTTTCTCAGCTGAGATCACAGGGGCATAGGTAGCCAGAGGGAAGTGGATACGTGGATAGGGAACCAAATTGGTCTGGAACTCTGTCAGATCAACATTCAAAGCACCATCAAAGCGAAGGGAGGCCGTAATGGAGGACACAATCTGACCAATCAGCCGGTTCAAATTGGTGTATGTTGGGCGCTCAATGTCCAGGTTTCTGCGGCAGATATCATAGATGGCTTCATTGTCTACCATGAAGGCGCAGTCCGAGTGTTCCAGTGTGGTGTGGGTGGTCAGGATGGAGTTGTAGGGTTCCACTACAGCTGTGGAGATCTGGGGAGCCGGGTAGATGGAAAACTCGAGCTTGGACTTCTTGCCGTAGTCGACGGAGAGACGTTCCATCAGGAGGGAGGTGAAACCGGAGCCGGTGCCTCCACCAAAGCTGTGGAAAATGAGGAAACCCTGGAGTCCTGTGCACTGGTCAGCCTGTGAAAACAGCACATAAGCTTTATACAGAATCACTGCAGCAGAACAAGACAGCAAGCTGCCTCCAATAGGGCAATTCACCCTTAAATCAAAGGATAAGCAGGCCATTAGAATAATATCCAGTATAAGCAACTTGGTTATAAAGATAGCTGAAAAGACAAGGCCACAATACTTTCGAGAAGTGTTTGACTTTGGGTGACCTGATTGAGGTTTTTAAGATGATGGCAGTGGTGGATAGTGTTCAAATAATGGCGATTGATTTGATGTACTTCTGAGGCTGTATAAGGCTCTGGTCAGATCCCATTTGGAGTATTGTGAGCAGTTTTGGGCCCCGTATCTAAGGAAGGATGTGCTGGCCTTGGAATGGGTCCAGAGGAGGTTCACAAGAATGATCCCTAGAATGAAGAGCTTGTCGTATGAGGAACGGTTGAGGACTCTGGGTCTGTACTTGTTGGAGTTTAGAAGGATGAGAGGGGGATCTTATTGAAACTTACAGGATATTGCGAGGCCTGGATAGAGTGGATGTGGAGAGGATGTTTCCACTTGTCGGAAAAACGAGAAGCAGAGGACACCATCTCAGACTGAAGGGACGATCCTTTAAAATGGAGATGAGGAGGAATTTCTTCAGCCAGAGGGTGGTGAATCTGTGGAACTCTTTGCCGCAGAAGGCTGTGGAGGCCAATTCACTGAGTGTCTTTAAGACAGATAGATAGGTTCTTAATTAATGAGATGTGTGGTTATGGGGAGAAGGCAGGAGAATGGGGATGAGAAAAATATCAGCCATGATTGAATGGTGGAACAGACTCGATGGGCCGAGTGGCCTAATTCTGCTCCTATGTCTTATGGTCTTAAGGAAGTCATTGGCAACAGGTCTGGAGGGAAGTGGAGAATGATTTTTATTCTGAGAGCTGTCAGGATCTGGGACGTTCTACATGAAAAAAGGTATTGGAAGCTGATTTTATAAATGATTTTAAAAGGGAGCTCGACGGGACTTGGTTGGGTGCAGTTCCAATCACATTCAAAAAGCTTGACACCATCCAGGACAAAGCAGCCTGTTTGATTGGTACCCCATCCTTCATCTTGAACATCTTTCTCCACACAGTGGTGTGTGCCATCTAAAAGATGCACTGCAGCAACTCACTAAGGCTCCCTCAACAGCATCTTCTAAATCCGTGACTTCTACCCCCCCAGCAAAGCAAGGACAACAGATCCATCGGCAAGTTCCTCTTCAAGTTACATTCCATCCTGACTGTAGGGGCGGCATGGTGACACAATGGTTAGCACTGCAGCCTCACAGCGCCAGGGACCTGGGTTCAATTCCAGCCTCGGGTCACTGTCTGTGCGGAGTTTGCACTTTCTCCCCGTGTGTGTGTGGGTTTCCTCCGGGTGCTCCGGTTTCCTCCCACAGTCCAAAGATGTGCAGGTTAGGTGGATTGGCCATGATAAATTACCCTTTAGTGTCCAAAAGGTTATTTGGAGTTACTGGGGGCTGGATTCTATGCCCCGCCGCCCCACATTTCTGCCGCAACCCGCCGGCGGGATTCTGCGTTACCCCGGACGGTCAATGGGGTTTCCCATTGTGGGGCAGCCCCACGGCATCGGGAAACCCCTGGGCGCCGGCAAAACGGAAAATCCCGCCGGCGGAGAATCCCGCCCTGAGTTACCGGGATAGGGTGGAGGCATTGGATTAAGTGGGGTGCTCTTTCTAAGGACCGGTGTAGACGCGATGGGCCGAATGGCCTCCTGCACTGTAAATCCTATAGTTCTGACTTGGAACTATATTGCTGTTCCTTTCTCCCTTTCTAACAGCACTGTGGGTGTACCTACGCCACGTGGACTGCAGTTACTTGAGAAGGCAGCTCACCACCACCTTCTCATGGGCAATTAGGAATGAGCAATACATGCTGGCCTAGCCAGCCACACCCACATCCCATGAATGATTAGAAAAAAGGTGACTCACAGGCAAAGATGTAGACATACCTTAGCTAAGATGTTGGCTAAAACTGGAGCTCGTAATCCCAGGCCAACATTCATTGCCAGTATTCAGGGAGTGCGGTACCTCCTGAGCTGCTGTCTTTTGAGTGAGATCTTAAACCAATGGCCTCATCCTCCTTTTTGGATGCACATTAAAGATCACGAGCAGATTTGATGTGCTGGGACAGTATTTATCCCTCAATCAACATTACAAAAATAAATGGATGATTTGACCATTTCTCTCACTGCTGTTTGTACGTGTTTGCAGCATGTAAATTGGCTGCTGTGTCCGCCAACATTACAGTATGGACCGCTTCAATAAATGCTTAACTGGCTGGGAAGGAGGTCCAGAAATGCAAGTCCTTTTTCTTTATAATTCACAAGCCCATAACCGTTAGCTTAATACTTACCAATTTGCGAAGTCTGTCCAGAACTAAGTCAATCAGCTCCTTGCCGATGGTGTAGTGCCCTCGAGCGTAGTTGTTGGCCGCATCTTCCTTCCCGGTGATGAGTTGCTCGGGGTGGAACAGCTGCCGATAGGTACCAGTACGGACCTCGTCTAGAATACATTTATCATGAAAGGTTTTGATTGCTTGTCCAAGAATATACACACTGACCCATGTGGGCATATCCGCCTCTTCAACTTAACTTTACATAGATAGAATTGACAGTGCAGAAGGAAGCCATTCAGCCCATCGAGTCTGCACCGGTCCTTGGAAAGAGCACCCTACATAAGCCCACATCTCGACCCCATCCCCGTAACACCACCTTACCATTTTGGACATTAAGGGCAATTTAGCATGGCCAATCCACCTGACACCTGCATCTTTGGACTGTGGGAGGAAACCGGAGCACCCGGAGGAAACCCACGCAGACATGGGAAGAACGTGCAGACTCCGCACAGACAGTGACCCAAGCCGGGATTCGAACCTGGCACCCCGGTGCTGTAAAGCAACTGTGCTAACCACTGTGCTACCGTGCTGCCCTCTAAAGCCTGTTAAAGGGCAAAGGGACCAAAGTAGAGGAAATAAAAACAGAAAATGCTGGGAGCACTCAGCGGGTCTGACAGTATCTGTGAAAAGAAACACAGAGCTAACGTATCAGGTCTGGAATTGGAGGAGGCTAGTGGCGGCCTCTGGGCAGGGTGGCACCCTGGCACTGCTGATGCCATCTGGTTGTCAGCCTGGCACAGCCAAGATTCCCAGGTGACACTGCCATGGTGCCATACTAGCAGTGCCAAGGTGGCATTTTGATCGGGTAGGGGGTAACCCTGCTCTTCTGAGGTGACAGGAATCATGTTGAGATTAACCATCATGGGCAGCATGGCAGCACAGTGGTTAGCACTGTTGCTTCACAGCTCCAGGGTCCCGGGTTCGATTCCCGGCTTGGGTCACTGTCTGTGCGGAGTCTGCACGTTCCCCCCGTGTCTGCGTGGGTTTCCTCCGGGTGCTCCGGTTTCCTCCCACAAGTCCCGAAGGACATGACATTAGGTAAATTGGACATTCTGAATTCTCCCTCAGTGTTACCGAACAGGTGCCGGAATGTGGCGACTAGGGGATTTTCACAGTGACTTCATTGCAGTGTTAATGTAAGCCTACTTGTGACACCAATAAAGATTATTATTATAAAGAGGAACTATTTCCCCTGGTAGAGGAAGTTTAGAATGGGGGCACCAGGCCATTCAGGGGTAATGCAAGGAAACACCTCTTCACACAAAGAGGGGTAGACTTCTGGAACTCTCTCACTTCCCAAAAAGCTGAGACTGGGAGTCAATTAAAAAATTGTAAAGCCAAGATGGATAGATTTTTTTCTTAGACGAGTAATTCAAGGGTTATGGAAACATGGTGGTTATAAATGAGGGTGACATGTGGCGCTGTGGTTAGCACTGTGCGGCGCTGAGGTCCCAGGTTTGATCCCGGCCCCCGGTCACTGTCTGTGTGGAGTTTGCACATTCTCCCCGTGTCTGCATGGGTTTCATCCCCACAACCCAAAGATGTGTAGCTGAGGTGGATTGGTCACTCTAAATTGCCCCTTAATTGAAAAAATAAAGAAATAATTGGACATTCTAAATTTAAAAGAAAATGGTGGTTATAAATGGATTTATGATACATCTCACCTATCATCTAATTGAAATGGTGGAAAAGGCTCCAGGGGCTAACTGGCCGTCTCTTGTGCCTTCAGAAGATCACAGAATTGAAAATATACATAAATGAGAAGGATAGTGTTGCTGAGTGAGAGATTCTGACTTTTTGAGAAACATAGCCTCACGGTCCTTTGACTTACCAATCACAGTCGGCTCCAAATCGACAAAGACAGCTCGCGGGACGTGTTTCCCTGCTCCAGTCTCACTGAAGAAGGTGTTGAAGGAGTCATCACCACCTCCAATGGTCTTATCACTGGGCATCTGCCCATCAGGCTGGATACCATGTTCCAAACAGTACAGCTCCCAGCAGGCATTGCCCATCTGGACACCGGCTTGGCCAACATGGATGGAGATACACTCACGCTGCGGGAGAGAAATGAGCAATTACTATTACATAGAGTTAGATAGCATAGGGTCTGTGCTGGTCTTTATCCTCCATGTGTGCCTCCTTCAACCTTGCTTCATTTCATTCTATCCGCATACATCTATTGCACCTCCTCCCCCCCCCCCCCCCCCCCCCCCCTTCATTATGAGTTCTGCAATTCTCAATTTCAGGCATAATATGAAATTAATAAAAGGTCTGCGGGGGGGCTAATTTCAATACCAGACTAAGCTGGGAACCCAAGCATTCGATCATCTTGTCTTACTTTTAAAACATAAAAGAGCAGCCTTATTATTTTTGTAATGATCTCCAATTAGCATTATTGGTTGGCCAATTGGAGTATGAGCTCCCTCAATGATAGCTCATTGAGGGGGCCCATATAAGCACCTGTGTAGGCTTTGTGATCCAGTCTTAAGTTGACTGGAATGCTAGCAGCACTGTTGGAGCGGCTCTTGTATATAGTTATTGGCGTGGTGACGGGACTCCTGCCTCCTGTGGATTATTACAATTTTATTCATTTACAGGACGTGGGCGTCACTGATTAGGCCAGCATTTATTGCCCATCCCTAATTGCCCTTTAGAAGGTGGTTATGTGTTGCTTTTATTTTAGCACATTCTGATCTCTTAATGTGCCACTATCCGCACCTTCTTAGTCATTATCTCTACCATTTACATTCCCTTTGTCTTTGTTCAGTCCCCACTTATCGCTGGCCCTCTATCCAGTCCCATAAATCTGATCTTATTTCCAGTTCTCTCAGACTCGAGTCACCCAGACTCGAACCGTTAGCTCCCTTCTCTCTCCACAGATGTTGCCAGGCCTACTTCGATTGTCTAGTATTAGGGTGGCACGGTGGCGCAGTGGTTAGCACCGCTGCCTCACGGCGCCGAGGACCCGGGTTCGATCCCGGCTATGGGTAACTGTCCGTGTGGAGTTTGCACATTCTGCCCGTGTCTGCTTGGGTCTCACCCCCACGACCCAAAAATGTGCAGGCTAGGTGGATTGGCCCCGCTAAATTGCCCCTTCATTGGAAAAAACAGAAGTGAGCACTTTAAAATAAAAAAAAGAGATTGTCCAGTATGTTCTGCTTTTGCTTAAAATATTTCCCTGGGTGGAGCACACTTGAATTCAGTTGACATTCTCATATCTGTGGCCAGTATGAAAACACCGAGACGGGCGAATAGAAACGGCTTGCTGACAGACAAGATCGGAAGCCCAAAGTCAAATTTCTCAGTAAATTCTCGGAAAGTAAATTGCAGACCACATTTTTTTGAGCCTCCGCTATTTCTAATAACCTCCCCTTTCAGCTCACGTTCCCCGAGGAGCAAGCACCTTTTTCAAGCCACCTGCTTTATCCCATGTATTCGTGTACCGTTTATTTGCACAGTGGTGTACTTCTGTTGACCCACAGGGGGCATCAGGTCCAATCCCCACCCTATCCGTGGGAAGCCCGTTCCAGCTCCATGTGGCTAACCGCAGCACTGACCGAAGGCAGGTAGAACCCATTGCCCTGGCTGACTGACATTGAACGCACTTTGCCAATACAAGAATATTGAAATTGTATTGCGGCATCTCGGAGGGGAACAAGCTGTATGAGGGGATGTTGAATTCTACTGCACTATCTGGAATCTTTCAGTTGGCTTGGGTCACTGTGAAAAATGAAAATCGCTTATTGTCACGAGTAGGCTTCAAATGAAGTTACTGTGAAAATCCCCCCTAGTCGCCACATTCCGGCGCCTGTCCGGGGAGGCTGGTACGGGAATCGAACCGTGCTACTGGCCTGCTTGGTCTGCTTTAAAAGCCAGCGATTTAGCCCAGTGAGCTAAACCAGTGTCTGTGTGGAGTCTGCACCTTCTCCCCGTGTCTGCGAAGGTTTCCTCCGGGTGCTCCGGTTTCCTCCCACACATCCCAAAAGACGTGCTGTTAGATGAATTGGACATTCTGAATTCTCCCTCTGTGTACCCGAACAGGCGCCGGAATGTGGCGACTGGGGGCTGTTCACAGTAACCTCACTGCAATGTTAATGTAAACCTACTTGTGACAATAATAAAGATTATTATTTATTTTGAAGTTCAAGTTGAAATGTTTTGTGACGTACTTTTACAAATTGTATGAATAAAATATAATTTTGGGGAATAAAAATCACATTATTCCTGGATTCTTCCAGTGCTGCAAACCTTTTGTTCTCCAACCCAATGCAGAGATCCAGACAGAACATATCATTGAAGGGAGACAGAAACACAGATGACTGGCACTAATTGGCTAGCCCTCTCAAAGATCGGTCTTATACAAAAAAGAGAAGGCCTCATAGGGACCATTAAAACCATGAACATGTTTGATGGAATATATGATGAGAGAATGTTTCCACTTGGGACTGAATCCACAATCTGGGGCTCAGGTTTCGGGTTGAGCTGAGCTGAACTCCTTAATTCACTGTGCGCTTCATTCCTGTTAATGTGTGAGTGAATAAAGCAATTTTAGTCATTAATAAAGCAAATGCGGAATTCAGGAGAAACTCCTTCAGCTGGAGAGTGGGGAGAATATGGAATTCACTGTCATAGGGAGTGTTTGACGCACATTACACGGATACATTTGAAGGAAGGGAAAAGGTGAGACTAAATAATAGAATATGTTGATAGTGAGAGAGGAAGCGGTGAATCATAGAATCTACAGTGCAGAAGGAGGCCATTCGGCCCATCAAGTCTGCACCAGCCCCTGGAATGAGCACCCCCAATTAAGACCACACCTCCACCCTATTCCCGTAACCTTTTTGGACACACAGGGGCAATTTAGCATGGCCAATCCACCTAACCTGCACATCTTTGGACTGTGGGAGGAAACCGGAACACCGCGGGAAACCCACGCAGACACGGGGAGAATGTGCAGACTCTGCACAGACAGTGACCCAAGCTGGGAATCAAACCTGGGACCCTGGCACTGTGAAGCAACAGTGCTAACCACTGTGCTACCGTGTCGCCCCGAAGGGGAAGGAGACTTGGTTGGAACATAAAGCAGTATGGACTAGATGGGCCGAATGGTCTGGTTCTGGACCTCTACATTTTGTGCAACTAAGGGGGTGGCGGGGAGTGAACATTCAGCTCACTGAAGTCCTTACTCTTCAGTTCTGTACCCCTCCCACAGGTGAAGCGCCCGATCATTTGCACCCAAACGTGGCATCTCTGATTTCATGATTGCACTGCCGCAGTGTCAGGTACCCGGGGGACCACCAGCCTATTACTCGACAAGAGAATCCGTCTTGTTCCTTTCTAAAACCTCTTGAAGCAAGATAACTCAGACAGTGAGTTCCCAGACAGCAAGGCTGCCGAGGCAGCAAAAATCAGCAAACATCACCAGTTGTACTGGAATCCTCCCCCACTCCCACCCTAGCCCCCATTTACCCCAATTCCCTGTCAATTGGCAGCCTCTCACAACAAGGCAGGCCGAGAGATTATGTTGCGGTGCAAGATCCATCAATAGCTCAATACCATTCTCCTCCCACACCACCCTCTTGCACAGAAACTCGCTGCACGCATTAAGAATTCTCATCTCCCCGCTCCCTGGCTCCCTACAAGAGCCATAGAATCCCTACAGCGCAGAGGGAGGCCATTCGGCACATCAAATCTGCATATCTTTAAACAATAAGGGGCAATTTAGCACGGCCAATCCACCTAACCTGCACATCTTCGGACTGTGGGAGGAAACCGGAGCAGCCGGAGGAAACCCATGCAGACACGGGGAGAACGTGCAGACTCTGCACAGACAGTCCCTTGTGTTAAGCAGTGTGTCTATTTCCACATTTCTCCCAATTCCGGCCTCTTGTCCACCCCACCCCCAACAGCGATCATTGGCGGCTGTGCCTTCAGTGAGCCCACCATCGGCTTCAGTGGAACTCTCTCCCTAAACCCCCCACCCCCGTCTGTCTCCCTCTCTCTTTACCTTTCCATTCTTTGACCGAGTTTTATTTTCGGTCGCATGCCAAAATCTCTCTTGTGTTCAACTGTTGTCCGATTAATGCCCCTAATTAAGAGCCTGAGTGGTTGTTTTGGTAACGTTTTTCAAAAGGCTTTGCCTTATGAATGCGAATTGGTGCACAGTATGCATCAAGTCAGAATTAAAGCCAGCAAGCTCACCATTGTTACAGCTCTCCTATATCGCACAACCTTCAGGAATCGTCGAAGAAGATATTTTGAGCGGGCTGGAATCTGCCTGGATTTTATAGCAGGGCAGAGACAAAGGACTGTGTGAAAAGAAGCTCAGTGGGAGTTTGTTGGTAGCAACCAGCGGAGAGAGATCCGATTGTTTACGCAGTTAGCTTTCTCCAGGAGCCTGAGAGCTCAGGTTACTCGCTTGGTCACCAAAGCAACAAGAGACAGGCTACCGGAGTGAGCGACCTCTTGATAACAAGGAACTAAACACAACGGTGTTTGGAAACACCCTGGAATTGGCCAAACAGCGTTACTTTACCCTGCCCCCGAGCAAACAGCTCAAGCATGTATATTTTCAGCTCGAATTCCCCGGTGTTTTTGGGGCAGCACGGTGGCGTAGTGGGTTAGCACTGCTGCCTCACAGGGCAGCACGGTGGCCTAGTGGTTAGCACAGCTGCCTCACGGCGCTGAGGACCCAGGTTCGATCCCGGCTCTGGGTCACTGTCCGTGTGGAGTTTGCACATTCTCCCCGTGTCTGCGTGGGTTTCGCCCCCACAACCCAAAAAAAAAATGTGCAGAGTAGGTGGATTGGCCATGCTAAATTGCCCCCTAAAAATTGGAAAAAAAATAATTGGGTAATCTAAGCACTGCTGCCTCACGGCGCTGAGGTCCCAGGTTTGATCCCGGCTCTGTCCGTGTGGAGTTTGCACATTCTCCCCGTGTCTGCGTGGGTTTCGCCCCCGACAACCCAAAGATGTGCAGGCTCGGCGGATTGGCCACGCTAAATTGCCCCTTAATTGGAAAAAATGAATTGGGTACTCTAAATTTATCCAAAAAAAATCTTTTTTTTATTTGTTCATGGGATGTGGGCGTCGCTGGGTCAGCATTTATTGCTCATTTTCGAGGGCATTTAAGAGTCAACCAGGGCAGCACGGTGGCACAGTGGGTTAGCCCTGCTGCCTCACGGCACCGAGGTCCCAGGTTTGATCCCGGCTCTGGGTCACTGTCCGTGTGGAGTTTACACATTCTCCCCGTGTTTGCGTGGGTTTCACCCCCACAACCCAAAGATGTGCAGGCTAGGTGGATTGGCCACGCTAAATTGCCCCTTAATTGGAAAAAATGAATTGGGTACTCTAAATGTATCAAAAAAAATTAACAGTCAACCACAATGCTGTGTGTCTGGAGTCACGTATAGACCAGACGAGGTAAGGACGACAGATTTCCTTCCCTGAACTTCGACAAGTATTTCATGGTCGTCATTAGACTTTTAATTCTGGATTTTAAAAAATTGAATTCAGTGAGCTCCAGGACATCACTGCTGGAGTTCCTCAGGGTAGTGTCTAAAGCCCAACCATCTTCAGCTGCTTCATCAACAACCTCCCATCATAAGGTCAGAAGTGAATCTATGAAGTGGGGATGTTTGCGGATGACTGCACAATGTTCAGCGACTTGATCGGGTTTTTCAAGGAAGATTTTAAAAATTCATTTACGGGTTGTGGGCGTCGCTGGTTAGGCCAGTATTCACTGCCCATCCCTAGTTGCCCTTCAGAAGATGGTGCTGAGCTGCCTTCTTGAATCGCTGCAGTCCTTCAGGTGTAGGTACACCCACTGTGCTGTTAGGGATGAAGTTCCAGGATGTTGCCCCAGCGACAGTGAAGGAACGGCGATATATTTCCAAGTCAGGGTGGTGAGTGACTTGAAGGGGAACCTCCAGGTGGTGGGGTTCCCAGGTATCTGCTGTTCTTGTCCTTCTAGATAGTAGTGGTTGTTGGTTTGAAAGGTGCTGCCGAAGGATCCTTCATGACTCCTCGGATAATGAAGCAGTCCATGTACAAATGCAGCAAGACCTGGACAATACCCAGGCTTGGGCTGACAAGTGGCAAATTACATTCGTGCCACACAAGTGCCAGGGAATGGCCATCTCCTACAATAGAGGATCTTTTTTTTATTTTATTTTTTGAAATAATTTTTATTAAGGTTTTCACAAAATATAAACAACAAAACAATATTAACAAGACAACCATGGTAGAAACCCAAGAACAACAACCATCCAACTACAAAAGAACTACTAAAACAAGAAAAGCAAACAACAAAAAGGAAAGAGATAACACCCGCCACATCCAGCAAACCCATGTACACAATTCTCCCTCCCACCAAACCAAATCCCCTCCCCCGGGTTGCTGCTGCTGCCGGCCTATTTCCCTACCGTTCCGCCAGGAAGTCCAGGAAAGGCTGCCACCGCCTAAAGAACCCCTGTACTGATCCCCTCAGGGCAAATTTCACCTTCTCCAATTTAATGAACCCCGCCATATCATTGATCCAGGCCTCCACGCTTGGGGGCCTCGCATCCTTCCATTGAAGAAAGATCCTCCGCCGGGCTACTAGGGACGCAAAGGCCAGAACACCGGCCTCTTTCGCCTCCTGCACTCCTGGCTCCACTGCAACCCCAAAACTTGCGAGTCCCCAGCCTGGCTTGACCCTGGATCCCACCACCCTTAACACCGTCCTTGCTACCCACTTCCAAAACTCCCCCAGCGCTGGGCATGCCCAAAACATATGGGCATGGTTCGCTGGGCTCCCCGAGCACTTAGCACACCTGTCTTCGCCCCCGAAAAACCTACTCATCCTCGTCCCAGTCATGTGGGCCATGTGCAGTACTTTGAACTGTATGAGGCTAAGCATCGCACAGGAAGAGGAGGAATTCACCCTTTCCAGGGCATCCGCCCACGTCCCCTCCTCAATTTCCTCACCCAGCTCCTCTTCCCATTTACCCATCAGCTCCTCCACCGAAGCCTCTTCTACCTCCTGCATTACGCGGTATACGTCCAAAATCCTCCCTCCTCCAACCCACACCCCCGAGAGCACCCTGTCCCGTACCCGACGTGGGGGCAACAGAGGGAACCCCTCCACCTGCTGTCTGGCAAACGCCCTAACCTGCATGTACCTAAACATGTTCCCCGGGGGGAGCCCAGACTTCCCCTCTAACTCCCCCAGGCTCACGAACCTCCCATCCACAAACAGGTCCCTCAACCTCCTAACCCCTGCCCTGTGCCAGCCCAGAAATCCACCATCAATGCTCCCTGGAACAAACCGGTGGTTCCCCTGTATCGGGGACTCCATCGAGCCCCCCACCTCCCCCCATGCCGTCTCCATTGCCCCCAAATTTTGAGGGTATCCACCACCACCGGGCTCGTGGTATACCTCGTTGGAGGGAGCGGCAACGGCACCGTTACCAGCGCCTCCAGGCTCGTGTCCACACAGGACGCCATCTCCATCCTCTTCCATGCTGCCCCTTCCCCGTCCATTACCGACTTACGCACCATCGCTGCGTTGGCAGCCCAATAGTACCCACAGAGGTTGGGCAGCGCCAGCTCCCCCCTATCCCTGCCCCGCTCCAAGAACACCCTTCTCACCCTCGGAGTCCCATGCGCCCATACAAATCGCGTAATACTCCTGTTAAATCTCCTAAAAAAAGGCCTTCGGGATAAGGATGGGAAGGCACTGGAACAGGAACAAAAATCTCGGGAGCACCGTCATCTTAACGGACTGCATCCTACCCGCCAGCGACAGCGGTAACATATCCCACTTTTTGAACTCCTCCTCCATTTGCTCCACCAACCTTGTAAGGTTGAGCTTATGCAGAGCCCCCCAGCTCCTAGCCACCTGGACTCCCAGGTACCTAAAGCTCCACCCTGCCTGCTTCAGTGGGAGCCTACCAATCCCCTGCTCCTGATCCCCCGGGTGCACCACGAACAGCTCGCTCTTACCCAGGTTGAGCTTATACCCAGAAAAGCCCCCAAATTCGCTGAGAATCCTCATCACCTCCGGCATCCCCCCCACCGGGTCCGCCACATACAGCAACAGGTCGTCCGCATACAGCGACACTCGATGCTCCTCCCCACCCCGCACCGGGCCCCTCCAGTTCCCTGACTCCCTCAACGCCATGGCCAGGGGCTCAATTGCCAACGCAAAAAGCAAGGGGTACAGGGGACACCCCTGTCTCATCCCCCGGTGCAGCCGAAAGTACTCCGACCTCCTCCTATTCGTGGCTACACTCGCCATCGGGGCCTCATAAAGCAACCTCACCCACCGGATAAACCCCTCCCCAAACCCAAACCTTTCCAACACCTCCCACAGATACCCCCACTCAACCCTATCAAAGGCCTTCTCCGCGTCTAATGTCACCACTATCTCCGCCTCCCATTCCACAGCCGGCATCATAATGACATTCAGAAGCCTTCGTATGTTGGTATTCAACTGCCTTCCCTTTACAAACCCCGTCTAGTCCTCGTGAATGACCCCCGGCACACAATCCTCTATTCTTGTAGCTAAGATCTTTGCCAACAGCTTGGCGTCTACATTTAGCAGCGAGATCGGCCTATATGACCCACACTGCAGAGGGTCCTTGTCCCACTTAAGGATCAAGGAAATCAGCGCCCGTGACATAGTTGGGGACAAAGCCCCCCCCTCCCTTGCCTCGTTAAAGGTCCGAACCAACAGGGGGCCCAACAGGTCCGCATATGGATGGAAACCCATCCGACCCCGCGCCTTCCCCGGCTGCATGCTCCCTATCCCTTTAACCAGCTCCTCCAGCTCAATCGGCGCCCCCCAGTCCCTCCACCTGCCCCTCCTCCACCTTCGGAAATCGCAGCTTGTCCAAGAAGCGCCCCCTTCCCCCCCCCCCCCCCCCCCCCACCCCTCCACCGGGGGTTCAGACCGGTACAATTCCCCATAAAAGTGCCTAAAGACCCCATTAACATCTACCCCCCTCCGCACCACCTTCCCATCTCTATCCTTCACTCCCCCAATCTCCCTGGCCGCGTCCCGCTTTCGGAGCTGGTGTGCCAGCATCCTACTCGCCTTCTCCCCGTATTCATACACCGCCCCCTGTGCTTTCCTCCACTGAGCTTCCGCCTTTCTGGTGGTCAGTAGATCGAACCTGGCCTGAAGGCTACGCCGCTCCCCGAGCAATCCCTCCTCCGGAGCCTCCGTATATCACCTGTCCACGCTCACCATCTCCCCCACCAATCTCTCCCTCTCCCTCTGCTCTCCCTATGGGTTCAGATGGAAATCAACTCCCCTCTAATCACCCGCCTTCAATGCCTCCCAGACCGTCCCCACTCAGACCTCCCCGTTATCATTGGCCTCAAGGTACCTCTCGATACACCCCCGAACCCTCCCAGCCACCTCCTCGTCTGCCAGCAGCCCCACCTCCAAGCGCCAGAGCGGACGCTGGTCCCTCTCCTCCCCCAGCCCGAGGTCCACCCAGTGCGGGGCATGATCCGAAATGACTATGGCGGAGTATTCAGCATTCTCCACCCTCGAAACCAGCCCCTTGCTCAGGACAAAAAAAATCAATCCTGGAATAGGCCTTATGCATGTGGGAGAAAAATGAGTACTCCCTGGCCCTTGGCCTCGCAAACCTCCAGGGATCCACCCCTCCCATCTGATCCATAAACCCCCTCAACACCTTAGCCGCCGCCGGCCTCCTACCCGTCCGGGACTTGGATCGATCCAATGGGGGATCCAGCACCGTGTTGAAGTCCCCCCCCCCATGATCAGGCCCCCAGCCTCCAGGTCCGGAATGCGGCCCAACATGCGGCGCATAAACCCCGCATCGTCCCAGTTTGGGGCGTAAACATTCACCAGCACCACCCGCTCCCCCTGCAGCTTGCCACTCACCATCACATACCTCCCGCCACTGTCAGCCACCACATTTAATGCCTCAAATGACACCTCTTTCCCACTAGGATCGCCACCCCCCGATTCTTCTCATCCAGCCCTGAATGAAATACTTGGCCCACCCATCCCTTCCTCAGTCGAACCTGGTCCGGCACCTTCAGGTGTGTCTCCTGGAGCATGGCCACGTCCGCCTTCAGCCCCTTCAGGCGCGAAAACATCCGGGCCCGCTTGACCGGCCCGTTCAGCCCCCTCACATTCCAGGTTATCAGCCGGATCAGAGGGCTCCCTGCCCCCCTCCCCTGCCGACTAGCCATAACCCTTCCCCTGCCCGCCCCAGGCCAGCGCCCCTCGCTCGGCCTGTTCCCCGCGGCGGCTACTCCCCTCCCCCCCAGCACCCCCTGCATATTCCACCTCATTCCTGGCCATTTCAGCAGCAACCCGGTACCCCCCCCTCGGGCTAGGACTCCTCCTAGCCGCGCCCCCCCCCCCCCCCCCCTCCATAGCACTCCCGTGAGCCAGGTAACTTCTGCTGACCCTGGCCACTCCCGCCACACCTCTGACCCCTCCCCACGTGGGGCTACTCCTCCTCCTCCGTGCCCATCAACAGGCCCCCCCCCCCGCTCTTGCGCGGCAAAATAACAACCAGCAAAGGCCCGTGCTTCTCAGCCCCGACCCCGCCCCCATGTAGCCCTCTAAGATGGACACCAGTCTACAAAATGGAGAACCGCAAAGAATACAGGGAAAAACAGCCATAGTAAGGACACACAGCTTGCAGAAGCATTTAGCATTTTGCACGTACAAAACCGGTTTCAAGGCAGTTGCAGAGACTCAGCCAAAGGTGCAAATAGGAAAGCGATCTGCATACTAATGAGGTGATACCGGCCCAGTCCCAGATACAATAGAAACATTTTAAGTATCAATCGATACTTTTCTTTTGCTACCCAGCCAGGATGGCGCCAGAGAAACCAGAACAATGACCCCTAGGAACCGCCCCAGCCATCGAGAAACGACCCCAGGATAGGGAAGTTCAAAACGTATCGATCGGGAAAGACGCAATCGATGAGGGAACCGCCCCAAGGGGGCCTGGACCTCCTGGGACCTATAAAAAGAAGGTCCCCCACATGATTCGGTCTGTTGCTTCCTGACTCCGGCTTAGGCTGTTGCTTCCTGACTCCGGCCTAGGCTGTTGCATCCTGACTCCGGCCTCCAACTCCAGATCCTGTCTTTCATCACCGGCCGTTGAGCATCAGCCATCTATCAGTAAGTGCCAAAACAACGATCGCAACGTGACCCAGGCATTGCTTATACTCTTGCCGACTATTAGTGAACAGAAGGTGCAGACCAAGAACGGGACAAAGGCCTTGCCCCCCTGACCTTGCCTGTTCCTTTCTAGATAAGTATTTAGTCGTTTAATAGTAGGAATAAGTATTAGTCTTTTAGCGTGTGCATGAGTATTTATTATATTTGTTATAATAAACACTAATTGTTTGGACTTACTGATCGGTGTTTAGATTTATTGCTTTGAACTTGACCTTGATAACTTGTGACGGTGTCTCTTACGGCACCTGCACCTGGCGACTCCAGAGCATAGATACAGATACAGAGCCAAACCAGTGTTAAGCACATGTCCTTTATTGGAGGCGTGTTAATCACACTAACAGTAGAACGAGCAACACCCATCATCCCGCAGCGCGGGAAACCAGAGGAAAGCCCACGCTTTCGCCCTGCCCAACCCCGCCTCCTCTAGGGCAACTCCCATTGCCGGTCCCCACCACCAGCTCCCCGCACTCCCAGTTTACCTCCCTGCCCGAACCCGTCCACCAGACCCATACAAAAAGACATAAAGTCATCGCCCCACCCACCCTAAAGCCAACACACATCCTGCATGAAACAGAGAACCCCCCCTCCAAAAAAAAAATTAGACACAGTTGCATTTACATACAAAACCCCCATCCCCGACCCTCAGTTTGAGTCCAATTTCTCGTCCTGCACAAATGCCCACGCCTCCTCCGGGGACTCAAAATAATGGTGACGGTCCTTGTAGATGACCCACAGATGCGCCGGCTGCAACATTGCAAACTTCACACTCTGTCTGTGGAGCACCACCTTCGTCTGGTTGTACCTGGCCCTCCGCTTAGCCACCTCCGCACTCCAGTCCTGGTAGATCCGCACCACCATGTTCTCCCACTTGCTGCTCCGCTCCTTCTTGGCCCACCGAAGCACGCACTCCTGGTCAACGAACCGGTGGAACCGCACCAGCACCGCCCGCAGCGGCTCATTTGGCTTGGGCCTCCTAGCCAGAATTCTGTGGGCCCCCTCCAGCTCCAGGGGCCCCTGGAAGGACCCAACTCCCATCAGCGAGTTCAGCAAAACGACCACATAGGCCGCCAGGTCCGACCCCTCCAGCCCCTCCGTGAGGCCCAGGATCCGTAAATTTTTCCGCCTCGACCGGTTGTCCAGCTCCTCGAACCGCTCCTGCCACTTTTTATGGAGCACCTCGTGCATCTCCACCTTCCCCGCGACGGCCACGGCCTCATCCTCCCTTTCGGAGGCTTGCTGCTGCAGCTCCCGGATCGCGGCCCCCTGGGCTGTCTGAGTCTCCAGCAGATTATCGGTGGTAGCCTTCAGCGACTCCAGCAGCTCCACCTTAAGCTCCTGGAAGCAGCGCAGCAGAGTCTCCTGCTGCTCCTGCGCCCACTGCCTCCACTCCTCGAGGGCTCCGCCGGCCGCCATTTTGTTTCCCTTCCCCCGCTTTTCCAGAGGCGCTGCCACCGCTTTTCTGCTCACCCCACTCCTGGTCCGGACCATAGAACCCTGGGGATCTACTGCAGACCCCTTCCCACATCGGGAATCGTCGAAAAAGTTCCGTTGGGGGCCCTGAAAAGAGCCCCAAAGTCCGTTTCTAGCGGGAGCTACCGAACGTGCGGCTTAGCTCTGCATAGCCGCAACCGGAAGTCTACAATAGAGAGATTTAAACTTGGTAATTTGGTGCAGTGAGATAATTCGGTGCAGAGTGTGAGGAGGTGCTTTTTAACCCTGGTAAGTGACTGGTAAGTAGTCTCTCTTTTTCTTTTCATTGTCTAATTTATTTATTTTTATTTTGAAATTCTAGTTGTTTAAGTTTACCAAGGGTTTAAGACATGGCAGGAGATCCCAGACCCGTGTCATGCTCCTCGTGTGCGATGTGGGAGCTCAGGGACACGTCCACTGTCCCTGGCTCCTTCACGTGCAAGAAGTGTGTTCAGTTGCAGCTCTTGTTAGACCGCTTGACGGCTCTGGAGCTGCGGATGGACTCACTTTGGAGCATCCGCGATGCTGAGGAGGTCGTGGATAGCACGTTTAGCGAGTTGGTCACACCGCAGGTGAAGGTTACTGAGGGAGATAGAAAATGGGTGACCAAAAGAAAGAGCAAGAGTAGGAAGGCAGTGCAGGTGTCCCCTGCGGTCATCTCCCTGCAAAACAGATATACCGCTTTGGATACTGTTGAGGGAGATGGCTCACCAGGGGAAGGCAGCAGCAGCCAGGTTCATGGCACCGTGGCTGGCTCTGCTGCACAGCAGGGCAGGAAGAAAAATGGCAGGGCTATAGTGATAGGGGACTCGATCGTAAGGGGAATAGACAGGCGGTTCTGTGGACGCAATCGAGACTCCAGGATGGTATGTTGCCTCCCTGGTGCAAGGGTCAAGGATGTCTCGGAGCGGCTGCAGGACATTCTGGGGGGGGGGGAGGGTGAACAGCCAGCTGTCGTGGTGCACATAGGCACCAACGATATAGGTAAAAAACGGGATGAGGTCCTACAAGCGGAATTCAGGGAGTTAGGAGTTAAACTAAAAAGTAGGACCTCAAAGGTAGTAATCTCAGGATTGCTACCAGTGCCACGAGCTAGTCAGAGTAGGAATGTCAGGATAGATAGGATGAATGCGTGGCTCGAGAGATGGTGCAAGAGGGAGGGATTCAAATTCCTGGGGCATTGGGATCGGTTCTGGGGGAGGTGGGACCAGTACAAACCGGACGGTCTGCACTTGGGCAGGACTGGAACCGATGTCCTAGGGGGGGTGTTTTCTAGAGCTGTTGGGGAGGGTTTAAACTAATGTGGCAGGGGGATGGGAACCAATGCTGGAAGTTGGAAGGTAGTAAAACAGGGACAGAAACAAAAGGAAGTAAGGGGAAAAGTGCAAGGCAGAGAAGACATAGTCAGAAATCCATAAGGGCGACAGTACAAGGTACAGTGACTGAGGGGAGCACAGTGAATAGGCCCAGTAATAACAAAAGGAATAAAACTGGAGATGTTAAGATTCAAAACAGAGGTAAAAAAACCAACATAAGTGTACTTTACCTGAATGCTCGTAGTATTCGGAATAAAGTAAATGAGTTGGTGGCACAAATCATCGTAAATGACTATGATTTAGTGGCCATTACTGAAACATGGTTAAAGGATGGTCACGACTGGGAGTTAAATATCCGAGGGTATCAAACTATTCGGAAGGACAGAGTGGATGGTAAGGGAGGTGGTGTTGCTCTGTTATTTAAGGATGACATCCGGGCAATAGTAAGGGATGACATCGGTGCTATGGAGGATAAGGTTGAATCCATTTGGGTGGAAATCAGGAATAGTAAGGTGAAAAAGTCACTGATAGGAGTAGTCTATCGGCCACCAAATAGTAACGATATGGTGGGGCAGGCAATAAACAAAGAAATAACTGATGCATGTAGAAATGGTACAGCAGTTATCATGGGGGATTTTAATCTACATGTCAATTGGTTTAACCAGGTCGGTCAAGGCAACCGTGAGGAGGAGTTTATAGAATGTATCCGCGATAGTTTCCTAGAACAGTATGTAATGGAACCTACGAGGGAACAAGCGGTCCTAGATCTTGTCCTGTGTAATGAGACAGGATTGATTCATGATCTCATAGCTAGGGATCCTCTCGGAAGGAGCGATCACAATATGGTGGAATTTAAAATACAGATGGAGGGTGAGAAAGTAAAATCAAATACTAGTGTTTTGTGTTTAAACAAAGGAGATTACAAGGGGATGAGAGAAGAACTAGCTAAGGTAGACTGGGAGCTAAGACTTTATGGTGGAACAGTTGAGGAACAGTGGAGAACCTTCCAAGCGATTTTTCACAGTGCTCAGCAAAGGTTTATACCAACAAAAAGGAAGGACGGAAGAAAGAGGGAAAATCGACCGTGGATATCTAAGGAAATAAGGGAGAGTATCAAATTGAAGGAAAAAGCATATAAAGTGGCAAAGATTGCTGGGAGATTAGAGGGCTGGGAAATCTTTAGGGGGCAACAGAAAGCTACTAAAAAAGCTATAAAGAAGAGTAAGATAGAGTATGAGAGTAAACTTGCTCAGAATATAAAAACAGACAGTAAAAGTTTTTACAAATATATAAGACAAAAAAGAGTGGCTAAGGTAAATATTGGTCCTTTAGAGGATGAGAAGGGAGTTTTAATAATGGGAAATGAGGAAATGGCTGAGGAACTGAACAGGTTTTTTGGGTCGGTCTTCACAGTGGAAGACACAAATAACATGCCAGCGACTGATAGAAATGAGGCTATGACAGGTGAGGACCTTGAGAGGATTGTTATCACTAAGGAGGGAGTGATGGGCAAGCTAATGGGGCTAAAGGTAGACAAGTCTCCTGGCCCTGATGGAATGCATCCCAGAGTGCTAAAAGAGATGGCTAGGGAAATTGCAGATGCACTAGTGATAATTTACCGAAATTCACTAGACTCTGGGATGGTCCCGGTGGATTGGAAATTAGCAAACGTGACGCCACTGTTTAAAAAAGGAGGTAGGCAGAAAGCAGGAAATTATAGGCCAGTGAGTTTAACTTCGGTAATAGGGAAGATGCTGGAATCTATCATCAAGGAAGAAATTGCGAGGCATCTGGATAGAAATTGTCCCATTGGGCAGACGCAGCATGGGTTCGTTAAAGGCAGGTCATGCCTAACTAATTTAGTGGAATTTTTTGAGGACATTACCAGTGCAGTAGATAACGGGGAGCCGATGGATGTGGTATATCTGGATTTCCAGAAAGCCTTTGACAAGGTGCCACACAAAAGGTTGATGCATAAGATAAAGATGCATGGCATTAAGGGTAAAGTAGTAGCATGGATAGAAGATTGGTTAATTAATAGAAAGCAAAGAGTTGGGATAAATGGGTGTTTCTCTGGTTGGCAATCAGTAGCTAGTGGTGTCCCTCAGGGATCCGTGTTGGGCCCACAATTGTTCACAATTTACATTGATGATTTGGAGTTGGGGACCAAGGGCAATGTGTCCAAGTTTGCAGATGACACTAAGATGAGTGGTAAAGCGAAAAGTGCAGAGGATACTGGAAGTCTGCAGAGGGATTTGGATAGGTTAAGTGAATGGGCTCGGGTCTGGCAGATGGAATACAATGTTGATAAATGTGAGGTTATCCATTTTGGTAGGAATAACAGAAAACGGGATTATTATTTAAACGATAAAATATTAAAGCATGCCGCTGTTCAGAGAGACTTGGGTGTGCTAGTGCATGAGTCACAGAAGGTTGGTTTACAAGTGCAACAGGTGATTAAGAAGGCAAATGGAATTTTGTCCTTCATTGCTAGAGGGATGGAGTTTAAGACTAGGGAGGTTATGTTGCAACTGTATAAGGTGTTAGTGCGGCCACACCTGGAGTATTGTGTTCAGTTTTGGTCTCCTTACTTGAGAAAGGACGTACTGGCACTGGAGGGTGTGCAGAGGAGATTCACTAGGTTAATCCCAGAGCTGAAGGGGTTGGATTATGAGGAGAGGTTGAGTAGACTGGGACTGTACTCGTTGGAATTTAGAAGGATGAGGGGGGATCTTATAGAAACATTTAAAATTATGAAGGGAATAGATAGGATAGATGCGGGCAGGTTGTTTCCACTGGCGGGTGACAGCAGAACTAGGGGGCATAGCCTCAAAATAAGGGGAAGTAGATTTAGGACTGAGTTTAGGAGGAACTTCTTCACCCAAAGGGTTGTGAATCTATGGAATTCCTTGCCCAGTGAAGCAGTTGAGGCTCCTTCATTACATGTTTTTAAGGTAAAGATAGATAGTTTTTTGAAGAATAAAGGGATTAAGGGTTATGGTGTTCGGGCCGGAAAGTGGAGCTGAGTCCACAAAAGATCAGCCATGATCTAATTGAATGGCGGAGCAGGCTCGAGGGGCCAGATGGCCGACTCCTGCTCCTAGTTCTTATGTTCTTATGTTCTATGGCATTACCATCCCTGAATGAAATGAAAATCGCTTATTGTCACAAGTAAGCTTCAAATGAAGTTACTGTGAAAAGCCCCTAGTCGCCACATTCCGGTGCCTGTTCGGGGAGGCTGGTACGGGAATTGAACCATGCTGCTGGCCTGCCTTGGTCTGCTTTCAAAGCCAGCGATTTAGCCCTGTGCTAAACAGCCCCCACAATCAACATCCTGGGAGTTACCGTTGCTCAGAAACTGAACTGGACTAGTTTCATGAGAATGTCGCTTTAAGAAATGTTTGGCTGCTCATATTACTGCAGTGATGTCAAAGTGTGGCTGGGGCTGGGCGGTCTGTCAGCTTTTTACTTTTGTTTTAGGCTGTTTGCTGCAGGGTGTGTTTTAGTTTCATTTTCAGCGTTGGAGCGGAAGCCAGACAGAGCAGGTGCACTGTTGATCTCTCTGCCATGAAAAGACTATCTCTTGATCGTCTGGTGAATTCAGAATTATAAATGTTCTCAGTAGTGAATGTAAACCTGATGCGCTTCTGTTAAAAGGTGTTTCTTTTGTCTTCTGGATGTTGTTTGGGAAGTTATTAGGGAATACTTAGTGTTGTATTCTTTGGGGGCTGTATTTGAATTGATGGTTGCTAAGATGTTCACTGTATGTTTTAAAAAGGTGAACTTGAGTTCATAGAATAAACATTGTTTTGCTTTAAAAAATACTTTTCCATTTCTGCTGTACCACACCTGTAGAGTGGGTCATGTGCTCCCCATACCACAATCTATTAAAATTTGTGGGTCAGGTGAACTCCATGATACACTTTGGGGTTCTCTAAACCCTGACCCATAACATTAGCCACATTAATACTGTGGCTACCAGGGCAGGTCAAAGACTAGGAATCCTACGGCAGGTAACTCACCTCCTGACCCCCCCCCCCCTCCCCCCTCAAATCCTGTCCACCATCTACAAGGCACAAGTCAGGAGTGTAATGGAACACTCTCCACTTGCCTGGATGAGTGCAGCTCCAACAACACTCAAGAAGCTCAACACCTCCCAGACAAAGCAGCCCCACTTGATTGCTCCCCCTTCCACAAACATTCAATCCCTCCATCACCGATAAACAGTGGCAGCCGTGTGTACCATCTACAAGATGCACTGCAGTAACTCAACTAGGATCCTTAGACAGCATCTCCAAACCCACGACCATTACCATCTAGAAGGACAAGAGCAGCAGATACCTGGGAACCCCACCACCTCCAAGTCACTCACCACCCTGACTTGGAAATATATCGCTGTTCCTTCATGTCGCTGGACACTCCCTGGAACTCCCTCCCTAACAGCACAGTAGATGTACCTACATCTGAAGGACTGCAGCAGTTCAAGAAGGCAACTCACCACCATCTTCTGAAGGGCAACTAGGGATGGGCAATAAATGCTGGCCTAGCCAGCGACTATGAATGAATTTTAAAAACCTTCCTTGAAAAACCCAATCAAGTTCGTGAAACACGACCTCTCCTTCACAAAACCATGTTGCCTCTCGCTAATATGTCCACTTATTTCCAAGTGGGAGTAAACCGCCTCAAAGAATCCTCTCCAATAATTTCCCTACCACTGACGTAAGGCTCACTGGCCTGTAATTACCTGGATTATCCTTGCTACCCTTCTTAAACAAAGGAAAAACATTGGCTATTTTCCAATCTGCTGGGACCTCCCCTGTGGCCAGTGAGGATACAAAGATTTCCCTCAAGGCCCCAGCACTTCCTCGCTTTATATACAATATTCACTGTATATATTCAATGTGAGTCACACAGCCCGAGGCGGTTCTATGCAATTCCTCTCCTCTCAATTCATTCTGACGAAGAGGTCTGAGACAGTGACCTTCCCCCATCGCTCCTCTGCGGCGTCTGCCCCAAGCTTTAGTGTGTCCCTCAGCACCAGACCCTCTCAGAGGTCCAGAGAGGCCAGGGTCACTGAAAGCCTTTGAGCGCCCCCAGTCACAATAAAAAGATGAAGATCCATGAAAACAAAATAGGGCACCCAAAAAAAATAGTGAGACATAATTTGATTTTTAAAATTTAACAAATGATTTTTAGCCTTTTTCTGTGCAAACGTACTAATTATTGAGGAAATAATCTAGCTGTCGTGCGATATCACCGTTGGTGTGAAACATGGCGAGACCATTGTCCCGGGTGGCAAGGTGATAGTTTACCTGCTTCAAAGTGTGTCCCCCTCGCCGCTAACAAGGGGGAGCTGCTTTTAAACGCTCCCTCACTACTCACTCCCGGTCAACGCACAAGCATGGCGACGCCGATCTGGCCAGGCTTCTCGGTGCACTGGACGTAAGACAGGACACCCTGTTCACCCGAGGGGGTCGGAGGACCAGCATCCGAGCCAGCAATGCTGCCTGGGAGGCAGCGGCAGCGGCTGTCAGTGCAGGCAGCATGACCAGGAGGATCAGCGTCCAATGTCGGAAGAAGACAAACGACCTCCACTGGAGTTGCAAAGCTAAGTTACCCCCACCTGGCATCAATTCTGTCTGCCACCCCTCAAATTCCCAACCCCATCCCCCGCCATCCCCACAAATCACCGGCTGACACCTCGCACCCTCCCCACAACTGGTCTTCCTGCTTTTTCCTCATCATCCCCAGGCACCCACCAGCACAACCCCTTAATGCCTAGTTGCGGTGCAGTGGAAAAGCTGGAGCACGACATCCACATCTTGAGCGGTGGTGCCCAAGGCGTGGTTCACCATGCCTGAAGGCCTCGGCATCGTGTCCCAGACGCAGATGGACATTGCCGAGGCATCGCAGAATGTGGCCCAGTCACTGAGGGCTGTGTCCCAGACGCAGATGGACATTGCTGAGGCATCGCAGAATGTGGCCCAGTCACTGAGGGATGTGTCCCAGACGCAGATGGACATTGCCGAGGCATCGCAGAATGTGGCCCAGTCACTGAGGGATGTGTCCGAGACGCAGATGGACATTGCCGAGGCATCGCAGAATGTGGCCCAGTCACTGAGGGATGTGTCCGAGACGCAGATGGACATTGCCGAGGCATCGCAGAATGTGGCCCAGTCACTGAGGGATGTGTCCGAGACGCAGATGGACATTGCCGAGGCATCACAGAATGTGGCCCAGTCACTGAGGAGTACTGATGAGGGCGCCGACACCATGGTATAGACAATGGAGAGGCGCTAGATAGGCGTGGAGCTGGATAAAGCAGAGGCTCCTGGAGCTCACTCCAGCTGCCACTCTCTCCCATGGAGACCCCCAGGGCCCCACTGGCACCATCAGGGAGGAGGAAGCACTGGAGGCCAACCTGGGTGCCTGCCATCAGAGAGACGGCGGCCAAATCCCCCCCCCCCCTCCTGACACCGGCGCATCTCAAGGGCAGCGGGCAGAACAGGGTCCTTTCAACTCCAGCCCTCCAGAGGACGTCCGCCAAGGGCAGCAAAGGCCACAGGGCACGGAAAGCAGCAGGCTGCCTCGGCCCCTGATGTGCATCCTGGGTACACACCTAGATGTAGCAGCAGACCACAAAAGATAAAGAAGAGAGAGGATCATTGAGTTGGCACCGGCAGCCGGGAGGGGAGGGTGGGGGGGGGGGGGGGATCACTATCTGTAGCTCGGGGGAATGGAAATGTCCAATGTTCACAATTTAAAAATGTTACACCTGATAAATGTGACGCCTCTGTCACGTTAATCTTCCCAGTGGGCTGGCCAGCACCCCCACCCCCTTTTGCTCCCTCACCTCCCACCCTCTGGGCACAGTGGTCCAAGATTAAACGCCCCCAGTGCAGACGCCATTCAGAGGGTGGGTGTGACGCGCTGTCAGCAGAGAGTCAGGAGTCAGAGTTTCGTAGAACGTAGAAACTGAGGAGCACCAGAGCTCAGCTCACGAGTGATCATCACTCTCCTGCCTTGTATATTGACCCACTGACAGTGCCAACATACGCCCATCACCCTGGGGTGATGTTACACAGACCCTGGGAGGGTGGAACAGGGAAATCAGTGGCGGGAGGGGTGGGGGAGAAGGAGGGGAATGAGGGGGGAAGGAGGGGATTGGAGGGAGGAGGTGAGCCGATGGACAAAGCTTCGTCCTATGAGAAGCGGGTGAGGTTGGCAATGATGCTCAATGACAGCACGTGTGGCAACGTGAGCCTTGTTGTATCGGGTCTCCACCTTGGTCTCCAGCCTCCGCATTGGCGTCATCAGACAGGACCTCAGTGGGTACCCTTTATCCCCCAAGAGCCAACCCATCATCCAGGAGTGGGCCTTAAAGATGGTGGGGATCTCCAGTGTCCCAGGATCTAGCTGTCATGCACGCTCCCTGGGAAGAGTGCACACATGTGCATGATCTGGAGATGGTGGTCGCACACGAGTTGAACGTTCAGGTAATAGAACCCCTTCCTGTTAATGAATTGCACTCCATGATCCCCCAGTCCGTGCAGGGTCATCATACATTCTCTCTTTCCTTGCTTCAGGCCACAGAAGTAAAAGAGGAGGCAGCAAACAAACACACACCCTCCAGGCATTAAAAATGTAACAGTCAGCAATACAATAAAGTCACCAGCAATCTGCAAAAGCATTTCTTCAATGCCCTGTCAGGTTGCTCGTTCAGATCAAGCCACCTATCTCTCTCCCTCCTGTAGCTCCAGTCGGCTCCTTAGCAAGGGAAAAATCACACCGAAGAGACGGCGGCAAAAAAACACACAGCCCTCAGGTATTTGCAGCTACCAGCAGGAGTTAGCAGCAAACACAACCTATAACACCACTTGAGAATATTTTGATTATTAAATGTTCAATAGTAACAAAGATTTGAAAATCAAATGCGTAATATTCCACATATCACATGAACCATTAAACAACAAAGAAACATCACTGTTCCATATTGGTACCAATACAAAGCTATATCAGCTCATTTTCACAAAAAACAAACAAACACAGGGTATCACCCCTCACGGGTTCCTCAACAGATACGGAGGATAAGCCTGAGAATGTGTTATCATGTCCGGAACTTTGTCATAGAAATGATCTGTCCATCAATGTGTTACTTGTTCCATGTATCAGAGCCATTCTCCATCCAGGAGCCCCAGCTGTGCAGGTCCCTCCCACACGGCCCAATCTCCCTTTGACGGCAGGGCAGCACGGCGGTGCAGTGGTTAGCACTGTTGCCTCACAGCGCCGAGGTCCCAGGTTCGATCCCGGCTCTGGGTCACTGTCTGTGTGGAATTTGCACATTCTACCCGTGTCTCCGTGGGTTACGCCCCCACAACCCAAATATGTGCAGGTTAGGTGGACTGGCCACGCTAAATTGCCCCTTGATTGGAAAAAATTAATTGGATAATCTAAATTTATTTAACAGAATGCCGAGTGGATGAACTATCTCGGTCACCTCCAGAGGTCCCCAGGGTCACAGATGTCAGTGTTCGGCCAATACGATTCACCCCATGTGCTATCAAGATGGAGGAGGGAGGTGGAAGAGGCAGAGACTGGAAGCACCGCCGGGTCTGGAGGAGATCCTGGAATGCATCAGGGAAGGCACTGGAACGGGACAGGTTCCCGATGGACAAAGGTTTGTGGCAGCACAAGCCCCTCAATTGCGGGAGATGTTCAATGACTCCCTGCAGGGGTGGGGGGCCCTGCCGCCCACGCTGGCACAGGCCTCGATTGCACTGATCCCAAAGACCCGGCCGAGTGTGGGTCCTACAGACCCATCTCACTCCTGAACAATGACGCTAAAGTCCTGGCGAAAGCTCTGGCGAGGCGACTGGAGAGTTTCTGTCAGAAGTAATCGCGGAGGATCTGACGGGTTTGTCAAGGGCAGGCAGCTGTCGGCAAACATCAGACTCCTGCTGAACGTGGTCATGACTCCACCCGGGGAGGAGACACCAGAAGGTGATCATCACCCTGGACACAGAAGAGGCCTTTGACAGAGTAGAATGGGAGTATCTCATGGAGGTACTGGAATAATTTGGGTCTGGGCCAGTGCCCACCTCATGGGTGAAACTGCTCTCCAGCGCTCCCATGGCGAGTGTAAGGACAAATACCAACAGCTTTGGCTATTACCGGCTGCACAGAGGCACGAGGCAGGGATCCCCGTTGTCCCGCTGCTGTTTGCTCTGGCGGTTGTGCTCAGATTAGCGGAGTGGTAGAGATGCATTCAGAGAGGCAAAAAGAGGCACAGAATCTCTCTCTATGCCAGGCATTGTCAAAATCGGGGGCGCGACCCGTGGGCGGGTGTCGGGAGGATCGCGGAGCCATCCGTCGCGGCGCTCCCGATAGCGCAAACCCGCGCGCAACAGCCGCAGCAGCTTTTAACTATGCCGGCTGCGTGCGGCCTTCAGAATGGCCACAAACATATTTTTAAAATGCGGCCGCATTGCGCAGGCGTGCCCGATCATCGGTGCGCATGCACTGTGCTGCCGCATTTTTTAATATGGTAAAATGCCGTTCGCAGTCAGCATAGTTAAAAGCCGATGCTGCTCGCTCTGCCCGGTTCGGAAGTGCTCAGTTATTCTGAACGAAGCTAAGGCCGAGTTTTCCCCCCGGCGACTAGCACCATCGGACTCACCCGCAGAGATCCAGCGGCTTGGCCTCCACCTCGGAACTTGCCTGTATCTACAGCGCGTTCTTCCTGCACGGCGGCAAGGTCTCTGTCACCAAAGACAAACTCAATGCCCTGTCATTTTGTCAGCAACAAACAAGGTAAGAAAAAATGGTGGGTCGCGGAGGTCGGTCGGCATGGGTTGCAAAGGTCGGCTGGCGTGGGCCACGAAGGTCGGCCGGCGTGGGCCACGAAGGTCGGCCGGCGTGGGCCACGAAGGTCGGCCAGCGTGGGCTGCGAAGGTCGGCCAGCGTGGGCCACGAAGGTCGGCCAGCGTGGGCCACGAAGGTCGGCTGGCGTGGGCCACGAAGGTCGGCCGGCGTGGGCCACGAAGGTCGGCCAGCGTGGGCCACGAAGGTCGGCTGGCGTGGGTCCCATAGGCTGGCCAGTCGGTAAAAATATCCCTGGAAAAAAAGTTTGAAAAACGCTGCTCAATGTGGATGACCTGCTCCTCTACGTCTCAAACCCACTAGCCAGCATGGGTAAGATAATGGAACTCCTGAAGGAGTTCGGAGCCTTCTTGGGATACAAACCAAACCTGAACGAAAGCGAAATCTTCCCAAGGGGAGGGGGAGGGATGAATATCAAGAGGGGTGGAGGGGGGATATTTTGGGGAGGAGGTAGCACCCATGTCCCTACAAACAGAAAGTGAAATGTTTGTGCTACACCTGGGGTGCGGGTGCTCACAAGCAGCACTACAGTAACACGGCCAGACAAAGGACAAAACCTCCATGCCAGATTTGATCTCCTTTTCTGCTTCTTTCTGGGGAGCTGTACTCTGTGTTCATCCACCTCCTCAGTTTACGGCGGGGCAATTCTTTACTATATTTTTACTACATTTGTTACGACAAGTGTGTATTTTAATCGTATTTCTTTTTTTAAAAAATAATCTTTATTCAAGTTTTCTAAGAACAATAACAAATTTTTCCCGCAAATTAAAACATACATATCATGCTTCCACACCGAGCAGAACTCACCCCCCCCAAAATAAATAGTAACAAATAGCAAATGGTTATACAAAAAAAGAACAGAAAGAAAAGAACAGAACGAACCCACCGCTGCAAAATCGAACCTCCCGACCATCCCCAAACCCCCCCCCCCCTCCCTCCCTGCCCCCCCCCCCCCCCCCCCCCCCAAGGTTGCTGCAGAGACTGATCTCTCTCTACCCCTTCGCCAGGAAATCGAGAAAGGGCTGCCACCGCCGAAAGAACCCTCGTACCAACCCCCTCAGGGCAAATTTCATCCTCCCCAACTTGATGAATCCAGCCAGGGCTAAATCGTTGGCTTTTAAAGCAGACCAAGCAGGCCAGCAGCACGGTTCGATTCCCGTAACAGCCTCCCCGAACAGGTGCCGGAATGTGGTGACTAGGGGCTTTTCACAGTAACTTCATTGAAGCCTACTCGTGACAATAAGCGATTTTCATTTCATTTCATGCCGTTGACCCAGGTCTCCGGACTAGGGGGCCACGCATCTCTCCACTGCAACAGAATCCTACGCCGGGCTACTAGAGACGCAAAGGCCAGAATGCCGGCCTCTCTCGCCTCCTGCACTCCCGGCTCCGAAGCTACTCCAAAGATCGCGAGCCCCCAGCCCGGCCTGACCCTCGACCCAACCACTTCCGACAAAATCCCCGCCACCCCCTTCCAAAACCCCCCCAGGGCCGGACATGCCCAAAACATATGGGTGTGGTTTGCTGGGCCGCCCAAGCACCTGCCACACGTGTCCTCCCCTCCGAAAAACCGGCTCATCCTTGCCCCCGTCATGTGAGCCCTGTGCAGCACCTTCAGCTGGATTAGGCTGAGCCGCGTGCAAGAGGAGGAAGAATTCACCCTTTCCAGGGCGTCCGACCACATCCCATCCTCAATCTCTTCCCCTAGCTCTTCCTCCCATTTCACTTTGAGCTCATCTACTGAGGCCTCCTCTTCCTCCTGCGTCAGCTGGTAGATAGCCGAGATCTTCCCTTCCCCGACCCACGTCCCCGAAAGCACTCTGTCCTGCACCCCCCTCGGCGGCAGCCGCGGGAACTCCTCCACCTGCCTCTTAACAAAGTCCCTGACTTGCAAGTACCACTTCCCCACCAGCTCCTCCAGAGTCACGAACTTTACGTCCAGGAAGAGGTCCCCAAACTGTCTGATGCCTGCCCTGTGCCAGCTCCCAAATCCCCCATCCATTCTCCCTGATACAAAACGATGATTGCCTCGTATCGGGGCCCAAACCGAGGCCTTCACTTCCCCCCTATGCCGCCTCCACTGTCCCCAAATTTTAAGGGACGCAATCACCACCGGACTCGAAGAGTATTTTGCCGGGGGGAGCGGGAGTGGGGCCGTCACCAAGGCCTCCAGACTCGTGCCTGCACAGGACGCCGCCTCCACTCTTTTCCATGCGTCACCCTCCACTTCCGTCACCCACCTACGAATCATCGCCACGTTCGCTGCCCAATAATATCCACATAGGTTGGGCAGCGCCAGGCCCCCGACCTCCTTCGCTCCAAAAATACCCTCCTAACTCTCAGGGCCTTCCCCGCCCACACAAACCCCAAAATCGACTTGTTGACCCTTCTGAAGAAAGCCTTCGGGATCAGCATGGGGGGGCACTGGAAAAGGAACAAAAACCTCGGGAGCACCGTCATTTTAACCGACTGGACCCTGCCCGCCAGCGAGAGCGGCAGCGCATCCCACCTCCTGAACTCCTCCTCCATCTGCCCCACCAGCCTCGAAAAATTGAGCCTATGCATAGCACCTCTGGCAGCCCCTCAACCGGGTCCGCGACATACAACAGCAGATCATCCGCATATAGTGACAGCCGGTGTTCCTGCCCCCCCCCCCCCCCCCCCCGCACAACCCCCCTCCAACTCTTTGAGTCCCTCAGTGCCATAGCCAGGGACTCAATTGCCAACGCGGAAAGCAGGGGAGACAGGGGGCACCCCTGCCTTGTCCCTCTGGAGAGCCGAAAGTCCTCCGACCGCCTCCCGTTCGTCACTACACTCGCCACCGGGGAGCTGTACAGTAGCCTCACCCAGCTGATGAACCCTTCGCCAAATCCAAACCTCCGCAACACCTCCCACAGGTAGCTCCACTCCACCCTATCAAAAGCTTTCTCCGCATCCATAGACGCCACTATTTCTGGCTCCCCAGCCACCGGCGCCATCATCATAACATTCAGGAGCCTCCGCACGTTGGCATTCAATTGTCTCCCCTTTACAAACCCCGTTTGATCCTCATGAATCACCGTCGGGGCCACATCCTCCACCCTCCTGGACAGCACCTTTGCCAACAACTTGACATCTACGTTGAGGAGAGAGATCGGCCGATAGGAATCGCACTGAAGGGGGTCCTTGTCCCGCTTCAGGAGCAAAGAAATAATCGCCCTGGACATCGTCGGGGGCAGAGCGCCCCCCCAGCCTCATTCAGGGTTCTCACCAGCAGCGGGCCCAGCAGATCTATAAATTTCTTGTAAAATTCCACCGGGAACCCATCCGGCCCCGGCGCCTTCCCTGTCTGCATGCTGCCCAATGACGCCACCAGCTCCTCCAGCTCAATTGGGCCCCCCAAATCCTCCACCCGCTCGTCCCCTACTCTTGGGAACTCCAGCTTATCCAAAAAGCGATCCATCCCGCCTGCTTCCCCGGGGGGAACTGCCCGGTACAGCCCCTCGTAGAAGGATCTGAACACCCCGTTGATGTCTTTTCCACCCCGCACTAGGTTCCCATCTACATCCGTGGCTCCCCCAATTTCCCTAGCCGCCTCCCGCTTCCGGAGCTGGTGGGCCAATATCCGACTCGCCTTCTCCCCGTGTTCGTACGCCGCCCCCGTGCCCTCCTCCACTGCGTCTCCGCCTTACGGGTGGTCAAAACATCAAATTCCGCCTGGAGACTGCGGCGCTTCCTCAAAAGCCCCTCCTCCGGGGTGTCTGCATACCTCCTATCCACCCTGACCATCTCTGCCACCAGTCTCTCCCTCTCGACCCTCTCCCTCCTCTCCCTGTGCGCCCGGACGGATATCAACTCCCCTCTGACTACTGCCTTTAGTGCTTCCCAAACCATCCCAACCTGTACCTCCCCGTTATCATTAGTTTCCAAATACCTCTCTAAACCCCCACGGATCCGTTCACACACTTCCTCTTCTGCCAGCAGCCCCACATCCAACCTCCACATCGGTCGCTGTTCCTTCCCCTCACCCAGCTCCAAGTCTACCGAATGTGGGGCATGATCAGAGATAGCTATCGCCGAATACTCCGCCCCCACCACTCTCGGGATCAACGCCCTGCTAAGCACGAAGTCAACCCAGGAGTTCGCTTTATGAACATGGGAGAAAAAGGGGAACTCCCTACCCCCCGGTTCCAAAAATCTCCAAGGGTCCCCCCCCCGCCAATCTGGTCCATAAACCCCCTCAGCACCGAGGCCGCTGCCGGCCTCCTGCCCGTCCTGGACTTCGAACGATCCAGAGCCGGATCCAGCACCGCGTTAAAGTCCCCTTTATCGTATTTCTTTTATGTTTAGTACAAGGGTGTTGTTTATTTATGCCTTTTACTATTGTCGATACAATTGAGTATTTGGATTATGTGTTTAATATGTTTGTTTGTCATTAATTAAAATCTTCAATAAAAACATTTTTTAAAAATTCCAACCCAGCCAATTACCGCCCTATCAGTCTACTCTCAATAATCAGCAAAATGATGGAAGGAGTCATCAACAGTGCTGTCAAGCTTCACTTACTCAGCCATAACCTTCTCACGGTCACTTAGTTTGGGTTCTGCCAAAGTCACTTCGCTCCTGACCTCATTCCAGCCTTGGTTCAAACATGGACAATAGAGCTGAATGCCAGAGGTGAGGTGAGAGTGACTGCCCTTGAAATCAAGGCAGCATTTGACGGACTATCAAGGAGCCCGAGCTAAATGGAGTCAATGGGAATCAGGTTATTCACTTTGGTCACACGAATAGAAAAACAGAATTTTTAAAAAGGTCTGAAACATTTAAATGTTGGTGTTGAGAGGGACTTGGATTTACGTGTGGAGGGAACACAGGTGGTTAGTATGCAGGCGGCAAGGTGGAGTTGAAACCCAAGATAATATTAATAACAATCTTTATTCTTGTCATAAGGAGGCTTACATTAACACTGCACATTACAGATGCACCATAGAAAGCATCCTATCTGGCTGCATCACAGCCTGGTATGGCAACTGCTCAGCCCAAGACAGCAAGAAACTTCAGAGAGTCGTGAACACAGCCCAGTCCATCACACAAACCTGCCTCCCATCCATTGACTCCATCGACACCTCCCGCTGCCTGGGGAAAGCAAGCAGCATAATTAATGACCCCTCCCACCCGGCTTACTCACTCTTCCAACTTCTTCCATCGGGCAGGAGATACAGAAGTCTGAGAACACACACAAACAGATTCAAAAACAGTTTCTTCCCCGCTGTTACCAGACTCCTAAATGACCCTCTTATGGACTGACCTGATTAATACTACACTCCAGTATCCTTCACCTGATGCCGGTGTATTTACACTGTGGACCTTGTGTTGCCCTATTTAGAGTACCAATTCCCGTACCAGCCTCCCCGAACAGGCGCCGGAATGTGGCGACTAGGGGCTTTTCACAGTAACTTCATTTGAAGCCTACTTGTGACAATAAGCAATTTTCATTTCATTTTATTCCAATTAAGGGGCAATTTAGCGTGGCCAATTCACCTACTCTGCACATCTTTGGGTTGTGGGGGTGAAACCCACGCAAACACGGGGAGAATGTGCAAACTCCACACAGACAGTGACCCAGGGCCGGGATCGAACCTGGGACCTTGGCGGTGCATTCCACACACCCCCACTCTCTGTGTAAAGAACCGACCTCTGACATCTCCCCTATACCTTCCTCCAATCACCTTAAAATTATGTCCCCTCGTGACGGCCAGTTCCGTCCTGGGCCACGCTAAATTGCCCCTTAATTGGAAAAAATAATTGGGTACTCTAAAATTTTTTTAAAAAGATAAGCCCCAGTAATTACAGGCTAGTCAGCTTAACATCAGTGGTGAGAAAACCTCTCGAATCAATTATTTGGGATAGAATTCATCGTCACATGGAAAAATGTGAGTTGATTTAGAGGAGCCAGAATCGATTTCTAAAGAAGAAATTGTGTTTAACTAACTAGCTGGAGTTTTTTGAGGAGGCAACAGAAAGGATCGATGAGGGTAATGCTGTTGATGTGGTGTTGTGGTGAATGTATTCACCCAATGCATGAGCTGTCTGTACTGTCTGTAGAATGATGTGACCTATAACCTGGAAGTGATGATACGGGTTACTTCCAGGTCCTGTACTGGAACCCCGGGGGGCTCCGCCTCTGGCTCCGCCCTCACCGGGGCCATATATAGACCGTCCACCTGTGGGTGGCACTCATTTGTGCAGCCGACTCTGGCAGGCAAGTTCATGGATAATAAAGCCTTATGTTCACTCGTTCTCACGGTCTCACAGTGAATTGACGGTATAACAGGTGTACATGGACTTTCAGAAGGCATTTGATACTGTGCCGCACAATAAACTTGGGAGTGAAGTTATAGTTCATGGAATAAAAGGGACAGTAGCAATGTGGATACAAAATTGGTTAAAAAATAGGAAGCAGAGAGTAATGTTAAATGGATATTTTTTAGGCTGGAGAAAGGTTTGCAGTGGAGTTCCCCAGGGGTCGATGTTGGGACACTTGATTTTTCTGATATTATTGATCTAGAACTTGGTGAGCAAGGGACACAGTTTGCAGAAGACCCAAAAATGACGGGTGAAGTTCAATGTGGAGAAGTGTGAGATGATGCATTTTGGTAGGAAGAACATGGAGAGACTTGGGTGTATACGCTTATGATCATCATTGAAGGTGGCAGAACAGGTGGAGAGAGGAATTCATAAAATATATAGGCCGGGATTTGGTGTTGGCGCCGGTGTAAACACCGGAGTGGTGTACGCCAGTGTCAACGGGCCTCCTAGCCCAGCAATTCTCAGTTTTTAGGGGGCTAGCACGGCGCCGGAGCACTGCGCGCTGCTCTGGCGCTGAAAGGCAGCCCAAGCACAGCCGGCGTGGGTCCGCGCATGCGCGCCACGGCCATCTCAATGCCGGCGCATGCACGTGGCTGCCGTCTCCACGCCGTCACGGAGCTACATGTCGGGGACTGAACAGCAGGCCCGCACGGAAGGAAGTAGGCCCCCTCTAAATCACGGTCGCCCACCGATCATAAGTCCCCGATCGGGGGTCTGGGCCCTGTGGAAGCCCCCCCCCCGGAGTCAGATCCCCCGCCGCCCTCACCAGGATGTCCACAGCGGCCGCGGGTCTGAGCTCCTGCCGGGTGGTGCCAGGTTTGAACCACGGCGGTGGGACCGGGTGGGAGTTTGGCCCGCCGCTCATGGAGAATCGCCGCGGGGGCCTATTTCAGAGGCCCCCGACCGGCGCCGCGACGACCGCGTGGGCACGATTGGCGCCAATTCTCTGGTTGCCGGAGAATCAGCGGCACGGCGTCGGAGCGGCGTGGCAGGAATCTCACCCGCCCCCGCCAATTCTCCGACCCGGCATGGGCTTGGAGAATCCTGCCCATAGTGTTCTGGGCTTTGTTTTTTTTAAAATTTAGATTACCCAATTATTTTTTCCAATTAAGGGGCAATTTAGCATGGCCAATCCACCTACTCTGCACATTTTTGGGTTGTGGGGGCGAAACCCACGCAAACACGGGGAGAATGTGCAAACTCCACACGGACAGTGACCCAGAGCCGGAATCGGACCTGGGACCTCAGCGCCGTGAGGCGGTTGTGCTAACCACTAGGCCACCGTGCTGCCCTTCTGGGCTTTGTTAATAGGAGCATAGAGAAGCAGAGCAAGGAGGTTCTGCTGAATTAATGCAAGACAATATTTAGACTTCAGCTGGAATACTGTGTGGGCGCCACACTATAGGAAGGATGTGAACACATTTGGCGAGGGTGCAGACGAAGTTTACAAGAATGGTTCCAGGGAGGAGAAACTTCAGTTATGAGGTGAGACTGGAGAGTTTGGGATTGTTCTTGGAGAGAAGAAGGCTGAGAGGAGATTTGATAGATGTTCAAAATCACGAGGAGGGCAGAGTAAACCGGGAGAAACGGTTCCCGCTGGTAAAAGGATAAAGAACGAGAGGGCACAGATTTAAAGTGATTTGAAAAAAAAAAAGCAAATGTGATGTGAGAAAAAAATATTTCAAACAGCGAACGGTTGAGGTCTGGAATGCACAGCCTGGAAGTGAGGTGGAGGCAGGTTCAGTCGAGGCATTGAAGAGGGCGATAGATGGTTATCTGAATAGAAACTGCGCAGGAGTGTGGGGAAAAGGCAGGGCAATGGCACTAAGTCATGATGCTCGTGTGGAGAGCCGGTGCGTTACAGTGGACCAAATGTCCTCCATCTGCTCCGTAACAATTCTGTCATTCCGTGATATATCAACACTACGCTTCTGTGTGTCAATACTGTGTCCAGTTTGCAGCACTCTCACTGCTGAGTCACACGGTTCAAGGCCCATCCCAGGGCTTGAGCACAAAAAAATCAAGGCCGACACTCCAGTGCCGTACTGAGAGAGTGCCACGCTGTTGGAGCGCCTGTCTTTCTTTTTAAAAAAAAACGTATTTTATTACAAACATGTATCTGTGGTAGTCGGTATTAGGGGTATTACGGTACCCAGATTGAGGCTGTAAGACCATTGGTGTGGGAGGTACCTGAGACAGCAAGATCATTGGTGAAGCCTGCCTGCTGGTTCCGCGCAGTAAGGCGGAGTATAAGAGTCAGTGTCTCCCTAGCTGCTGCATTCTGTACCTGCGCTGCTGGGGGAAACATCTAGTCCAATAAAGCCTTCAATTGTCGTCCAATCTCGCTTCTGGAGTCATTGATCGAGCATCAGTATCAAAGCAGGTTACAGCAAGTAAACACCAGGAAACATACTTCCCAACAATCAACTATACTACTATACAGTCTGTAAAGATTATTCCCCCTTTTCACCCCCCCTCCCCATCACCCCCCCCCCCCCCCCCCCCCACCTCCATGCGACGAATAGCCCCTCAAACACGGTCACAAACATGTCTTTTCTCAAACTCCCCTGCTGAACCTCTTAACTCATACTTTATCTTCTACAACCGCAGGAAGTGGTACAGATCACTCAACCATGCCGTTACCCCCGGTGGCGATGCCGACCGCCACTCCAGTAACATTCGCCGCTGTGCAATCAGAGAGGCGAAGGCCACGACATCGGCCTTCCTCCTCTCCATGAGCTCCGGCTTCTCTGGAACCCCAAATATCGCCACCAAAGGGTCTGGGTCCACCTCCTCCTCCACTATCCTGGCTAAGACCGCGAAGCTCCTGTCTTTCAAATGAGATTTTGGACTGAGATTGAGATGTAAAAGATCCCGTGGCACAATTTTGATCATAGGAACATATGAGCAGGACTAGGCCATTTGGGTCTGCTCCACCATTTGATAAGGCCATGGCTGATGAAATGAAAATTGCTTATTGTCACAAGTAGGCTTCAAATGAGGTTTGTGTGAAAAGTCCCGAGTCGCCACATTCCGGTGCCTGTTCGGGGAGGCTGGTACGGGAATTGAACCCGCGCTGCTGGCCTGCCTTGGTCTGCTTTAAAACCCAGCTCTTTAGCCCTGTGCTAAACCAGCCCCAATAATGATCTTGCTGTGGCTTCAGTGCACTTTATTATCTGCCCCCTGTGCCCCCCCCCCCCCCCACCCCCCACCCCCCACCCCCCCAATTAACTCCTGATTACTTTGTTTATGAGAAATCTATTGCAGAGCATGGGAGTTCCTGGCGAACATTTGGCCCTCAATCAATCGTCAAAACAAACAGCTTATCTGGTCACCATCACATTGCTCTCTGTGAGAGCTTGCTGTGCACAAATCAGCTGCCATGTTTCCTACATTGCAACAGTCACCACTCATTGGCTGTGAAGGCCTTTGAGGCATCAGATGATTGTGAAAATCACTTTATAAAGCAAGCCTTTCTCTCTTCCACTGTGCTAAACTGTGCTCTCTCTGGCCCGCTTCTCTGTTGCTTAACTGTTAAAGTAACACTGATCAGGGGCAGCACGGTGGCGCAGTGGTTAGCACTGCTGCCTCACGGTGCCGAGGTCCCAGGTTCAATCCCGGCTCTGGGTCACTGTCCATGTGGAGTTTGCACATTCTCCCCGTGTCTGCGTGGGTTTCGCCCCACAACCCAAAAGATGTGTAGGGTAGGTGGACTGGAAAAAGTGAATTGGGCACTCTAAATTTATTTTTTAAAATAACACTGATAAGTTTACAGCACCTCCCCCTCTCCCCCGCCCCCCACACCCCGACCCCGCTGCTGTTCCCCGTTAATCCTGAGCCTGGCTTTCAGGTTCTTCTGTTTTTTTCAGGTTCCACATGGTTCTTTTGTGGCCAGACATTCATTTCCATAGAATCACAGAACCCTACAGCACACAAGGAGAGATTCGGCCCATCATGTCGCGGGTGAATGCAACACTACGTAGCTTCTTCCGTGGTTTGTTCTTTATGCCGCCTGGATTTTCAGTCGCATGGAAATACCTGCACAGGAACATAAGGAACGGGGCAGGAATAGACAATATGACCTATTGATGAGGCTTCGCTGTTTAATGCGATCCGGTCTGATCTTGTTTTTGGGCGGTATGGTAGAACAGTGGTTAGCATTGTTGCTTCATAGCACCAGGGACCCGGGTTCGATTCCCGGCTATGTGAATTGAACATTTTGAATTCTCCCTCTGTGTACCCAAACAGGCGCCGGGAGTGTAGCGACTGGGGGATTTTCACAGTGACTTCATTGCACTGTAGATGGATTTATTTATTGCCATGGGGCTGGTTTAGCTCACTGGGCTAAATCGCTGGCTTTTAATGCCGACCAAGCAGGCCAGCAGCATGGTTCGATTCCCGTGCCAGCCTCCCTGGACAGGCGCCGGAATGTGGCGACTAGGGGCTTTTCACAGTAACTTCATTGAAGCCTACTCGTGACAATAAGCGATATTCTTTTTCATTCATTCATTCATGTGTACAGAGGTACATTGAAAAGTATTTTTCAGCAAGCAGCTCAAACAGATCATTTAGTACAGTAAATTTACTGACCCACCCTTCAGCCCCCTCCTCCAAGTCATTGATAAAAATCACAAATAGCAGAGGACCCAGCACTGATCCCTGTGGTACACCGCTGGTAACTGGTCTCCAGTCTGAAAATTTTCCATCCACCACCACCCTCTGTCTTCTATCTGATAGCCAGTTACTTATCCAATTGGCCAAATTTCCCTCTAACCCACACCTCCTTACTTTGTTCCTGACCTGACCATGGGGAACCGTATCAAACGCCTTACTAAAATACATGTATACAACATCAACTGTTCTACCTTCATCTATACACATAGTTACCTCCTCAAAGAATTTAATCAAATTTGTGAGGCAAGACTTACCCTTCACGAATCCGTGTTGACTGTCCCGGATTAGGCTGCATCTTTCCAAATGGTCATAAATCCCATCCTTTGAGACCTTTTCCATTAACTTACCAACCACCGAAGTAAGACTGACTGGCCTATAATTACCAGGGTCATTCCTATTCCCTTTCTTGAACAGAGGAACAACATTTGCCACACTCTAGTCCTCTAGCACTATCCCTGTGGATAGTGAGGACCCAAAGATCAAAGCCAAAGGCTCTACAATCTCATCCCTTGACTCCCAAAGAATCCTTGGATATATCCCATCTGGCCCAGGAGACTTGTCGGCCCTAAGGTTTTTCAAAATTGCTAATACATCCTTCCTTCCTCAGACCATCTACCTCCTCCAGCCTACCCGCCTGTATCACACATCCTCAAAAACATGGCCCCTCTCCTTGGTGAACACTGAAAAAAAGGATTCATTCAACGCCTCTCCTATTTCTTCTGACTCCATGCACAACTTCCCACTACTGTCCTTGACCGGCCCTAACCTCACCCTGGTCATTCTTTTATTTCTCACATAAGAGTAAAAAGCCTTGGGGTTGTCCTTGATCCGACCCGCCAAGGACTTCTCATGCCCCCTCCTAGCTCTTCTAAGCCCTTTTTCTTAGCTCATTCCTTGCTACCTTGTAACCCTCAAGCGACCCAACTGAACCTTATTTTCTCATCCTTACATACGCTTCCTTTTTCCTCTTGACAAGATATTCAACCTCTTTTGTGAACCACGGTTCCCTCACACGGCCATTTCCTCCCTGCCTGACAGGGACATACCTATCAAGGACACGCAGTATTTGTTCCTTGAACAAGCTCCACTTTTCATTTGTGCCTTTCCCTGACAGTTTCTGTTCCCATCGTATGCTCCCTAATTCTTACCTAATCGCATCATAATTACCCCTCCCCCACTTATAAACCTTGCCCTGCCGTATGGCCCTATCCTTCTCCATTGCAATAGTGAAAGACACCGAATTGTGGTCACTATCTCCAACGTGCTCTCCCACAAACAAATCCAACACTTGGCCCAGTTCATTACCCAATACCAAATCCAATGTGCCCCCCCCCCCTTCTTGTCGGCCTATCCACATATTGTGTCAGGGAACTCTCCTACACACACTGTACAAAAACTGCCCCATCCGAACTGTTTGACCTATAGAGGTTCCAATCAATATTTGAAATGTTAAAGTCACCCATGAGAACTACCCGGAGACCTCCACGCCTATCCATAATCTGTTTTGCAATTTCTTCCTCCACATCTCTATTACTATTTGAGGGCCTATAGAAAACTCCTAACAATGTGACCGCTCCTTTCCTATTTCTAACTTCAGCCCATATTACCTCAGTCGGCAGATCCCCTTCAAACTCCCTTTCTGCAGCCGTTAAACTATCCTTGATTAACAATGCTACTCCTCCACCTCTTTTACCACCTTCCCTACTCTTACTGAAACATCTATACCGCGGAACTTCCAACAACCATTCCTGTCCCTGTTCTAACCATGTCTCCGTAATGGCCACAACATCGTAGTCCCAAGTACCAATCCAGCTCCAAGTTCACCTACCTTATTCCAGATGCTCCTTACATTAAAGTAGACACACTTCAACCCACCTTTCTGTCTGCTGGTACACTCCTGCAACCTTGATATCCTCCTCAGTACCTCACTACTCTCAACACTGGCTTCTGGACTACAGCTCGTTTTCCCATCCCCCTGATAAATTAGTTTAAACTCCCCCGAAGAGCCATCGTAAATTTCCCTCCCAGGATATTGGTGCCCCTCTGGTTCAGGTGGAAACCGTCCTATCTGTACAGGTCCCACCTTCCCCAGAATATGCTCCAATTATCCACGTAACTGAAACCCTCCCTCCTACACCATCCCTGCAGCCACGTGTTTATCTGCACTCTCTCCCTGTTCCTCAACTCACTAGCACGTGGCACCGGCAACAAACCAGAGATGACAACATGGTTTGTCCTGGCTCTCAGCTTCCACCCTAGCTCCCTAAATTCCTGTTTTAAATCCCCATCCCTTCTCTTACCTATGTCGTTGGTACCGATGTGTACCACAACTTGTGACTGTTCCCCCTCCCTCTTAAGGATTCTGAAAACACGGTCCGAGACGTCATGGACCCTGGCACCCGGGAGGCAACATACCATCCGTGAGTCTCTTTCATTGCCATAGAACCATCTATCTGTCCCTCTAACTATCGAGTCCCCAATAACTATTGCTCTCCCTCCTTCCCTTCTGAGCCACAGGGACGGACTCAGTGCTGGAGATCTGTTCACCGTGGCTTACCCCTGGTACGTCGTACCCCTCAACAGTATCCAAAACGGTATACTTGTTACTGAGGGGAACGACCGCAGAGGATCCCTGCACTGACTGCTTCCTCCCAGCCCCTCTCAGCGTCACCCATCTATCTTCATTCCCAGGAGTAACTACATCCCTGAAGCTACTATCTATGACCACCTCTGCCTCCCGAATTATCTGAAGTTCATCCAGCTCCAGCTCCAGTTCCCTAATGCGGTTTCTGAGGAGCTGGAGATGGGTGTACTTCCCACAGGTGAAATCAGCAGGGACACTGAGGGCGTCCGTCACCTCAAACATTCTGCAGGAGGAACATTGCATTGCCTTCCCTGCCATCCCCTCTAGATAAAAAAAGAAAAAGAAAGAAAGAGCTTACCTGTTCTTCACTCTACCCCTTAGGTTAGAGGAGGTGGAAGGTTGGGGGACACGACAAGTGTAGTGTCCAGGGTTTAGGAACCACCCAACTTAAATACAGGTAAAAATAAAACAATTAACCAGCAACCACTGCGCCATAGAATCCCTATAGTGCAGAAGGAGGCCATTCAGCCCATCGAGTCTGCACCAGCCCTTGGAAAGAGCACCCTACTTAAGCCCACACCTCCACCCTATCCCCGTAACCCAGTAACCCCACCAAACCTTTTGGACACGAAGGGGCAATTTATCATGTCCAATCCACCTAACCTGCACATCTTTGGACTGAGGGAGGAAACCGGAACACCCGGAGGAAACCCACGCAGACACGGGAAGAACGTGCAAACTCCATTCAGACAGATGCTGGAATTGATCCCGGGAGCCTGGAGTTGTGAGGCATCAGTGTTAACCACTGTGCCGCCCATGCCTTGGGATGTTTCACTAATTTTATGACGCTGTATAAATGTAAGTTGTTGTTGTTATGTGTGATAGTGCACTGAGCTGGCAACCCATTTCAAGTATAATCCTACAGAGCACAAGGAAGCCATGATCCCCATTTGTATCTCCACTGCAGACAAACTACTGGCCATTTTACGCTAAAGCACAAAGTTACCCTTCGACTGAGTTACACAGATTTGCAATCAAAGAGATTTATAATTTGTCCCTGCTTCACGTGTATCCAGGTTGGCTCAAGCCACAAGAAACAGGAGCAGGAGTAGACCATTTGGCCCATCGAGCGGGCTCTGCCACTCAAGATGATCCTGGCAATTTCTCTTCATCTGAGTCACTGCAGGGACGCCCACATCCCGTGAAAGAATACATTTAAAAAAAACGTTTGTTGCCCTGACCTGTGCCTCCATATGTGTTGGGGTTCCCCCCACCTGGAGAAACAACCTCACAGCGTCTGGCCTCTCAAATTGCTTCAAAATCCCGTATGGATCATGTCTCATTCTTCTAAACCCTAGAGAACATCGTCTCAGTTGACTCAGTCACAGGTTATGTGGTACTGGGGGACTGCTGCACTGCTGGGGGGGGGGGCTCTCTGATCAGAGTCAAGCCCTCACGGATGATGCTATTTCAAGAACAGGGGAAGGTTTCCTCAGTGTACTGGACCAATAAAGATCTCTCAACCAATATCAATAAATCATCAATTATCGGACCATAAGCACACTGCAATGTGCGGGTGGGGCGGCACGGTAGCATAGTGGTTAGCACAACTGCTTCACAGTTCCAGGGTCCCAGGTTCGATTCCCGGCTTGGGTCACTGTCTGTGCGGAGTCTGCACATCCTCCCCGTGTCTGCGTGGGTTTCCTCCGGGTTCTCCGGTTTCCTCCCACAGTCCAAAGATGTTCAGGTTAGGTGGACTGGCCAGGATAAATTGCCCTTAGTGTCCAAAATTGCCCTTAGTGTTGGGTGGGGTTACTGAGTTATGGGGATAGGGTGGGGGTGTGGGCTTGGGTAGGGTGCTCTTTCCAAGAGCCAGTGCAGACTCGATGGGCCGAATGGCCTCCTTCTGCACTCTAAATTCTATGTACCCGAACAGGCGCCGGAGTGTGGCGACTAGGGGATTTTCACAGTAACTTCATTGCAGTATTAATGTAAGCCTACTTGTGACACTAATAAAGATTATTATTATTATTAGTTTGCCATGTGCATAATTGGGTGCCCCATTTCCTGCAACAGTGACTGCACTTCAAACAAATACTTCATAGACAGCAAAGTACTGGATCCGGGCCTTCGGGAGGTCATATTCGGGGTGTCGGACCAGCCGGGGCTGGAAACATGCGGGGAGGCAGATGTCGTAGCCTTTGCCGCGGTGATCGCCCAAAGGCGGACCCTGTTGGGGTGGAGATCAACCTCTCCACCCTGTGCCCTGGCGTGGCGGGGGGACCTGCTGGAATTCTTGACGCTTGAAAAGGTCAAATTTGAACTGAGGGGAAGGATGGAGGGGTTCTACAATTCATGGGCGTTATTCATTATGCACTTTCGAGAATTGGATCACATTGAACATGGGGGGGGGGGGGGGTTGGGAGCTGGGAGGGTTAGGGGGAGGGGACTGTATGTGTTAATGGTGACTATGGGTGATTCCTGATTCCTTTTTGTCATTTGTTTATGTTAACATGCGGGCTAATGTTTTGGGGGTTTGGTGGGTGGATGGGATCGTTGTGATTGATATGGGGATTGACATTACATTCGTTACTGATTATTGTTTATTGTTGGGTGTAAATTTGGGAGAAAACCTGAAAAAGGAGGAGAATAAAAAAATATTTAAAAAAGAAAATAGATAGCAAAGTGCTTTGGGGAGTCCTGAGGTTCTGAAAGACGATATATAAATGCAAGTTCTTTTGTCAGGTCCAGGTTTGTGGTTGTGACGATCATCCATCCCTGTGTTGCTGGGGATCTCAGTTTTGTTTAAGGTTGGCATAGAAACTGCAGGAATCTCCGCATTGCGCAGCCTGCTCGGTTAGTGCGAATGGCTCAGTAACAGGAAGGCAGCAGTGACACAGGACATTATGCACAAAATGCCTCTTCTCTCCTCTGTACCTCATCCCTCGCCCCGCAACATTAACACCGCCCCCCCTCCCCCCCCCCACCCACCCCCCCCCCCCCCCCCCCACCTGCCACCCCCGCTGTGCTTTTCAGTCTCCTGTGATTCGCCTTATCTTTCGAACCAACACCGGTGTGTAATGTTACACTGTTGTTGTTTGAAGAGATCCTAAAGTCCAAAGTGCTAAGTTTGCAAAGCCCCGTTAAGTACTTGCTATTCAGCTGCACATTCCTCTCCCCCTGTGGAGCTGTGTTTAAAGGATTATGTCACCACCCGGTGCCAGAACGTTTCTTAGATGAGTAGAAAGAGAGGGAAGAAGAGGCGGGAACCGGCTGTGGGTTTCAATGCTATTAGGTTGTTAATGAGGTAGCATTGCAGGGTGGCAGAGAGGTTAGCACTGCTGCCTCACAGCGCCAGGGACCCGGCCGGCAGGGTGGCAGAGAGGTTAGCACTGCTGCTTCACAGCGCCAGGGCCCCAGGTCGGCAGGGTGGCAGAGAAGTTAGCACTGCTGCCTCACAGCCTCAGGGACCCGGCCGGCAGGGTGGCAGGGAGGTTAGCACTGCTGCCTCACAGCGCCAGGGCGGCCGGCAGGGTGGCAGAGAGGTTAGCACTGCTGTCTCACAGCCCCAGGGCCCCGGGTCGGCAGGGTGGCACAGTGGTTAGCACTGCTGCCTCACAGCGCCAGGGCCCCGGGTCGGCAGGGTGGCAGAGAAGTTAGCACTGCTGCCTCACAGCCTCAGGGACCCGGCCGGCAGGGTGGCAGGGAGGTTAGCACTGCTGCCTCACAGCACCAGGGACCCAGCCGGCAGGGTGGCAGAGAGGTTAGCACTGCTGCCTCACAGCGCCAGGGCGGCCGGCAGGGTGGCAGAGAGGTTAGCACTGCTGCCTCACAGTGCCAGGGACCCAGCCGGCAGGGTGGCAGAGAGGTTAGCACTGCTGCCTCACAGTGCCAGGGACCCAGCCGGCAGGGTGGCAGGGAGGTTAGCACTGCTGCCTCACAGCGCCAGGGCCCCGGGTCGGCAGGGTGGCAGAGAGGTTAGCACTGCTGCCTCACAGCGCCAGGGCCCCGGGTCGGCAGGGTGGCAGAGAGGTTAGCACTGCTGCCTCACAGCGCCAGGGTCCTGGCCGGCACGGTGTGGCAGAGAGGTTAGCACTGATGCCTCACAGCCCAGGGACCCGGCTGGCAGGATGGCAGAGAGGTTAGCCCTGCTGCCTCACAGCGCCACGGCCCCGGGTCGGCAGGGTGGCAGAGAGGTTAGCACTGCTGCCTCACAGCGCCACGGCCCCGGGTCGGCAGGGTGGCAGAGAGGTTAGCACTGCTGCCTCACAGCCCCAGGGACCCGGGTCGGCAGGGTGGCACAGTGGTTAGCACTGCTGCCTCACAGCGCCAGGGCCCCGGGTCGGCAGGGTGGCAGAGAGGTTAGCACTGCTGCCTCACAGCGCCATAGACCCGGGTAGGCACAGTGGTTAGCACTGCTGCCTCACAGCACCAGGGACCCAGCCGGCAGGGTGGCAGAGAGGCTAGCACTCCTGCCTCACAGCCCCAGGGCGGCCGGCAGGGTGGCAGAGAGGTTAGCACTGCAGCCTCACAGCCCCAGGGCGGCCGGCAGGGTGGCAGAGAGGTTAGCACTGCAGCCTCACAGCCCCAGGGCGGCCGGCAGGGTGGCAGAGAGGTTAGCACTGCTGCTTCACAGCCCCAGGGACCCGGGCCGGCAGGGTGGCACAGTGGTTAGCACTGCTGCCTCACAGCCCCAGGGACCCAGCCGGCACGGTGTGGCAGAGAGGTTAGCACTGCTGCCTCACAGCACCAGGGACCCAGCCGGCAGGGTGGCAGAGAGGTTAGCACTGCTGCCTCACAGCGCCACGGCCCCGGGTCGGCAGGGTGGCAGAGAGGTTAGCACTGCTGCCTCACAGCGCCAGGGACCCGGGTCGGCACAGTGGTTAGCACTGCTGCCTCACAGCCCCAGGGACCCAGCTGGCAGGGTGGCAGAGAGGTTAGCACTGCTGCCTCACAGCACCAGGGACCCAGCCGGCAGGGTGGCAGAGAGGTTAGCACTGCAGCCTCACAGCCCCAGGGCGGCCGGCAGGGTGGCAGAGAGGTTAGCACTGCTGCTTCACAGCCCCAGGGCGGCCCGGGTCGGCAGGGTGGCAGAGAGGTTAGCACTGCTGCCTCACAGCGCCAGGGCCCCGGGTCGGCAGGGTGGCAGAGAGGTTAGCACTGCTGCCTCACAGCGCCAGGGTCCTGGCCGGCACGGTGTGGCAGAGAGGTTAGCACTGATGCCTCACAGCCCAGGGACCCGGCTGGCAGGATGGCAGAGAGGTTACCCCTGCTGCCTCACAGCGCCACGGCCCCGGGTCGGCAGGGTGGCAGAGAGGTTAGCACTGCTGCCTCACAGCCCAAGGGACCCGGGTCGGCACAGTGGTTAGCACTGCTGCTTCACAGCCCCAGGGCGGCCAGCAGGGTGGCAGAGAGGCTAGCACTGCTGCCTCACTGCCCCAGGGCGGCCGGCAGGGTGGCAGAGAGGTTAGCACTGCTGCCTCACTGCCCCAGGGACCCAGCTGGCAGGGTGGCAGAGAGGTTAGCACTGCTGCCTCACAGCCCCAGGGACCCAGCTGGCAGGGTGGCAGAGAGGTTAGCACTGCTGCCTCACAGTGCCAGGGACCCAGCCGGCAGGGTGGCAGAGAGGTTAGCACTGCTGCCTCACAGCCCCAGGGACCCGGTCGGCACGGTGGCAGAGAGGTTAGCACTCCTGCCTCACAGCCCCAGGGCGGCCGGCAGGGTGGCAGAGAGGTTAGCACTGCTGCCTCACAGCCCCAGGGCGGCCGGCAGGGTGGCAGAGAGGTTAGCACTGCTGCCTCACAGCGCCAGGGACCCAGCTGGCAGGGTGGCAGATAGGTTAGCACTGCTGCCTCACAGCCAAGGGACCCAGGTCGGCAAGGTGGCAGAGAGGTTAGCACTGCTGCCTCACAGCCCCAGGGACCCAGCTGGCAGGGTGGCAGAGAGGTTAGCACTGCTGCCTCACAGCACCAGGGACCCAGCTGGCAGGGTGGCAGAGAGGTTAGCACTGCTGCCTCACAGCACCAGGGACCCAGCCAGCAGGGTGGCAGAGAGGTTAGCACTGCTGCCTCACAGCCCCAGGGCGGCCAGCAGGGTGGCAGAGAGGCTAGCACTCCTGCCTCACAGCCCCAGGGCGGCCGGCAGGGTGGCAGAGAGGTTAGCACTGCAGCCTCACAGCCCCAGGGCGGCCGGCAGGGTGGCAGAGAGGTTAGCACTGCAGCCTCACAGCCCCAGGGCGGCCGGCAGGGTGGCAGAGAGGTTAGCACTGCTGCCTCACAGCGCCAGGGTCCTGGCCGGCACGGTGTGGCAGAGAGGTTAGCACTGATGCCTCACAGCCCAGGGACCCGGCTGGCAGGGTGGCAGAGAGGTTAGCACTGCTGCCTCACAGCGCCACGGCCCCGGGTCGGCAGGGTGGCAGAGAGGTTAGCACTGCTGCCTCACAGCCCAAGGGACCCGGGTCGGCACAGTGGTTAGCACTGCTGCTTCACAGCCCCAGGGCGGCCAGCAGGGTGGCAGAGAGGTTAGCACTCCTGCCTCACAGCCCCAGGGCGGCCGGCACGGTGGCAGAGAGGTTAGCACTGCTGCCTCACTGCCCCAGGGCGGCCGGCAGGGTGGCAGAGAGGTTAGCACTGCTGCCTCACTGCCCCAGGGCGGCCGGCAGGGTGGCAGAGAGGCTAGCACTGCTGCCTCACAGCGCCAGGGACCCAGCTGGCAGGGTGGCAGAGAGGTTAGCACTGCTGCCTCACAGTGCCAGGGACCCAGCCGGCAGGGTGGCAGAGAGGTTAGCACTGCTGCCTCACAGCCCCAGGGACCCGGTCGGCACGGTGGCAGAGAGGTTAGCACTGCTGCCTCACAGCCCCTGGGCGGCCGGCAGGGTGGCAGAGAGGTTAGCACTGCTGCCTCACAGCCCCAGGGCGGCCGGCAGGATGGCAGAGAGGTTAGCACTGCTGCCTCACAGCCCCAGGGACCCGGCCGGCAGGGTGGCAGAGAGGTTAGCACTGCTGCCTCACAGCCAAGGGACCCAGGTCGGCAAGGTGGCAGAGAGGTTAGCACTGCTGCCTCACAACCCCAGGGACCCAGCTGGCAGGGTGGCAGAGAGGTTAGCACTGCTGCCTCACAGCGCCAGGGCGGCCGGCACGGTGGTAGAGAGGTTAGCACTGCTGCCTCACAACCCCAGGGACCCAGCCGGCAGGGTGGTAGAGAGGTTAGCACTGCTGTCTCACAGCGCCAGGGCCCCGGGTCAGCAGGGTGGCAGAGAGGTTAGCACTGCTGCCTCACAGCGCCAAATATACAGCCGGCACAGTTGTCACAGTGGTTAGCATTGCTGCCTCACAGTGCCAGGGACCCACCTGGCACAGTGGTTAGCACTGCTGCCTCGCAGCGTCAGTGACCCGGCTTCAATTCCGGCCTCGGGTGACTGTCTGTGCGGTGTCTGCACGTTCTTCCCGTGTCTGCGTGGGTTTCCTCAGGGTGCTCCGGTTTTTTTCCCACAGCCCAAAGATGTGCAGGTTAGGTGGATTGGGCATGATAAATTGTCCTTAGTGTCCAAACATCAGGTGGGTTTGTAGGGCAGTGGGCTCAGGTAGGGTGCCCAGACTCGATGGGCCGAATGGCCTTCTTCTGCGTTATTGGGATTCCATGATTCTAGATCATGTAGTTCTTTATTTCAACATCATCGGCGTGTCATTGGTACGGACTGTGGCCAAGTCTGTCATCCAACGTGAAACAATCTTTCTGTCATAAAACCTGTAACGATTCGATGATCCATTTCAAGAACACGTCAGGGAACAGGATCCAAGGCTCCTCAGGAAGTAATCATACCCCATCAGGTCAAGCAAGAGGATTAGAAATCCATAGAATTACAGACAACTCACCGTGTAAAAATATTTCTTATTTCCCCCTGGCTCAATGGCCGATTCTCTTCAATCTGCGGTCCCTCTGGTGACCGATGTTCCTGCCACTAGAACCTTTCTCCCGAGTTACTCCATCAAAAGCCTAATAATTTTCAAAACCTCTATGTCTTTTCTGCTCAATCCCAGCTTCTCTGGTCTCTCCACGTAACTGGAGCTGCTCATCTCTGGTAGCATTCTGATAAATCTCCTCTGTACCCTTTCTAAATCTCCTCCGTACACTCCCTAAATCTCCTCTGCACCTCCCTAAATCTTCACCGCAACCTCCCTAAATCTCCTGCGCACCCTCCTTAAATCTCCTCCGTACCCTCTTTAAATCTCCTCCGCACCCTCGCTAAATCTCCTCTGCACCCTCGCTAAATCTCCTCTGCACCCTCACTAAATCTCCTCTGCACCCTCACTAAATCTCCTCCGCAACCTCCCTAAATCTCCTCTGCAATCTCCCTAAATCTCCTCTGCAACCTCCCTAAATCTCCTCTGCAACCTCCCTAAATCTCCTCCACACCCTCGCTAAATCTCCTCCACACCCTCGCTAAATCTCCTCCCCAACCTCACTAAATCTCCTCCCCAACCTCACTAAATCTCCTCCGCACCCTCGCTAAATCTCCTCTGCACCCTCGCTAAATCTCCTCCGCACCCTCGCTAAATCTCCTCCGCACCCTCGCTAAATCTCCTCCGCAATCTCCCTAAATCTCCTCCACAACCTCCCTAAATCTCCTCCACACCCTCGCTAAATCTCCTTCCCAACCTCACTAAATCTCCTCCTCACCCTCGCTAAATCTCCTCTGCACCCTCGCTAAATTTCCTCCGTACCCTCCCTAAATCTCCTCCATACCCTCCCTAAATCTCCCCGTACTCTCCCTAAATCACCTCCGCACCCTCCCTAAATCTTCGCACCCTCCCTAAATCTCCTCTGCAACCTCGCTAAATCTCCCCCGCACCCTCCCTAAATCTCCTCCGTACCCTCCCTAAATCTCCTCCGCAACCTCCCTAAACCTCCTCCCCATACTCACCTTGAAACCCTTCCTAAAGTCCAGTGCCCGCAATTGGACACAATATTCCAGCTGAAGCCAAGATGACTTTAGTAACTTAAGGAAGCTGGGGTATGAGAGCAGAGGATTATTGAACTCTATACAACAGTTTGCTCAAGGCAGCAACTCGCTCCCAGTACAGGCCTTGCTGGGAGAACTAACCACCCCAGGCCCCGCTTTGGGCCGGCTTTTATGTTTGTTTGTAATGAGCTCCAGCGGGTGGCCACCGCTACCCTATCTGGGAAGCTCGTACTCCACGAGTCATGGAATCCCTACAGTGCAGGAGGAAGCTATTTGGCCCATTGAGTCTGTACTGACCCTCCACTACTGTGAAGATCCTGCAGTCCTGAAGCGGGGGCTCTTGACCCTGCGGTGGGGTTGACCACGTGGGATCCCTACAATATGACACCGTCTTCCACGCTGAGTTCCGAGACCCTCTGGGCAAAAGGCCGGAGGACTCCATGAAGGGCCCCCTTTGTCTCGGCCGCTCAATAGCATGAGGTGAAGTTTTGCCAGTCCCGGATCCCGCTGCGTCCGTGCGCGCACCTGAGTAGCTGTCACTGACAAGGTGTCCACAAAGCTAAGAGTTGCAACCACTTTATCCGCCACTGGTGGGGATGGGACACTCACGGGCAACGGTAGATGGCTAATGGCATCGGCATGGGCAACCTGCGTACCCGGGCGGTGTCAGAACAAATATTCATACGCAGCAGGCAGAAGCATCCAATGCAGAATTCTAGCCAATAGATGAGTGATTCCCTTATCATCCCTAACAAGGCCCAGCAGTGGCTTGTGGTCTGTCACTATGGAGAAATGAAACCCATAAACATACTGGTGGAATTTCTGAATACCAAATATTACCGCCAAGCCCTCCTTCTCGATTTGAGAGTAATGTTGCTCTGTGTTTCGTGCCATCCTCCGATTCATTGGCCAGCACCGCCCCATTGCCGTAGGGGGCAACATCGCATGTCAGGATTAATGGCCCAGCCAGATCATCGTGTGTGAGGAGCTACGCGGACAACAGACGCTTTTTTACTCCGGCGAATGCTTTGTCCTGGAAAGGACCCCAGAACCACTCCTGGCCCTTCCTCAACAGTACGTGCGGCGGAGCCAATAAAGTGGGCAGATTTGCAATCAACTTCCCATAGTGGTTAACCAGGCCTAGGAACGATCGGAGCTCAGTGTCGTCCTTGGGGGGTCAGGATCCCGTTTCTAACCTGAACCTCATCTTCCATCGGGTGTAGACCATCCCTGTCCCCCCTGTAACCTAAATAAGTCACCGCCTATAGCGCAGAACAGAATAGACACTTGCTCCTCTTTAGTTGGATGCCTACTTGGAAAAACCACTGGAGTACCGCCTGCCGGTTCTCCACATGGTCCCTTCTCCATGGTGCCAGTGATGAGATAGACGGCCACTTTCTCCATTACCCGCTGGAAAATCATCAGGGCTGTGAAATGCCAAATTGGGGGGGGGCAGGTGCATTCAAATAACCCCCGATAGGTGTTTCTGGTCGCAGATTTCCTGGACTCTGGGTCTAGCTCCACCTGTATATAAGCATGGCTTATGTCAAGCTTCATGAAGGAGCATCCTTCAGCTAGTTTGACGTTTTGACGTATAAATCCTCCACCCTCGTCATTAGGTACTGCTCCAGACGTGAAGCTCTGTTCTCAATGAGCTTGAAATCTCCAGAGTTGGACAGATTTGTCGTGCTAAAATAAAAAGAAAATACATAATAGGGCAACACAAGGTCCACAATGTAAGTACATCGACACCGACATCGGGTGAAGCACACAGGAGTGTAGTATTAATCAGATCAGTCCATAAGAGGGTCATTTAGGAGTCTGGTAACAGCGGGGAAGAAGCTGTTCTTGAGTCTGTTCGTGCGTGTTCTCAGACTTCTGTATCTCCTGCCCGATGGAAGAAGTTGGAAGAGTGAGTTAACCGGGTGGGAAGGGTCTTTGATTATGCTGCCCGCTTTCCCCAGGCAGCGGGAGGTGTAGATGGAGTCAATGGTTGGGAGGCAGGTTCGTGTGATGGACTGGACGGTGTTCACGACTCTCTGAAGTTTCTTACGGTCTTGGGCCGAGCAGTTGCCATACCCGGCTGTGATGCAGCCCGATAGGATGCTTTCTATGGTGCATCTGTTGTGCTTTCTTGGTAGTAGCGTCAATGTGGGCGGACCTGGACAGATTGTTGGTGATGTGCACAACTAGGAATTTGAAGCTGTCAATCATCTCCACCTCGGCCCCGTTGATACAGACAGGGGTGATGCAGATACTTTGGGGTATTTGCCTAGCAGGTCACACAGATTCCCGGTGCCCATCTGAGAAACCTGTTGCCATTCGAAACCGAGTACTCAGAACCAGTCAAGTCCCGAAAGACGCGCTGTTCGGTGAATTGGACATTGTGAATTCTCCCTCTGTGTACCCGAACAGGCGCCGGAATGTGGCAACTAGGGAATTTTCACAGTAACTTAATCGCAGTGTTTACGAAAGCCTACTTGTGATAACAAAGATTATTTTTAAAAAACTTGGTCCCTGCTCCCTGCAACACAATCAAGTCAAGATGGATCGACAGCTACCTGTGTGTTACTGGAGTTATGATGGTCCCCATGGTATTCAATGGTTCACCAGAATAGGTCACCAGCCTCACACAATGTCAGCAGCATGATCCCTGTGTGGGGTCACCGAAATGTGCGATGGTCCACGTTAGAGACGGCAGCTTCAGTGTCCATTTCCATTACCATGGGGTGACCATTGTCCTGTAACGTGACCCGGATCGGTGCCACCTTCAGAGCTGTGACGCAGTTTAGCTGCATTAAACAGTCCTACCCAGCTGGGGGATGGAGGGCGGGGGGGGGGGGGGGGGGGGGGGTGGGGGGGGGGCACGTGCAAGGCCCTGGTTCGCGGTGCTTTTGGCGACTGTCATGGATGGCATTCTCTGCTCCGAAATTGGCGGCTGTCACCCTCATAAAGCCTACACAGGTGCTTATATGGGCCCCCTTAATGAGCTATCATTGAGGGAGCTCATACTCCAATTGGCCAACCAATAAAGCCAATTGGAGTTCATTACACCCCTCCCCCCCAAGGTCCGAGGAATTCCTGCCAGCTGGCATTCCTCTGAGCTTCTTCCTGCTCCTCATGTCCAGGTCTATCACCTCTGTGTCGTCCGCCGGGTCGTTCTCCGACGTGGGCAGGGTGTACCTTATTGGTGCCCGTCTTTTTCTTGACGACCTCCTTGGAAGTTGTTCTTCCTCCTCCTTGGGGAGAGGTGTCGCGGCGGCCTCGTCGAGCGTGTCCATTTCCGACTCTGACGACTGGATGACAGGGTCTGGAGAAATTGCTCGGGGCTGGGGTGTGGGTATCCTTTCCGTCTGGGCTATCCCAGCTTGAGGCGGTCCTGCTTCGCCTGCCTCCAGGTGTGGTTCCGCTGCCCTGGTCTAGGTGTTTCTTTAGCACCTTACCTCCTACCAAAACTTCATAGGATATGGGCCCTGTTTGGGACTCTACCGTGCCTTTGACCCACGTTGGTCCATTCCCATAATTCTTGACCCAAACCGGTGCCCCCACCTGGAAATGTCTCTGCTGCCGACTATTATCATGCCCCCTGCGTTGGGCCTCCTGTTGTTTCTCCACTTTCCCCGTTAAATATGGGAAAAGGAGACTCAGCCTCGTTCGCAGCCGCCTTCCCATTAAGAGTTCAGCTGGCGGTATGCCCGTTGTGGAATGCGGTGTGGTCCTGTAATCAAACAGCCAGCAGGAGAGCTTTGTGTCCATTGGCGCTGCCGGCTGCTTCTTGAGTCCCGCTTTTAGTGTCTGGACCGCTCTCTCTGCCAAGCCGTTGGACGCTGGATGGTAAGGGGCCATTTTGATGTGGCGGACTCCGTTCTCTTTTAGGAATTTTCCAAATTCCCCACTTGTGAATGCCGTTCCGTTGTCCGACACCAATACCTCCGGAAGTCCATGTGTTGCAAACGAGGCCCTGAGCTTTTCAATTGCCGATGTTGTGCTTGCCGTGTTTACCCGGTGGATGTCCAACCATTTGGAGTGGGCGTCCACTATCACCAAAAACATTGAGCCCATGAAAGGGCCGGCGTGGTCAATATGCAGGCGGGTCCACGGTCTGCCTGGCCATTCCCACGGGTACAATGGCGCAGCTGGTGGCACTCTTTGCCCCTGTTGGCACTCCTGGCACCGACGTACCAAGGCTGCTATGTCTACGTCCAATCCTGGCCACTAAACGTAGCTTCAAGCTAGCATCTTCATTTTAGACACCCCTGGGTGTCCGTGATGTAACTCGGTTAAGATTGCCCGACGGCCCTGAGCTGGGACTATTACCCATAATAGGATACCGTCTTCAACGGTTATTTGGTCCCTTCTGCTCCAGTATGGGTGCAACTGGGGCTTCACTGGTCTTTCCAGTTCCCCTGTTAGCAATAAATGCTTCATCTTGGCTAAAACTGGGTCTTTTTTGCATCCACAACCGAATATGTTGTGGTCCACTAGTAGGGTGTCCAAAAAATTTAGAGTCATTACTGTCTCCTCTACTTTCGGTATTAGCGGCGGGGTGTCCGGGAGGGGAAGCCTGCTCAAAGCATCTGCATGTGCTACTCGCGTTCCCGGTCTGTGCTCCAGAACGTATCTATACGCCGCCAGTAGCAACGCCCAGCGTTGGATTCTAGCTGATGCGATCAGGGGTACTGACTTGTCTTCTTTTAATAACCCTAATAACGGCTCATGGTCCGTCACTATGGTGAATTTCCGCCCGTACAGATACTGGTGAAATATTTTTACTACAAATATCACCGCCAGTCCTTCCTTCTCGATTTGGGCGTACTTCCTCTCAGCCATCGCCAAGGTCCTCGAAGCATAGACTATTGGCCGTTCTTCCCCATTCCTTCCTCTATGGGCTAAGACGGCTCCTACCCCGTAAAGGGATGCATCACACGTGACCACCAACTCCTTCCTTGGGTCATAATGCTCTAGGACATTTTCGGATGACAGCTGTTCCTTAATGTCCCTAAATGCTCGGTTTTGGCGGGCAGACCATTTCCATTCTTGCCCCTTTTTTAGTAGCTGGTAGAGGGGTTCTAGGATGGACGCCCTATTTTCAATAAATTTGCCATAATAGGTTACCAACCCTAGAAATGATCGTAGCTTCTGGACCGTGGTGGGAGCTGGGGCTTCTTTTATTGCCCTTACTCTGTCTTCCAATGGGTGTAAACCCGACTCGTCTACTTTATATCCCAGGTACGTCACTTGTGGGGCCAGAAAAACACATTTTTCTCATTTAAGCCGTACGCCTGCCTTTGCGAAACGCCTGAGCACTTCCTCCAGGTTCCTTAAGTGTTCCCTGTTTGTCCTACCCGTGATTAAGACATGGTCCAAATAAATCGCCACCTGCAGTAGTCCCTGCAGAATATTTTCCATCGTATGCTGGAATATAGCGCAGGCTGATGACACTCCGAAAGGTAGCCTAGTATAACGAAAAAGGCCCTTCAGGGTGTTGATCGTAGCGAACTTCTGGGAGCCCTTGTCCAGTTTTAACTGCAGGTAGGCGTGGCTCATGTCCAGTTTCGTGAACAAAAGCTCACCTGCCAATTTGGCATATAGGTAGTCTATTTTCAGGATCGGGTATTTGTCCAGCAGTGCGTATTTGTTTACCGTCGGTTTGAAATCTCCACAGAAACGTATCGAGCTGTCTGGCTTCAAAATTGGTACCACCGGCGCTGCCCATTCCGAGAACTGTACTGGTCTGATAATGCCATTGCGCCATAACCTTTCTATTTCGACCTCTACTTTCTTCCTTAACGCGAAAGGTACCGGCCTGGCCGTACAAAATTTCTGAAGGGCTTCTGGGTCCACGTGCAAAGTTGCTTTGGCGCCTATGCTTTCCCCCAAACCTTCTTGGAAGACCTCCGGGTATTTTTGGAGTACTCCACTCAACTGCCCGCTTCCACTCTGGAAAATTTTCATCCAATCTAATTTTAGGTCTTTCAGCCAGTTCCGTCCAATTAAGCTTGGTCCGGAGCCCTCTACTATCGTCAACGGTAATCTGAGCAATTGTTTCTCATATTCCACGGGTATATGAGTCGTGCCTAGAACTTCCAGGGGTTCCCCGGTGTCGGTTTTAAGTTTCGTCGATGTTTTTGTTAGGGTTAGTGGCTGGAGTCCATCTTTGATTTTCTTAAATGCTGCCATTCCCATTACTGATACGGCCGCACCGTGTCTATTTCCATTATTGTCGGCCGCCCGTTCACCCGTGGGGTAATCCTAATAGGTTCTGCTTTCTTCATCGCAATATTATATAATTGTTCCCCTTCGGAGGAGGATGGGGCGTCTAGGTTGTGTACTTCCCTGCGTCCCCACCTGCTATTCCTCTTTTGCCACCTCCTTCTAGGGTTTCTGTCGCTGTTACCCCACTCTGTCTGGTGCCAGAAACGGTCCTTCTTTGTTGGGGAAGCCTCAGCCGGTACTTCCCTCTGTCTCCAGTTAGTCCTAGCAGACTTGGGGGTAGTTCTGGGGTTTTCCTTTTGCCCTCTATTCCTCAGGCTTTTCCTGAGAGCGGCTATCTGGCAGCTGGACCCGTTGTGGTAGTCCCTCTCACAGGTATCTACCTCCATTGGCGTGCCCTGTAGTTCCTGCGCCCCACTTGCTGCCTTTTCTAGGGACAGTGCGAGCTGTAACGCCTGCCTGCAGTCTAGCTACGTTTCCGCCAACAGGCGCATCTGTATTGTGAGGTCGTTTATGCCACACACTAACCGGTCCCGAAGCATTTCATTTAGCGTCACATTTTTCCGCCAGCCTTCTCAGGCGGGTCAAGAAATTCATGACTGACTCCCTGTCTTCCCGCTTTGCTGTGTAGAATCTGTATCTACGCAAAATGAGGGGTGGTTTTGGGTCGTAGTGTTCTTTCACCAATTCTTGGAAAAGGTGTATGTCCGGCGCATCAGGATAAGTTAGACTACGTATAACGGCGAAAGCTGAGGGTCCGCACGCCGACAGCAGGATAACCCGTTTCCTTTCGTCCGTAGTTATCTCATTGGCCCGGAAGAAGTAACACATTCTCTCCACATACTGGGACCAGTCCTCAATAGCCGGGTCGAATGCCTCTAACCTCCCAAAAAACGGCATTTTTGAAATAGCAAGGCTTACCCTCCGAGTGCGGCAGCTGGTCTCCGCAAAGTTCTTTGTTTACCTCGTCGCTACTGTAATACAGTAATCCACAGGAGGCAGGAGTCCCGTCACCACACCAATATTTATTTCCAATAACTATATACAAGAGCAGCTCCTACAGTGCTGCTAGCATTCCAGTCAACTCAAGACTGACTCACAAAGCCTACACAGGTGCTTATATGGGCCCCCTTAATGAGCTATCATTGAGGGAGCTCATACTCCAATTGGCCAACCAATAATGCCAATTGGAGGTCATTACAGTTCTGCTTTTATTTTCAGCGAAAGAAAGGGGGGTTACCTTCTCTTCTCTTCTTTTGTGGTTTCCCACCTTCCTTCCAGCTGTCCAGAACCCAGCAAGCTTGGGACAAGCCCAGAACACGTGGGTGTGGTTGGCCGGGCCCCTCTGGCACCGTTCATATTTGTCCTCCACCTCCGGGAAGAACCTGCTCATTCGGGTTCTGGTCGGGTGCGTTCTGTGAACCACTTTGAGCTACAATAGGCTGAGCCTTGTGTAGGAGGAGGTGGTGTTAGCCCTGCTCAGTGCTTCGCTCCAGAGTCCCCACCCTACCTCTGTCCCTGGTTCGTCCTCCCATTTTTGTCTGGTCCCGTCCAGTGGTGTTCGGGCTCTGTCCAGCAACTGTCCGTATATTTTCCCACATAGCCCCCCCCTTCTCGCTGCTTGTGCCTGTCAGGTCCTCTGGTAGTGTGTTTTCAGGGGCCCTGGGGTACCCTACAGTCTCTTTGCGGAGGAAGTGTTTTATTTGGATGTGTCTCATTTCCTGTCTTTTTGCTAGTTTCCACTTCCTCGTCAGTTCATCCAGTGTCGCCAGTCTGCGCCCTACGTAGAAGTCCCCGACCGTCAATGTGCCCCCGTCACGCCTCCATCTTTTGAAGGTGGTATCCAGCATGGCTGGGGGGAATCTGTGATTGCTGCAGGTGGGGACCATGGGGGACATTTTAGTTTGCCCAAAGTGTTGTTTCAGCTGGGTCCACGTGACTGCTACCACTGGGCTCGTTGTGTATCTTGTTGAGGAGGATGGGAGTGCCGCTGTAGCCAGGGCCCGGAGGGTTGTTCCTTTACAGGATGCCTCCTCCATTTGTACCCAATCTGTGTCGGGTTCGTGTCCCTATCCCCTCACTCTTTCTGCCGTTGCTGCCCAGTGGCAGTATTGTAGGTTTAGTAACACCAAGCCCCCTTTGATTATCATTCTTTACAGTGTCGGTTTGGGAATTCTCAGGTTCTCGCCCCCCCCCCCCCCCCCCCTCCCCCCTTCCCCCCCACACACACGCCATGATGAGACTGTCTACATTTTGGAAAAAGGCCTTGGGGATGAAGATTGGGATGGATCTAAACAGGAAGAAGAACCTCGGCAGTACGTTCACCTTGATGGTCTGCACTCTCCCCGCCAGGGAGAGTGGGAGTGAGCCCCACCTTTGAAGGTCTTTTCTTACTTCCTCCACCAGGCTGGTTGGGTTCCACTTGTGGATCTGAGTCCAGTCTGAATCCCCAGGTAGCGGAATCTGCTCTGGGCCGTTTTAAACGGGAGCCCCTCCACCTCTGCCCCTCCCCCATTTGGGTTCACTGGGAATGCCTCGCTTTTGCCCAGGTTACGTTTGTAGCCCGAAAAGGTCCCAAACTCTTTCAGGATCTGCAGTATTGCCTCCAGTCCCTCCTGTGGCTTTGAGACAGAAAGGAGCGCAGGGTCTGTCTCCTCTTGGATTCCCGTCCAACTTTTCACATCCCGCAAGGCTATCGCCAGGGGTTCGATCGCTAGCGCGAACGAGAGTGGGGACAGGGGGCAGCCCTGCCTTGTTCCTGTCTGCAGCTGGAGGTATTCAGAGCTGGTGGTATTAATTTGGCCACTCGTTTGGGAGAATTGTACAGGAGCCTCACCCAGGCGGTGAATCCCGCTCCGAGCCCAAATCGTTCCAACACCTCAAGGAGGTAGTTCGATTCAACTCTGTCGAAGGCCTTTTCTGCGTCCAGGGAGACAATCACCTGTGGTGTTCTCTCCCCGGGAGCGGGGGGGGGGGGGTCATTATCACATTCAGCAGCCGCCTGATGTTCACTGTGAGCTGCCTACCCTTGACAAAGCCCGTTTGGCCCTCTCTGACCACCTCCGGTACGCAGCCCTCCAGCCTTTTGGTCAGGACCTTTGCGAATATTTTCACATCCACGTTCAGCAGTGAAATGGGTCTGTATGATCCACATTCCATCGGGTCTTTAACTTTGTTAGGTATCAGTGAAATTGTGGCCTGCGCTAGCATGGGGGGCAGGGTGCCCCCGGCCAGTGAGTCCGCGAACATGTCCCTTAGGTGTGAGGCCAGGACCGGTGCAAATATTTTGTAGAAGTCCGCTGGGAACCCGTCGGGTCCTGGTGCCTTCCCCGCCTGCATGGAGCTGATGCTCTCCATGATTTCTCCCAGGTCTATTTGTGCTTCCAGCTCCCCCTGTCTGTCTGCTCCCACAACTGGTAATTCCAGTCTGTCTAGGAACTGTTTCATCCCAGCGCCCACGATGTTGTGCCGAACTTTTGTCCTAGATTAAGAACAAATTAATTTACATCCCATCATTCTACCGTAATCCATGTACCTATCCAATAGCCGCTTGAAGGTCCCTAATGTTTCCGACTCAACTACTTCCACAGGCAGTGCATTCCATGCCCCCACTACTCTCTGGGTAAAGAACCTACCTCTAACATCGCCTCTATATCTTCCACCATTCACCTTAAATTTATGTCTCCTTGGTTTGTTAGGTTTGTTACCAGTCTGCCTCTGCTATCTTTTAGCTGCGCTATTTCCCCCTCGTGGCTGCCTGCTTTCTCAGCTGGTGAACCAATAGGCGGCCAGCCTTGTCTCCGTGTTCGTAGAAGGTCCCCCGTCCCTGGCGGAGTTGGTACACTCTTTCCTAGTGGATAGCAGGTTAAAGTCCATTCGCAGCTTTTTCCTGGACTCCTTTCTCCGCGTGCTCTCGGGACAGCGAAAGCTCAATGGCCCGTTTCAAATCCACGGTAGGCTCTGCCAACAGCTTCCTCTGAGTGGCCATGTCGTTTATCCCACACACTCGCCTCACCCTCAACATTTCGGAGAGGGACGGCCAAAACTCGCAATGCTCAGCTAGATATCTTAGACGGCATGTCTGAATTTGGCATGTCTGCATCGACTCTCACAAACTTCTACAGATGTGCGATAGAGAGCATCCAATCCGGCTGTATCTCAGCCTGGTATGGCAACTGCTCGGCCCAAGATCGCAAGAAACTGCAGAGTGTGGTGAACTCAGCCCAAAGCATCACACAAGCTTGCCACCCTCCCATTGATTCTGTCTACACCTCCCGCTGCCTCAGGAAGGCAGACAGCATTATCAGAGACCCCTCCCACCCAGGCTTTGCCTTCTTCCAGACCCTTCCATCGGGCAGAAGATACAGAAGTCTGAAGACCCGCACATCCAGACATAGGAACAGCTTCTTCCCCACAGCTACTAGACTCCTCAACGACTCCCCCTCGGACTGATCTGTTCCCAGTAAGAACATTATTCATGACGCCCCATGCTGCTCTTGCTCATGTATTTGCTTTGTTTGGCCCCTTGTTCCGCACTGTAACCAATCACTGTTTGTCGATGTACCATTTGTCAATGTTCTCTGTTGATTATTCTTTTTGTCTACTATGTACGTACTGTGTACGTTCCCTTGGCCGCAGAAAAATATTTTTCACTGTACTTCGGTACATGTGACAATATAAATCAAATCAAATCAAATATACAATATTCTGCTGAAGATAGCATCTTTTTTTCAAATAAATTTAGAGTACCCAATCAATTTTTTCCAATTAAGGGGAAACTTAGCGTTGCCAATCCACCAACCCTGCACATCTTGGGGTTGTGGGGGGTGACTGTAAAGCACTGTAAATTCGATGTAAATTCTATCTATGTGCAAACTGCACATGGACAGCGAGGCAAAGCCAGCATCGAACCTGGGACCTCGGCGCCGTGAGGCAGCAGTGCTAACCACTGTGCCACCGTGCTGCCCTGAAGTTGGCATCTGGCTCCTAGTGCTGTCCTTGCTGGGAGAACGAACCAAACCAGGCCCCACTTTGGGCCGACCTTTATGTTCGTTCGTAACAAGCTCCATCTGGCCCCATCTGGGAAACCCGTACTCCACGAGTCCCAAGGGGGGGATCAACAGTGGTTTCCCCCTGGTCGTCATGGGGGTTACAACACCGATGATTTATAAACGTTTCACAAAATGTCCTTGAGAGTACAAGAAAGAAGAAGTGAAAATGAAAATCGCTTATTGTCACGAGTAGGCTTCAATGAAGTTACTGTGAAAAGCCCCTAGTCGCCACATTCCGGCACCTGTCCGGGGAGGCTGGTACAGGAATCGAACCGTGCTGCTGGCCTGTTTGGTCTGCTTTAAAAGCCAGCGATTTAGCCTGGTGAGCTAAACCAGCCCCTCGTGAACGTTTGGCTCCATTTGGAGCACTTTGGGTCTGAAAGTCATGATTTAATAATAATAATCTTTATTCTTGCGACAAGTAGGTTTACATTAACACTGCAATGAAGCGACTGTGAAAAGCCCCTAGTCGTCACATTCCGGCGCCTGTTCGGGTACACAGAGGGAGAATTCAGAATGTCCAATTCACCGGAGCACCCGGAGGAAACCCGTGCAGACACGGGGAGAACGTGCAGACTCCGCACAGACAGTGACCCAAGCCGGAATCGATCCCGGGTCCCTGGCGCTGTAAAGCAACAGTGCTAACCACTGTGCTGCCGTGCCACCCATATCCTGGGGCAAGTTGAGTCCAATCAGCAGGAGCTGATCGGGTAAACTAAGCTGACACTCCAGTTCCCTGAGAGAGTGCTGCTTCATCCCAATTGAGAAGCGATCTGACTGGAACAGGATTGTGAAGGGGTTTGACAGTGCGGACTCTGAGAGATTGTTTCTGAAACACTGGAGCACAGTCTCAGGATAGGGGAGCCGATCATTAGGACTGAGCTGAGGAGAAATTTTCATCACTCAAAGGGTTGTGAATCTTTGGAATTCTCTATCCAGAGGATTGCGGGTGCTGTGTCGTGGAATAAGTTTGAGACTGAGATAGAGAGACCGTTGCTCGTTCAGGGAATCAAGGGATAGGTGGAGTGGGTGGGAGGATGGAATCAAAGCTCATGGTCAGCCATGGTCGTATTTTTGCTCCCGCTTTGGTAGGAAAAATAGGAAGGCGGATTATTATTTGAATGGGTGTAAATTGAGAGATGTGGATACTCAGAAAGACCTTGGTGTCCTCGTGCATCAGTCGCTGAAAGTAAGCGCGCAGGTACAGCAGGTAGTAAAGAAGGCAAATGGTATGTTGGCCTTCACAGCGAGAGGATTTGAGTATAGGAATAGGGATGTTTTACTGCAATTATACAGGGTCTTGGTGAGGCCCCACCTGGAGTATTGTGCCCAGTTTTGGTGTCCTTATCTGAGGAAGGATTTTCTTGCTATGGAGGGAGTGCAGCGAAGGTTTACCAGGCTGATTCCTGGGATGGCGGGAGTGTCATAGGAGGAGAGACTAAATCGGTTAGGATTATATTCATTGGAGCACTGTTGCTTCAGAGCACCAGGGTCCCAGGTTCAATTCACAGTTTGGGTCACTGTCTGTGCGGAGTCTGCACGTTCTTCCCGTGTCTGCGTGGGTTTCCTCCGGGTGCTCCAGTTTCCTCCCACAGTCCAAAGATGTACAAGTTAGGTGGACTGGCGATGCTAAATTGCCCTTAGTGTCCAAAAAAAAAGGTTAGGTGGGATTACTGGGTTATGGGGATAGGGTGGAAGTGAGGGCTGAAATGGGTCGATGCGGACTCGATGGGCTGAATGGCCTCCTTCTGCACTGTACGTTATATGTTCTATGTTTTATGATAAGGGGTAAACCTTTTAGGATTGAGGTGAGGAGAAATGTCTTCACCCAGAGAGTGGTGAATCTGTGGAATTCACGACCACAGAAAGTAGTTGAGGCCAAAATGTTGTGTCATTTCAAGAAGGAATACAGGGCGGAATTCTCCGCTCCCGGGAAAAATCGGGAGGGCCGTCGTGAATTCGGCCGAGTTTCACGACGGCCTCGGAGGCTGCTCCTCGCCCCCTATTCTCCCCTCCCGGCGGGGCTAGGAGCGGCACTCCGTAAATCTCGGCCGCGGGGGCGTCGCGCCGAGAATGGCGCTCCAACCCGCGCATGCGCGGCTGACGTCAAGACGCTGACGGCACGAACCCTCGCATGCGCGGTGGCCGTCTTTCCCCTCAGCCGCCCCGCAAGACGTGGCGGCTTGATCTTGCGGGGCGGCGGAGGGGAAATAGTGCGTCCGATTGAGACGCCGGCCCGACGATCGGTGGGTACCGATCGCGGGCCTGTCCCCTCCCGAGCACAGTCGCGGTGATCAGAGCCCTGTACTCCTCCCACAAGCCCCAAACGGGCATATCTCGCCGTTTCCACGACGGCAATGACCAGGTGTGGTTGCCGCCGTCGGGAAACGGTTGCGAACGGCAGGCCGCTCGGCACATTCGGGTTGGAGAATCGCCGTTCGCCGTGAAAAACGGCGATTCTTCCGAGAGGATGGGTGGGGGGAGAATCAAGGGGGGTGCCAGGGGGGTCTTGAATTTTGTCGGGGGGCCCTCCCGCTATTCTCCCACCCGGCGTGGGGAGCGGAGAATCGCCCCCTAGATATAGCTCTTGGGGCTAAACGGATCAAGGGATATGGGGGGGGGGGGGGGGGGGGGGCGAGGAAGGCGGGATCAGGGTATTTAACTTTATGATCAGCCATGATCATAATGAATGATGAAGCAAACTTGAAGGGCTGAATGGCCTCCTCTTGCTTCTATTTTCAATGTTTCTATGAATGGTGGAGAAGGATGGTGGAGGCAGACGGCCTATTCCTGCTCCTGCTTCTTTAGTTCTTGTGTTGTTCTGTGTTTATAAGGTGTGGGAGCATCAGCTTGTGTGGAGTAAATAAACACCAGTATGGACCTGTTGAGCTGAATGGCCGGTTTTTGTTCTGTAAATGCTTTGTCTGGAGCAGCCTCGATCGGCCGAATGACCAAATTCTGCTCCTATATCTTATGGCCAGGAAGACAGATCAGCTGTTAGATATAGACTGTTAGTTTTGTTGTTGTTTGTGAGACACTGTTGGATACAAAATGGCTGCCTCATTAGCAGTCAGACTGTGGCAAAAGAAATCCTTTGTTGAGATACACTAAAACATTCTGATAATTTGAGAAGGTTGGTTTTAAATAGTCAAGTGGGCAGAGAATTGGCAGATGGAATACAATGTGGAAAAGTGTGAGGTTATGCACTTTGGAAGGAGGAATGGAGGCAAAGACTATTTTCTAAATGGGGAAATGCTTAGCAAAATCAGGGACTTGGGAGTCCTCGTTCGAGATTCTCTTAAGGTTAATGTGCAGGTTCAGTCGGCACAGTTAGGAAGGCAAATGCGAGACTTCCGGAGGCGACCATGGAGTGAGCGGTCGCACATTTGGCAGCTCCCGTTCAAGGTGGTCTTTTCCTGGCCTTTACGCCGGTTTGTTGCAGGGATTTTGTAGAGGAAAGGTGCAGCAGTGAGAACAGAAGAAATTGACCCCTAGTTTATGGAGCTGCGGCACAGAAGTAATCGGAAAAGAACAAACCAGGCGGTGGTGGCGAGTGAGGAGCGGACAACGCGCGTGGAGATGGCGGACGAACAGGGACGGACCCCGTCAGCCCAGTGGTCGATGGACCAGCTGGTGGAGCTTCTTAAAAGAGAAATTCATCCAACAACGGAAGGAGAGTGTGGAGGATCTGGCGCGGGCGGTGGACTCGATCAAGGCGGTGGTTGACTGCGTGGAGACGAGACTGGCAGCCCAGGGACAGACGATTCAGAGGTTGGAGGAGCTGGCGGGGGAGCAGGGGGAACAGTCCACCTCGATGGCAGCAGAGATTGGGAATGCTGCGTGACCAGCAGAAGATGCTGCTGGAGAAAGCGGAGGACCTGGAAAATCGTTCTCAGAGGCAGAACATTCGGATCGTGGGTCTGCCGGAGGGAATCGAAGTATCGGAACCCTGGTGCGTATGTTGGGAAGATGCTGGAGAAGCTGCTTGGGGAAGGTGCGTTTGATCGACCACTGGAGGCTGATCGGGCCCACAGGGCGCTGATGCGCAAGCTCCAGGGGGACGAGCCGCCGAGGGCAATGGTGGTACGATTACATCGGTTCCTGGACAAGGAACGGATTATGAGGTGGGCCAGGCAGACGAGGCGATGCACTTGGGAAAGTGCCGGGATCCGGGTGTACCAGGACCTGGGGCAGAGCTGGCGATGAGGAGGGGATTGCACTGCTGACGGGGAAGGGACTTTCAAGGTGGAAGAGGAGGGTTGATGACGGTAGTTGCCCGAGGGCAGGGCAGTGGAGGTGCGGGGCATGAGCCGCAGACTGGCCTAGGAGAGGTTATGGTTGACCGACAGGGGAGGGGTTTATGTTGCAGGAGACACATCTGAAGGTGGGGGACCAGATTAGGTTGAGGAAGGGATGGGGTCGGGCAGGTGTCCATTCGGGATTAGACTTTGAAACGAGGGAGGTGGCAATCCTGGTCAATAAGCAGGTGGCATTCGAGGTCCTGGGAGGTAGAGATGGTTAGTGTGAAATTGGAGGGAATGGCCGTGGTACTGGTAAATATATATGCCCCAAACTGGGATGACGTTGAGTTTATTAGACGGGTGCTGGGGAAGATCCCGGACCTGGACTGTTGAGGCCGTTTCTGGTAAAGACTTTTAATGAGTCCAAGGAGCTGGGAGTGCTGCCCCCAACGTTATCACAGGAGGAGGTGTGCGAGCGGGTGAGGGAGGCCAATTGGGGATATATAAAGATCAATGACATAGGTGAGGTTCCGGCTGGGGTGTTGTGAGAGGCTTTGAAGGCTGTTATCAGGGGGGAACTCATTTCAATTCGGGCCCATAAGGAGAAGGCGGAGCGGGCGGAGTTAGACAGGCTGATAGGCAAAATTTTACAGATGGACAGGAGGTACGTGGAGTCTCCGGATGAGAGGCTTCTGAAGGAGTGTCAGAGACTGGGGCTGGAATTTGGGCTCCTGTCCACAGGTAAGGCGGAGGGAAGCTGAGGAGTGGCTGGTTTAGCACACTGGGCTAAATCGCTGGCTTCGAAAGCAGACCAGGGCAGGCCAGCAGCACAGGTTCAATTCCCGTACCAGCCTCCCCGAACAGGCGCCGGAATGTGGCGACTAGGGGCTTTTCACAGTAACTTCATTTGAAGCCTACTCGTGACAATAAGCCATTTTCATTTCATTTCATTTTTTCATCTTTCATAAAGGGGGCGGTGTATGAATATGGGCAAAAAGCCGGCAGGATGTTGGTGCATCAGCTGAGGAAACAGGAAGCGGCGAGCGAGATTGGGAAAGTAAGAGCTACAGAGGGGAGATACAGAGGGGAAGGTGGTTTTGGATCCGGCGGGGGTGAATGATGTGTTTCGGGAATTTTATAGTAAATTGTATAAATCGGAACCCCCGGGGAGGTGGGTGGGGGGAGGTGGGGGGGTGGGGGGGGGGGGGGCGGGGGGCTGGAGTTCCCGAGGATAGATGAGGAGTTGGTGGAGGGTTTGGGAGCCCCAATTGGGCTGGGGGGGGTGGGGGTGGGGGGGAGGGTTATAGACGGATTGGGGGCGATGCAATCAGGTAAGGCCCCAGGACCTGACGGATGCCCGGTTGAGTTTTATACAACGTTTTCCGCGCTGTTGGGGCCGCTCCTGGTAAAGGCTTTCAAAATGGGTCCAAGGAGCTGGGAGAACTCCCCCCAACGTTATCTCAGGCATCGATGTCCCTTATTTTGAAGCGGGATAAGGATCTGGAGAGCTGTGGGTCGTATGGGCCAATCTCCCTGTTAAATGTGGATACGCAATTGTTGGCCAAGATCTTGACCATGCGCATAGGGGAGGACCAGGCGGGATTTGTGAAGGGACGACACCTGACGTCCAACATTAAATGTAATAATGGTGCCTGTGGAGGGGTGCGAGGTCGAGGTGGTGGTGGCCATGGACGTAGAAAAGGCGATCGGGTGGAGTGGAAGTACCTGTGGCATGGCCTGGGAAGGTTTGGTTTTGGGCAGGGATTTGTGGAGTGGGTCCGGTTGGTGTATCCGGCACCTATGGCGAATGTAAGGACCAACCGGGTTCGATCAGAGTATTTTAGTCTGTGCAGGCGGACAAGGCAAGGGGTGTCCACGCTCCCCATTAGTGTTTGCCCTGCCATAGTGCCCTCGGCAATGGGGCTGAGGGCATCGAACATTTGGCGGGGGCTGTGAGAGGGGGCTGGAACATAGGGGGTGGGATTTTCCCCTACCCGGCAGGGCAGGGGGTCCCAGCGCCGAGGAGTGGCGTGAACCACTCCAGCGTCGGGCCGCCCCAAAGGTGCAGGAATCCTCCGCACCTTCAGGGGCTAGGCCAGCACCGGGGTGTTTTGCACCGTGCCGGCCGGCGGGAAGGGGCTTGGCGCCCTGCCAACCGACGTCGAAGGGCCTCCGCCGCCGTGGGTTGCGCATGCGCAGGAGTGCCAGCCTGGGCGGGGGGTCCCGGTATACCGGAGTGGCGAGAACCACTCCGGCGCGGGCCTTCCCAAAGGTGTGGCATTCTCTGTACCTTTAGGGGCTAGGCCCGCGCCGGAGTGGTTGGCGCCACGCCAGCCGGCACGAACGGCTGGCCGAAAGGCTTTCGCGGCCGGCATGAGTCCGCGCATGCGCCGGGGCGTTAGCGGCCGCTGACGTCACCCCGGCGCATGCGCGGTGGAGGGGGTCTCTTCCGTCTCTGCTATGGTGGAGGCCGTGGCGGCGGCGGAAGAAAAAAAGTGCCCCCACGGCACAGGCCTGCCTGCCGATCGGTGGGCCCCAATTGCGGGCCAGGCCACCGTGGGGGCACCCCCCTCGGGGTCAGATCGCCTCGCCCCCCCCCCCCCCCCCCCACCAGGACCCTGGGGCCCGCTCGCGCCACCTGCTCCCGCCGGCCCTGGGCGATTCTCCGACCCTGCGGGGGGGATCGGAGAATTCTGTCCAAGGGCAGGGAATCTAATAAATAGGTCGGTAGGAGTTAGGACAGGGGGAAGTTGAGTTTGTTATCGTGGGGTTTTTGCGTGTATCGGACCACCCTGTTGAAATGTAGGGCAGCACGGTGGCGCAGTGGTTAGCACAGCTGCCTCATGCAGCCAAGGTCCCAGTTTCGATCCCGGCTCTGGGTCACTGTCTGTTTGGAGTTTGTACATTTTCCCCGTGTCTCGCCCCACAACCCAAAGATGTGCAGGCTAGGTGGATTGGCCACGCTCAATTACCCCTTAATTGTAAAAAAAATGAATTGAGTAATCTAAATTTTAAAAATATACAATGTTGAAATGTTAAATTTATAAGTGACTCAATAAAATATTTTCTAAAAAAAAAGGAAGGCAAATGCAATGTTAGCATTCAAGTCAAGAGGGCTAGAATATAAGAGCAGGGATGTACGTCTGAGGCTGTATAAGGCTCTGGTCAGACCCCGTTTGGAGTATTGTGAGCAGTTATGGGCCCCGTATCTAAGGAAGGATGTGCTGGCCTTGGATAGGGTCCAGAGGAGGTTCACAAGAATGATCCCTGGATTGAAGAGCTTGTCGTATGAGGAACGGTCGAAGACTCTGGGTCTGTACTTGTTGGGGTTTAGAAGGATGAGAGGGTATTGAAACTTACAGGATACTGCGAGGCCTGGGTAGAGTGGACGTGGAGAGGATGTTTCCACTTGTAGGAAAATCTAGAAGCAGAGGACACCATCTCAGACTAAAGGGACGATCCTTTAATATTGAGATGAGAAATTTGTTCAGCCAGAGGGTGGTGAATCTGTGGAACTCTTTGCCGCAGAAGGCTGTGGAGGCCACATCACTGAGTGTCTTTAAGACAGAGATAGATAGGTTCTTGATTAATATGGGGATCAGGGGTTATAGGGAGAAGGCAGGAGAATGGGGATGAGAAAATATCAGCCATGATTGAATGGCGGAACAGACTCGATGGGCCAAGTGGCCTAATTCTGCTTCTATGTCTTATGGTCTTAAGTGAGGCTAGTTACTGGTTGAGAATATAAAGTGACTCCACAGGGTCAGATTCGTACACGGAGGGCGAAGGAAAACCTCTGACCGAGCCATGGGATTGCGGCAAGAAAGGTTTGCATTCGCACAGCGCCTTTCCGCAACCTCGGAACGCCATCCCAAAGCGTTTCGGAGTCAATGAAATACTTATGAAGGACAGACGCTGTTGTACAATAGGAAATGCCACAACCAGTCTGTGCACAGCAAGATCCAACAGCAGCAGTGTGAGTTCTAATCGCTACTTATTCTTCTGAGCCTTGGAAAAGTCAATTCCAGGCAATCGATCCTCATAGGATAACCCGTCTTCCCGGAAATTGCTCGGGTTGAACCTTCATTACACTCGGACTGAGGATATCGCAAGCCTCCTCTGGTGTAGGCGTTGCTGTAACATAGTGCACTGTGCAAACTCCCACAAACAGAATGACAAGGGCAGTAAATACCTGGGATCATCACCACCACCTGGAGGTTCCCCTCCAAGCCGCTCAGCATCCTGACTTGGAAATATATCGGACAGTCCTTCACTGTCACTGGGTCAAAATCCTGGAACTGCTTCCCTAACAGCACCATGGATGTACCTACACCTCATGGACTGCAGAGGCTCAAGGAACGTATTTCTGATTGGTATGACACAAAGGTTGGTGGAATTGCGGATAGCGATGAGGACTGTCAGAGGACACAGCAGGGTTTAGATCGTTTGGAGACTTGGGCGGAGAGATGGCAGATGGAGTTTAATCCGGACAAAAGTGAGGTAATGCATTTTGGAAGGTCTAATTCAGGTAGGGAATATACAGTGAATGGTAGAACCCTCAAGAGTATCGACAGTCAGAGAGATCTAGGTGCACAGGTCCACAGGTCACTGAAAGGGGCAACACAGGTGGAGAAGGTAGTCAAGAAGGTATACGGCATGCTTGCCTTCATTGAAAATGAAATGAAAAAATGAAATGAATGAAATGAAAATCGCTTATTGTCACGAGTAGGCTTCAATGAAGTTACTGTGAAAAGCCCCTAGTCGCCACATTCCGGTGCCTGTCCGGGGAGGCTGGTATGGGAATCGAACCGTGCTGCTGGCCTGCTTGGTAAGCCAGCGATTTAGCTCAGTGAGCTAAACCAGGCCCCTCATTGGCCGGGGCATTGAGTATAAAAATTGGCAAGTCATGTTGCAGCTGTATAGAAACTTAGTTAGGCCACACTTGGAATATAGTGTTCAATTCTGGTCGCCACACTACGAGGAGGATGTGGAGGCTTTAGAGAGGGTGGCAGAAGAGATTTACCAGGATGTTGCCTGGTATGGAGGGCATTAGCTATGAGGAGAGGTTGAATAAACTCGGTTTGTTCTCACTGGAACGATGGAGGTTGAGGGGCAACCTGATAGAAGTCTACAAAATTGTGAGGAGCATAGATAGAGTGGATAGTCAGAGGCTTTTCCCCAGGGTAGAGGGGTCAATTACTAGGGGGCATAGGTTTAAGGTGCGAGGGGCAAGGTTTAGAGGAGATGTATGAGGCAGGTTTTTTACACAGAGGGTAGTGAGTGCCTGGAACTCGCTGCCGGAGGAGGTGGAAGCAGGGACGATAGTGACATTTAAGGGGCATCTTGACAAATACATGAATAGGATGGGAATAGAGGGATACGGACCCCGGAAGTGTAGACGATTTTAGTTTAGACGGGCAGCATGGTCGGCACGGGCTTGGAGGGGCAAAGGGCCTCTTCCTGTGCTGTACTTTTCTTTGTTCTTTGTAGGAATTAGGAGCGGAAGTAGGTAATTTAGCCCCTCGAGCCTGCTCCGCCATTCAATCAGATCATGGCTGATCTCTTCCTGGTCTCAAATTCAAACTCCCTTCCTGTTCCCCATATCCCTTATCCTATTTTTTAAAATTCAGAAATATATCTATCTCTTTCTTGAAACCATTTAATGACTCTGATTCCACTTCACTATGGGGCAGCGAGTTCCACAAATTCAGCACCCACTCCGGGAAGTAGTTCCTCCTCATCTCAACAAGGAAGGTCACCGCCATCTTCTCAAGGGCAATGAGAGATGGGCAATAAATGTTGGCCTATCCTGCCACGCCCATATCCTGCACAAGAATATTTGAAAAATATGATAATGATGAGACACTCTTGCTTTTTTGTGATGTTGATTGTCTGATAAACATTTGCCAGGACTCCCGGGACAACGTCCCCTCTTATCTTCAAAATAGTGTCGTGGGGTCGTTCACGTCCACCCGAGCAGCCCAGTCAAGACCTCGGTTTAAAGTTTCATCCAAAAGAAGACACCTCCAACAGCGGAGTGCTCCCTCTGCACTGCCTCCAACAGCGGAGTTCTCCCTCAGTACTGCCTCCAACAGCGGAGTGCTCCCTCCGCACTGCCTCCAACAGCGGAGTGCTCCCTCAGTACTGCCTCCAACAGCGGAGTTCTCCCTCAGCACTGCCTCCAACAGCGGAGTGCTCCCTCAGCACTGCCTCCAACAGCGGAGTGTTCCCTCAGCACTGCCTCCAACAGCGGAGTGCTCCCTCAGCACTGCCTCCAACAGCGGAGTGTTCCCTCAGCACTGCCTCCAACAGCGGAGTGTTCCCTCAGCACTGCCTCCAACAGCGGAGTGTTCCCTCAGCACTGCCTCCAACAGCGGAGTGTTCCCTCAGTACTGCCTCCAACAGCGGAGTTCTCCCTCAGCACTCCCTCCAACAGCGGAGTGCTCCCTCCACACTGCCTCCAACAGCGGAGTTCTCCCTCAGCACTCCCTCCAACAGCGGAGTGCTCCCTCAGTACTGCCTCCAAATGTGGAGTTCTCCCTCAGCACTGCATCCAACAGCGGAGTGTTCCCTCAGCACTGCCTCCAACAGCGGAGTGTTCCCTCAGCACTGCCTCCAACAGCGGAGTGCTCCCTCAGCACTGCCTCCAACAGCGGAGTGTTCCCTCAGCACTGCCTCCAACAGCGGAGTGTTCCCTCAGCACTGCCTCCAACAGCGGAGTGCTCCCTCAGCACTCCTTCCAACAGCGGAGTGCTCCCTCAGTACTGCCTCCAAATGTGGAGTTCTCCCTCAGCACTGCATCCAACAGCGGAGTGTTCCCTCAGCACTGCCTCCAACAGCGGAGTGTTCCCTCAGCACTGCCTCCAACAGCGGAGTGTTCCCTCAGCACTGCCTCCAACAGCGGAGTGCTCCCTCAGCACTGCCTCCAACAGCGGAGTGTTCCCTCAGCACTGCCTCCAACAGCGGAGTGCTCCCTCAGCGCTGCCTCCAATAGCGGAGTGCTCCCTCAGTACTGCCTCCAACAGCGGAGTTCTCCCTCAGCACTGCCTCCAACAGCGGAGTGCTCACTCAGCACTGCCTCCAACAGCGGAGTGTTCCCTCAGCACTGCCTCCAACTGCGGAGTGCTCACTCAGCACTGCCTCCAACTGCGGAGTGCTCACTCAGCACTGCCTCCAACAGCGGAGTGTTCCCTCAGCACTGCCTCCAACTGCGGAGTGCTCCCTCAGCACTGCCTCCAACTGCGGAGTGCTCACTCAGCACTGCCTCCAACAGCGGAGTGCTCCCTCCGCACTGCCTCCAACAGCGGAGTGCTCCCTCAGCACTGCCTCCAACAGCGGAGTGCTCCCTCAGTACTGCCTCCAACAGCGGAGTGTTCCCTCAGTACTGCCTCCAATAGCGGAGTGCTCCCTCAGTACTGCCTCCAACAGCGGAGTGTTCCCTCAGTACTGCCTCCAATAGCGGAGTGCTCCCTCAGTACTGCCTCCAACAGCGGAGTGTTCCCTCAGTACTGCCTCCAATAGCGGAGTGCTCCCTCAGTACTGCCTCCAATAGCGGAGTTCTCCCTCAGTACTGCCTCCAATAGCGGAGTGCTCCCTCAGCACTGCCTCCAACAGCGGAGTGCTCCCTCAGCACTGCCTCCAACAGCGGAGTGCTCCCTCAGTACTGCCTCCAACAGTGGAGTGCTCCCTCCGCACTGCCTCCAAATGTGGAGTGCTCCCTCAGCACTGCCTCCAACAGCGGAGTGCTCACTCAGCACTGCCTCCAAATGTGGAGTGCTCCCTCCACACTGCCTCCAACAGCGGAGTGCTCCCTCAGTACTGCCTCCAACAGCGGAGTGCTCCCTCAGCACTGCCTCCAACAGCGGAGTGCTCCCTCAGCACTGCCTCCAATAGCGGAGTGCTCCCTCAGTACTGCCTCCAACAGCGGAGTGCTCCCTCAGTACTGCCTCCAACAGCAGAGTGCTCCCTCAGCACTCCCTCCAACAGCGGAGTGCTCCCTCAGCACTGCCTCCAACTGCGGAGTGCTCACTCAGCACTGCCTCCAACAGCGGAGTGCTCCCTCAGCACTCCCTCCAATAGCGGAGTGCTCCCTCAGCACTGCCTCCAACAGCGGAGTGCTCCCTCAGCACTCCCTCCAACTGCGGAGTGTTCCCTCCGCACTGCCTCCAACAGCGGAGTGCTCCCTCAGCACTCCTTCCAACAGCGGAGTGCTCCCTCAGCACTCCCTCCAACTGCGGAGTGCTCACTCAGCACTGCTTCCAACAGCGGAGTGCTCCCTCAGCACTCCCTCCAACAGCGGAGTGCTCCCTCAGCACTGCCTCCAACAGCGGAGTGCTCCCTCAGCACTCCCTCCAACAGCGGAGTGCTCCCTCAGTACTGCCTCCAACAGCGGAGTGCTCCCTCAGCACTCCCTCCAACAGCGGAGTGCTCCCTCAGTACTGCCTCCAACAGCGGAGTGCTCCCTCAGCACTCCCTCCAACTGCGGAGTGCTCCCTCAGCACTGCCTCCAACAGCGGAGTGCTCCCTCAGCACTGCCTCCAACAGCGGAGTGCTCCCTCAGTACTGCCTCCAACAGCGGAGTGCTCCCTCAGCACTCCCTCCAACAGCGGAGTGTTCCCTCAGTACTGCCTCCAACAGCGGAGTGCTCCCTCCACACTGCCTCCAACAGCAGAGTGCTCCCTCAGCACTGCCTCCAACAGCGGAGTGCTCCCTCAGTACTGCCTCCAACAGCGGAGTGCTCCCTCAGCACTCCCTCCAACAGCGGAGTGTTCCCTCAGTACTGCCTCCAACAGCGGAGTGCTCCCTCAGTACTGCCTCCAACAGCGGAGTGCTCCCTCAGTACTGCCTCCAATAGCGGAGTGCTCCCTCAGTACTGCACGTGGAGTGTCAGCCTCAGGTTTTGTCCCTCAAGCCGTGAGGTGGGACTTGAAACCAGAACCTTATGATTTCGACGTGGCAATGGTGTCAATCGAGCCACCTCATCAATACTACAGTAAATGGCCGACTACTGAAGTCAGGCCCGGTTTCCTCTATCTCCCCCTCCTTTCAAGTATAATGGTGGTCTGGCCTTCATGTGACTCCAGAACCACAGCAATGTTTTTAACTATCCTTGTGTCCTCTCCCTAACAGCACTATGGGTGTACCTACACCACAAGGGCAATTATGGATCAATAATAATTGCTGGTCTCGGCAGCTGTGGATACATCTTTCAAAACGTCTTTAAATTCTTCATTCTTGCCTTGCTTCCCCACTATTTCCAGAATGTTTTTTGCGTCTTATGTGACCACAGAGGAGGAGGCCATTCGGTCCTTTCATGTCTGTGCTGGCTATTGAATCCCCTTTGCGCGATATGAAAATTAAACCCAGCCTGTCCTGTGTCGGTGGGCAATTTGGTGCCACCTGCTGGAAACCAGACGCCTTGCATCACAACACAGCAAACAGCTTGCATTTATTTTTTTAAATAAATTTAATTTTTCAATAATCTTTATTGTCACAAGTAGGCTTACATTAACACTGCAATGAAGTTACTGTAAAAAGCCCCTAGTCGCCACATTCGGGTACACAGAGGGAGAATTCAGAATGTCCAATTCACCTAACAGCACGTCTTTCGGGACTTGTGGGAGGAAACCGGAGCACCCGGAGGAAACCCACGCAGACACGGGGAGAATGTGCAAACTCAACACGGACAGTGACCCAGAGCCGGGATCGAACCTGGGTCCTCGGCACCGTGAGGCAGCAGTGCTAACCACTGCACCACCGTGCTGCCCTTAACAGCTTGCATTTATACAGCACCTTTAATGGTGCAAACCTCGGCACTTTGCGGGAGCAGTTATCAAGAACCATGTAAGATATAGAAGCAGAAGTAGGCCACTCAGCCCATCGAGTCTGCTCTGCCATTCATTGTGACAACGGCTGTTCTGATAATCCTCAACTCCACTTTCCCATCGTTTCCCCTCGGTTCCCTCAATGATTAAAAATCTGTCTCTCAGCCTGGAACATACGTAACGGCCCAGCCTCTACAGATCTCTGCGGTAAAGAATGCCACAGATTCAGTATCCTCTGAGAGAAGAAATTCCTCCTCATCGCTGTCTTCAATGAGCGACTCCTTATTCCCTCTGATCCTGGACTCTCCCACAAGGGAAAACAACCTCTCAGCATCGACCTTGTCAAACCCCCTGAGAATCCGGCATGTCTCAATAATCATTTATTATATATTTTTAATTATCATCACAAGTAGGCTTACATTAACACTGCAATGGAGTTACTGTGAAAAGCCCCTAGTCGCCACATTCCGGCGCCTGTTCGGGTACACAGAGGGAGAATTCAGAATGTTCAAATTACCCAACAGCACGTCTTTCGGGACTTGTGGGAGGAAACCGGAGCACCCGGAGGGAACCCACGCAGACACGGGGAGAACGTGCAGACTCCGCACAGACAGTGACCCAAGCCGGGAATTGAACCCGGGACTCTGGTGCTGTGAAGCAACAGTGCTAACCGCTGTGCTACCGTGCAACCCACATCTTTGCAAGGTCGGCAATAATTAATCTTCAAGGAAGTTTGAAGGCGTTCTGAAATCCCTTGATACCTATTTTAATTTATGAATAATAATACTTTTAGAGCGAGCCTCAAGCGAGCCCAGACAGTGACCCAAGCGGGGAATCGAACTGGGGTTCCTGGCGCTGTGAAGCAACAGTGCTAACCACTGTGCTATCGTGCAGCCTTCTCATTCTTCTAAACTCCAATGAGTACAGGCCCAACCTACTCAACCACTCGTCATAAGAAAATCTCTCCATACCCAGGATCAACCTCATCAACCTTCTCTGGGCTGCCTTCAGTGCCGGTCTATGTTCCCTTGGGTAAGGGGAACAAAACTGATCACAGAATTCTTTTTAAAAAATAAAGTTAGAGCACCTAATTATTTTTTTTTCCAATTAAGGGGCAATTTTGGGCAGCACGGCAGCATAGTGGTTAGCACAGACTTCACAGCTCCAAATAGTGGCGTGAACCACTCCGGCGCGGGCCGACCGGAAGGTGCAGAATCCTCCGCACCTTCGGGGGCTGGGCCGGCGCTGGAGTGGTTGGCGCTGCGCCAACCGGTGCCGACGGGCCTCCGCCGGCCAGCACGAGTTGGCGCATGCGCAGGAGCGGCAGCGTGTTGCTTGAACCGCTGGCGTGTTTCCTGGGCATGCGCAGGAGCGGCAGCGTGTTGCTTGAACCGCTGGCGTGTTTCCTGGGCATGCGCAGGAGCGGCGGCGTGTTGCTTGAACCGCTGGCGTGTTTCCTGGGCATGGCAGGAGGTTTCTTCTCTGTGCCACTCATGGCGGAGCCTTACAGTGGCCGGCGCGGAGGGAAAGAGTGCCCCCGCGGCACAGGTCCGTGCAGATCGGTGGGCCCCGATCGCGGGCCAAGCCACCGTGGGGCCACCCCCCCCTCCAGGGGGCCGGATACCCCCCCCGAGGACTCCACCGGCCGCTCTCAGAGTCAGGTCCCGTCGGTATGGACCTGGTCTAATATACGCCGGCGGGATTGGCCGAAAATGGGATGCCGCTCGGCCCATCGGGGACCGGAGAATCGCCGGGGGGGTGGGGGGGGGGGGGGGGGGGGGGCGGCTGCCGGCGTGCCGCCATCCCCACCCCCGGCAAAAAAACGGCGTCGGAGAATTCGGCAGCCGTGGTCGGAGTGGCGGGGCGGGATTCACACCCCCCCCCCCCCGGTGATTCTCCGACCGGGCGGGGGGGTCGGAGAATCCCGCCCAGGTGTCCAGCCAACTGCGCTAACCAACTGGAATCTCGAGCAGTTGACAAGTCAGAGCCAATTCAGATGGTCAAAGATTTAGATTTTATGGAGACTCCTGAAGGACGAAAGAGATGTTCCTATAATTATGGGATGAGTGCTTTTGGAAAGTAGGGGGGCCTTGTGACCCAGTGGGTTAACATCCCTGCCTCTTAGTCAGAAGCTCCAGATTCGAGTCCCAGCCCCGAGACGAGATGTCCAAGGAAAGTGTGTTTATAATGTGGCCAAACAGGTTGAGTGTCAGCCTGCAAAATCCTTCCAAACACGCCAGTGACTGGCGGTAAGAATGGGCGAGACTCCTGATCGGCCACGTGTGATGCAGAACAGCGCCCCTCAAAGCTAAAAGCCAGCTGGCGACAGGCTGGCGATCTTCTCCAGGAACAATGAGCTACGGAAAGAGACAGAATTCTGCCTTAAATGCACCACTAGGTGTGGGAAGAGAATTGGAATTGGAACTGTGGGAAGGTGCGGATGTCGAGTGATGACACTGATCAGGAGAAGGTTTACTCCGAATATCCTCCTTGTTGAAGGAAGCACAGCACGAGGTTCGGATACTGCCCCAGAGGGTGGGGGAGAAGCACCAGAGCTGTGAGTCTCCTTTCAATCTCCCTAACGTACTCCGAAAACATTCCAAAAGGCCGAAATATCTTTGGTTAGAGAATCAGCCGCAAGGTATCAATCCCTTTGATATCAGGCTCCCATTCACTGTGGTAGCCCGCCAAAACTCAATAAGTGCGGGAAGAAACATTGAAGGAGCAGTTACTGTAACACTGGGCAGGATTCTCTCTTCTTTTTTAAAAAATAATTTTTATTCAATTTTGCATAATATCAACAACAAAAAGAACAGAACACAACACAACACAACACAAAGAACAGAAAGAACAGCCCCCCCCCCCCCCGCCGCGCACACACAGCGGAAGAGATAAACTAACACCCATCATTCCCCCAAAACATCTGCCCGTCTCTTCAATAGACAGGACAGAAACCTCCCCCCCCAGCGTATACACAGAAGAGGAATTGAATTAATGCCCGACATTGGCACAGAACAACTATGCCCGTCCCTTTAGTTCAAAACAACAAAACATCCCCCCCCCCCCCCCCCCCCCCCCCGGGTTGCTGCTGCTGCTGGTCTGTTTCTATCGTTCTGCTAGGAAGTCCAGGAATGGCTGCCACCTCCTGAAGAACCCCTGCACTGATCCCCTTAGGGCAAATTTCACCTTCTCTAGTTTGAGAAACCCCGCCATGTCGTTGACCCAGGCCTCCACGCTTGGGGGCCTCGCGTCCTACCCACTGAAGAAGAAACCTCCACCGGGCTACTAGGGATGCAAAGGCCAGAACACTGTCCTCTTTCGCCTCTTGCACTCCCGGCTCCTCCGCAACCCCAAATATTGCGAGTCCCCAGCCTGGATTGACCCTGGATCCTACCACCCTCGACAACGTCCCTGCTACGCCCTTCCAAAATTGCCCCGATGCTGGACGTGCCCAGAACACATGGGCATGATTAGCTGGGCTCCCAGAGCACCTAATACACCTGTCCTCACTCCCAAAGAACCGGCTCATCCTTGTCCCGGTCATGTGAGCCCTATGCAGCACCTTAAACTGGGGATTCTCTCTTCTGGGGACTAAGTCCCCACGTCCAGCGGAAAACGGACTTTTTCCGAGAAAATCCGAGATGATTCTCCGTCTTCAGGGGGGCTAGCAGGGCCCCGGCGTGCATCCCGCAGCTCTGGCAGCCGGCGCAGTTACGCCCGCACGGCTTCGCGCCGGCCCCCGCGCAACATGGTGGAGCCCTACAGGGGCCCAGCGCGGAGGAACATAGCCCCCCCCCCCCCGTAGTGTGCCCGCCAATCGGTAGCCACCGATCGCGGGCCTGGCCACTGTGGAGCCCCCCCCCCCCCCGAGGTCGGTTCCCCCCGCCCTCCACCAGGACGGCCCCCACCGCCAGAATGCCAAGGTCCCGCTGGGTGGGACCACATGTGAACCACGCTGCAGGACTCGGCAGGCACTCAGCGGGCACTCAGCGGGCGCTCGAGTGCGGAGAATCGCCACAGGGGCCGCTTTCAACTGCCCCCAACTGGGCGATGTGGCGATTCTCCGGTCACCGGAGAATTGCTGCCGGAGTGGGAGCCTATTTTGGGTAATTCTCTGCCCCCTGTGCCGAGAGCGATTTTGGCGCGGAGGGTCGGAGAATCCCGCCCACAATCTTTAAAAGGGAAACAAGACTTAAAGTTGTGTTCCTCTGTGCTGAAGAGCAAACCCAGATAACAAATCAACCCTGCCAGGTCAATCTGGGTTGAGATAAGGACCAGGCACAGAATTGGGGGCTTTAGTGAAAACTATTTTCAGGATGAATGAAATGAAAAATGCTTATTGTCACGAGTCGGCTTCAATGATGTCACTGTAAAAGCCCCTAGTCGCCACATTCCGGCGCCTGTCCGGGGAGGCTGGTACGGGAATCGAACCGTGCTGCTGGCCTGCCTTGGTCTGCTTTAAAAGCCAGCGATTTAGCCCAGTGAGCTAAACCAGACCAGGATTCATGATAGCTTCAGGATTAGATAAGACGACAGGGGTTGAAGACCTCGATAGTCAGTAGGTCCGATAGGCGAGAACATCATTGCGAGGCAGCGAATAATGAATCTTCAAGGAAGTTTGAAGGCGTTCTGAAATCCCTTGAGGCCTACTTTAATTTAAGAATAATAACCCTTTAGAGTGAGCAGCAGATGAGTCCAGCAGGTTGGAGAACCCACTGACCAGTAAACAAATTATACAGATGAAAATCGCTTATTGTCACGAGTAGGCTTCAATGGAGTTACTGTGAAAATCCCCTAGTCGCCACATTCCGGCGCCTGTTCGGGTACATAGAGGGAGAATTCAGAATGTCCAACTCACCTAACAGCACGTCTTTCGGGACTTGTGGGAGGAAACCGGAGCACCCGGACGAAACCCACGCAGACACGGGGAGAATGTGCAAACTCAACACGGACAGTGTTCGGGGAGGCTGATACGGGAATTGAACCGTGCTGCTGGCCTGCCTTGGTCTGATTTAAAAGCCAGCGATTTAGCCCAGTGTGCTAAATCAGCCCCTAAATCAGATTGCGGAAGGCTGTGGCTACGGTAACCTTAAGTCAGAGTTCATACGAGACCGAGTAGTAGTCAGAGTGGCTGACCATGCCCTTTTGGACGTACTACAGGCAAAAGAAGATTGGACTCCGGAAAAGGCAATCCAAATAGTCAGGCAGTCTGAAATTTGCCAACAACACTGGTCCATTTTATATGGTGAGGTTAAGCCACGGGGCAGAATAACTCCAATTGCCCAGTTCGTAAAGCTACAAAAGGCCAGAGTGACTCCAGGCCAAGGAAGACAATGGCCAAACAGACCACACGATGGTGGGAGACTAAGTCAGCTCTGTGCAGGCAAAGATACCTCACAGGTGAGGGCAGCATCCAGAAAACATGACGTAGTGTTTCGACTCCAACTAGCTGGGGCACTTTGGAATTCTGTGCAGGCCGTTGATGGTCCCAAAACATATCCGGGATACCACAGTAGCACGGTAGCATTGTGGATAGCACAATTGCTTCACAGCTCCAGGGTCCCAGGTTCGATTCCGGCTTGGATCACTGTCTGTGCGGAGTCTGCAAATCCTCCCCGTGTGTGAGTGGGTTTCCTCCGGGTGCTCCGGTTTCCTCCCACATTCTAAAGATGTGCAGGTTAGGTGGATTGGCCATGATAAATTGTCCTTAGTGTCCAAAATTGCCCTTAGTGTTGGGTGGGGTTACTGGGTTATGGGGCTAGGGTGGAGGTGTTGACCTTGGGTAGGGTGCTCTTTCCAAGAGCCGGTGTAGACTCGATGGGCCGAATGGCCTCCTTCTGCACTGTAAATTCTATGATAACACACTAGGAAAAAGTGCAACCAGTGGGTGAGATCAAGGATCCTGGATTCTCCCTTTCGGAATGCTGACACCTCAGCAAACAGTCACCTCACCAATTTCAAATTAGACATGCGAGCCAGTGTTACGGTCCCCTCAGATAATGAACCGTGGCTGAGAAACCTCTGGCTACAAACGACAGGCACACCACTCCACAGCTCTGGAGGAACATAGAACATACAGTGCAGAAGGAGACCTTTCGGCCCATCGAGTCTGCACCGACCCACTTTAAGCCCTCACTTCCTCCCTGTCCCCGTAACCAAATAACTCCTTCTAATCTTTTTTGGTCAATAAGAGCAATTTAGCATGGCCAAGCCACCTGACGTGCACGTCTTTGGACTGTGGGAGGAAACCGGAGCAGACACAGGGAGGACATGCAGACTCCGTACAGACAGTGACCCAGCAGGGAATCGAACCTGGGACCATGGAGCTGTGAAGCCACAGTGCTATCCACGTGTGCTACCGTGCTGCCCCAGCCTGCCCCAGAATCTGACTGCCGGGTCATAGGTGTGATCCTAGAACCACCATAGCAACAAGCCCTAACCTCCAGACATTGAGGGTAGGGGAGGCCCCTGAGACTTGGGGCCAGCGATGCCCACATCCCTTAAATTAAAAAAGAAATCATTGTGTGCCTGTTAGTTAGAATTGTTTCTGCACATTTAGCTTTGGAAAATTGATGCCCACAAGTTGTTGATAGTTGGCAATAAGCAGCGGGCGGCTGGTCTGAATGAACATTGGGGCAAAGAATCCATCTCCTTACCCAGCGAGCTTCGTGAATTGAGCGATAAACAGAGGAAGGCTGAGAAAGAAAGTGATTTAGAGTCAAATCATACAGAGAAAGAGAGATAAAGAGAGGGAAAGAAAGATTGAACTAAGAAAGAGGGAGAATAAAACCCAAAAGCGGAATAAGAAAAAAATAGATAAAGTTTTAAATTTGATCTATCTAATGTCTCCCAAAACAATCCATAACCTGAAGAAATGTGACTCGACACTTTGTCATTCTTCACGTATTGGCTTGTGTTGAAACAAAATAAAAGAAAAAGAACTCATCTTGAGTTTAAATCGGGAGGTCGGAGGTCGAGCCGTGCATCGGGTGGGAAACACGTGCTGTTTGTCCATTTTCACGTCCTCAGGACAGGAGCTGGCCCCGCACGCTTGCGCAGACAAGAAAGAAGAAAAGTGAATCAATGTGAAACAGGTCAGGACCTATAGAGGAGCACCATCGTTGAGGTGTCCCAGGAAACAGGACACAGGGAAAGGGACAGGGTAAGGTCCCAAACCAAGAAGAAGAGTCTCAGTAGACAGTCCCAGGGTAGGACAAGGACAAAGATCAGGGGCGGAATTCTCCGACCCCCCCCCCCCCCCCCCACAGGGTTGGCGGATCGCCCGGGGCCCGCGTAAATCCCGCCCCCGCCGTGGCCGGAATTCTCCGCCACCCAGGGAATCAGCGGGAGCGGGAATCCCGGGTGGCGCAATGGGCCGAAGTCCCGCCGCTGTCAGGCCTCTCCCGCCGACGTGGTTTAAACCACCTCTGTGCCGGCGGGAGTAGGCGGCGGGAGCGGGCGGCGGGGACCTGGGGGGGTGGCGCGGGGCGATCTGATCCCGAGGGGGTGCCCCCACGGTGGCCTGGCCCGCGATCGGGGCCCGCTGATCGGCGGGCGGGCCAGTGCCATGGGGGCACTCTTTTTCTTCCGCCGCCACCACGGCCTCCACCATGGCAGAGGCGGAAGAGAATCCCCCAGCGCGCATGCGCCGGTGGTGACATCAGCGGCCGCTGATGCTCCGGCGCATGCACGGATTCACGCCGACCGGCGAAGGCCTTTCAGCCAGCCCCGACGCCGATCGGCGTGGCGCCAAAGGCCGTTGGCGCCAGTCGGCGGAGCGGGAGCCACTCCGGCGCGGACGTAGCACCTAAAGGTGCGGAGAATTCCGCACCTTTGGGGAGGCCTGACGCTGGAGTAGTTGGCGCCACTCCGCTACACCCAGACCCCCCGCCCCGCTGGGTAGGGGAGAATTTTGCCCCAGATCTGAAGTGGGCTTGCAAGAAACCCTGAGGATCTGAGAGGGCACTCAGAGGTTGGTGACTCTATGCTGCAAAGGTTCCCTTTCGGAGCAGTGGTGTTCTGCTAGGAATGGCTGAAGATCTGAACGTGTGCGCGGAAGGTGAAACTTGAATGTACTCAGAAATCCAGAGGAAAGGAGGCCTTGGAAGGTGAGACTGAAACCCTGAAGGTGGATCATTGTTGAGGCTGTCCAAGTGGGAGAGACAGTTGGTGATAATTCCAAAGGCGTGTTTGTCAAACCTGGAGTTTGGAAACCCTTGTGAGAAAGACAGTTTCAGTGACACCGGTTGGCTCATGGTGTAATAGGTTTCTGGGTGGGTTGCTGAGAAATCCATCGGGCAGGATTCTGCAGTCTTCCTAGTGGCGGGGCCCACTGCGAGCGAGAATGAAAGTTTGGGCATTCCAGCCAAATCTTTGTGTAAAATGTTCATCAGCAGACTCCTGTGAATTTGTTCAGTAGCTTTCCTCCATGGGTTCTAAAAAAAAACAAAGTTAGGATCGATCAAGCTAGGTTTCTCTCTGGGATCCGGCTTGTCCAGGGCAGGATGGTAGCATAGTGGTTAGCACTGCGGCTTCATAGCGCCAGGGTCCAAAGTTCGATTCCCTCCTGGGTCACTGCCGGTGTGGAGTCTGCATGTTCTCCCCGTGTCTGCGTGGGTTTCCTCCGGGCGCTCCGGTTTCCTCTGACTAGTCCCGAAAGACGTGCTTGTTAGGTAATTTGGACATTCTGAATTCTCCCTCTGTGTACCCGAACAGGCGCCGGAATGTGGCGACTAGGGGCTTTTCACGGTGACTTCATTGTAATGTAAGCCTGCTTGTGACAATAAAGATAATTATTATTGTTAGTATTAATATCAGGATCGTAATGAGCTGGAGAGATTAATGAGCAGCCAATGAAAATGATCACATCGTTATAAGGGAACTTACACTCTTCATTATTTAATAGTCGATTTCTGTGGCCTGTTTAATAAGAGATTAATGCACAGAAGTGTTGTGTTCTGCTGCTTCATGTAGCATAAGCTGCTTCCTTGATGTATGCTTTGACAAAGGAAGCTCCAGACTACGAAATGAGTTCAACTTGTTTATTAAACTATTAACACAGTTCTTAACTGAGTTCCACTCTCTGCTAATCTAACTGCAGTAACTCAATCGATCTTAAACAGCCTGCTCAAAGCCACGTGCTGGGTGTGATGCTGTTGATCAACCCTGATGTACTCTCTCGATGTCTGTCTGTGGAAAGAGGTAGAGCCTGTGTGCCCTGTCCTTTTATATGGGTTGTGCAGTGCCCCCTTGTGGTACTGCCACCTCTTGGTGTCCTGATTACCCATTGGCTGTGTCCTGTTGTAATGACCCATTGGCTGTATGTCTGCATGTCATGACATCCCTGGTGCTCCCTCTAGTGGTTACTTAGTTGTAGTGTATTTACATTAACCCCTTCATGGAAACTTCATGGAAACTGCAGGGAGGCGGGGGTATAACTTTCCAGAGACGATGGCGAGGCCGCATAAATTATGCAGCAAATTGCAGCGCATTGCAGTTCATGGGATATCTCTCCCTCACTACAAGTTGCTGAGAAATCTGTACATTTATAACAATGTGCATTGCCGAGGTACGGTCTGCTTTCTCAGTGAAACCTGACCCATTATTTACTGTGGCAATATCCACAGCATCATTCCACCAGGTGTCAGCTTCCCACTGCTGCTGTGTGAACCAGATGGAGAGATTGAGTTATTGCAGGTTCAGCCCAGAGATTTTCAATTGTTTTAAACCTTGCATTTCTGTTTCACCAGTGTTGTTTTTGGGAGAGGGCCACAGAGTCGCTGAACATGTTCTTATCAAAGTCCCTGCGTTGATCACCCACCAATAACAAGCACGCTGGCACCCCGAAGGGTACTGACAGGGTGGGTTTCGACAGCATGGGCGCAATTTCCCGGCCGCGTCCCGCCGGAATCGGGATGGGATGCGGCCAAAAGATCCCGTGAGAGACCACTTCCTGGAATTCCGCCGGTCGTTAAGCCCCACGAGATCTACCAAGATCGCGCAAGCTGGATCACGTCCACAGTGGCCGGTGTCTTGTTATGCTCTTGGCGTAGCATAAGCGGCTTCCTTGATGTTCACTCTGACAAAGGAAGGTTCAGACTTGGAGATAACTTCAACACGTTTATTAAACTATTTACAATTCTCCTACTCGGGTTCGCTACTCTTGTTAATCCTTCTATAGCTACTCAGGCTGACGAACCAGTCTGCTACAATCCACGTGGTGGGTGTGATATTGAATCAACCCCGTGTCTCTACTCACAGAGTGTCTCCACTGGAAAGAGGAAGATCACGTGTGCTGTGTCCTTTATATATGGGTTGGTGTAATGCCCTCCTGTGGTGGTGTCACCTCTGTGTGTATCGTGAATCCCCATTGGTCATATCCTATCTAACTGACCTATTGGTTGAGTGTCTGTGTGTCATGTCTCTGGTGCTCCCTCTAGTGTCTCACTAGTCTACATGTATTTACATTAACCCCTTGTGTATTTACAGTGATGCATATCACCACAGTGGCCGGGATTCAGACTTGCATTGTTAAAAGCTCACCGAGGAGGCCCCAACCAGGCGCCAATTAGCATCGGTCCCACAAATGGAGACCAGGCGGAACAGCACTTGGCGGGGTGTGGGGGATGCCAACTACCCCCAGGTAGTGGGCCTCTGAGCAACTGCTGATGTCACCCAGGCACCCTGGCTGTGGCACCCTGGAAGTGCCACCCAGGTGCCACCCAGGTGCCACCCTGGCACTGTCAGGGTGCTAGGCTGGCAGTGCCATGGTACCAAGGTGACATTTTGCCCACACCAGAGATCGGGTCCAGGAGTGTCCTGCCGGTATGAGGTGGGTGCAGAGGAAGCTTGACCCCCCCCCCCCCCCCCCCAACAGGTGGGTTGAGGCATTTGGGGGGAGGGGGGTTTCAGGGGTCGCATCGGGAGGGGGGGGGGGGCAAGAGATCAGGGCACCATTTAGAAATGAGCACAGATGCCCTGTAGGCCCAGGCAGCTGACTATATCAACTTTGAGCTCCACCCTATCCCCATAACCCAGTAACCCCACCAACCCCTTCGGACACTAAGGGGCAATTTAGCATAGCCAATTCACCTAACGTGTGATGCGACCATTAATTCACACGAGACGATGAGTAGAAGTGAACAGTGCTTTTAATCAGCTAGATCTGTGCCTGCCAGCGACAGTACTGAGCGTCACCTACAGGCTGCAGATCTATATACCTCCCCGAGGGGGCAGAGCCATAGGCAGAGTCCACAAGGGCATCAACATAATACAATACAATGTAATGCAATACAATGGTGAATGGTAGTATTAATACATTCACCACAACCTGCACATCTTTGGACTGTGGGAGGAAACCGGAGCACCCGGAGGAAACCCACGCAGACATGGGGAGAACGTGCAGACTCCACACAGACAGTGAACTTGCCTTGATACTCCCTCACCGCACCCCCCAAAACAAATCACAAGCAGGTGGACAGGAAAGTTGGGCCTTGGTTGTTGGATTAATTTGGACTGTTGATGAACCAGACCCCACCAACAACAACAACTTGTATTTGTGTGGCGCCTGTAATGTAGTCAAATGCCCCAGAGAGCTTGAGAGGGAACGATTACCGAAGGAAAGTTGAGATCGAGAAGATATTAGGACGGGTGATCAAAAGATTGGACAAAACGTTAGGGTTTTCAGGAGCATCTTAAAGGAGAAAGGAGAGAAGCGGAGAGAAAGGGCAACAGGGTAGCAGGGTGGTTAGCATAAATGCTTCACAGCTCCAGGGTCCCAGGTTCGATTCCCGGCTGGGTCACTGTCTGTGTGGAGTCTGCACGTCCTCCCCCTGTGTGCGTGGGTTTCCTCCGGGTGCTCCGGTTTCCTCCCACAGTCCAAAGATGTGCGGGTTAGGTGGATTGACCATGCTAAATTGCCCGTAGTGTCCTAATAAAAAGTAAGGTTAAGGGGGGGTTGTTGGGTTACTGGTATAGGGTGGATACGTGAGTTTGAGTAGGGTGATCATGGCTCGGCACAACATTGAGGGCCGAAGGGCCTGTTCTGTGCTGTACTGTTCTATGTTCTATGTAAAATTAAAGAGCTTAGGGTCAGGATGGCTGAAGACACGACCATCAGCGATAGAGCGATAGAGCGATTAAAATCAGGCGACACTAGAGGCGGAGCCTCTTATAAAGTTCTAGGCGAGCAACAAGGAAGAAAAGGGAATAAAAGAAAATACATAATAGGGCAACACAAGATTTACAATGTAACTACATAAGCACCGGCATCGGGTGAAACATACAGGGGTGTAGTGTTAATGAGGGCAGTCCATTAGAGGGCCACAAGATTTCTGACATGATCTCTTTAATCCTATTAATTACATTAATTTATTTTGGCCAATCCCTATCATGTTGTGATCAGCTGTATAAATAGGTTGCAGAGCCAGCTGCTTGGTGATGATCTCTTCCCCAACATCAGCCACCTTACAGAGCAGGAGAAGCAGGCATATTAAATGGTGAGTGACGTGAACTGCACATGGTCAGTTTGTCTCAAGACTTTGAAGTTGGAAGAGAATTTTCAAATGTTGTTTTCATGTAGAGGTGTATGGATGGAGCCTGTGTTCTGTGGCGATTCACAGCTGAACTTCCCTTTCCCCAGTTTTAGTTCATTCAAAGTTGGGAATTTCCCAATTAATTATCTTTCAGTTTGCAATTGGTTAAGGATTGTATTGTATCTTGGGGCCTCACGGTAGCATGGTGGTTAGCATCAATGCTTCACAGCTCCAGGGTCCCAGGTTCGATTCCCGGCTGGGTCACTGTCTGTGTGGAGTCTGCACGTCCTCCCCGTGTGTGCGTGGGTTTCCTCCGGGTGCTCCGGTTTCCTCCCACAGTCCAAAGATGTGCAGGTTGGGTGGATTGGCCATGCTAAATTGCCCGTAGTGTAAGGTTAATGGGGGGATTGTTGGGTTACGGGTATATGGGTTACGTGGGTTAAGTAGGGTGATCATTGCTCGGCACAACATCGAGGGCCGAAGGGCCTGTTCTGTGCTGTACTGTTCTATGTTCTATGTATCTGTTATTGTTGTTATTATTAATCTTGAACAGTATTTATTATTAGTCTATGTCAGGCCAACTTGTTATGTAGAACTGACTCCTGCACATGTGCAGGAAATGTTCCATCTGGAGTTACAGCACAAATAAACAGTCATTTTTCCTCCTGAAAATGGTCACTATTGGCACTCTTGCTGGAGTCAAAGGTCATGCCTCACTTCAGGATTTGAGTGCAAAAATCTCTGTGCAGCACTCCCTCTGTTTCAGAAGTACCTTTGGGTGAGATGTTAAACTGAGGTCACTTCTAATCTCGGGCAAATGTGAAAGCTCCCATAGTCTTTCTTTGAAGAGCAGGTGAATTTTTTTGAATGTCCTGACCAAGATTTATCTGTGAATTGTTTTGAATGTCCTGGGCCAATATTCATCCCTAAATCAACTTCAAAGTCATTGCTATTCTGTGGGAGATTGCTGTTATGCAATTGGCTTGCCTACCACTGCCCTTTGGCTTGCCTACCACTGCCCCAAGTCCCTATGGCAGTGACTACATTCCTGAAGTACTACCTGAGCTCCAAGCATGTCCTGAGGTTGTTGATTATAAATGCAAGCCTTTCTCCTTTTGACCCTCCAGTTAGTCGTCTTTGAGTAGATGTCCAGTTTAATTCATTTTTTAAAAATAAATCTTAAGAGTACCCAATTTATTTTTCCAATTAAGGGGCAATTTAGCGTGGCCAATCCGCCTACCCTGCACATCATTGGGTTGTGGGGGTAAAACCCATTCAAACACTGGGAGAATGGGAAACTCCACACAGACAGTGACCAGGGCCGGGATCGAACCTGAGACCTCAGTGCTGTGAGGCAGCAGTGCTAACCAGTGTGCCACCATGCTGCCCCGGTTCAATTCACTTTTGAAGTGGGTTCTTCTGATTTCACAATCACACACCAAGGGTATAACATTCTCTATTCCTTTCAAGTTCTTCTGTCAGTCACTTTAAATCTATGAACGCTGCTTCTCAATCCACCCTCCAGATAGCGTCTCCTTCCTCGCTCCACTCCAACCAAGCATCTAAGGTTTGAGCTGCCCCAGGCCCTTTTTTTTTGTTCTTCAAAAACTGAAGACCATGAGATGGGAAAGTGAGTTAATAAATATATATTTTCAGATGTGGCAAATGTTCCTGGGCTTTTGGAGATCCAAGAGGCCAATCAAAATCCAAGGGAGGCTTTTTGCCCACATGTGAAATTTGTTACCCAGGAGTAATTGTGGGAAATGGCATAGATGGATTTAAGAGGGTCTAGGTGCACACGTGAGGGATAGGGGATTAGAAGGATATGGAAGAAGCCTCATGTGGCGCCTCAATTAATGTTGCAAAGCCTGTGCAATAAAATTGATGAAACATTTGTGCTAATTCTTCAAACTCATTTCTTCTTGCCTTGCAGCGTGAGTGTATCTCCATCCATGTTGGCCAGGCCGGTGTTCAGATGGGCAATGCCTGCTGGGAGCTGTACTGCCTGGAACACGGTATCCAGCCTGATGGGCTGAGACCAAATGCCAAAGGTGCTGGAGAGGCGGATGACTCCTTTGACACCTTCTTCTGTGAGACCGGAAATGGGAAACATGTGCCCAGGGCAATCTTCGTGGACTTGGAACCAACCGTGATTGGTAATTGTGGCACTCAAATTATACTACGCTTGGTTTTAGCAAGGAGAAGGTTGATGCGCCATCAATTGTACGCGAGACGTGTGCTTTACAAAAGTCAGGCTTTAATAGACTAGAACACAGCTCTGCGATCGTCTACAATGGAATGGACGATCGCCGGGCGTTTGTCCATTTATACCTCGTTAATGGAGGCGTGGTTAACTCAGCCTCTCAGCCAATCGGTCGAGAGGCACATGACCGACCAGGGCCAATGGTAAGCTGGTGTTCTGCCCCAATGGCAGACAGGTATGCAGATCATATCACCACAAAGGTCTTGCACCTTCTCCCTGAACAATCCTTGTTTCAAACACCTGAATATCTATTTTGGTATCTGTTCTCCTTTTCTTTTGTGGATTCATTCTAAAAATGATGAATCTTAACCATTCTGGGAGTAAAGTGAATTCTTTGTATCTATCGCTACCATGCTGTGGTTTGGAGGGGTACATGTCGATCATGGGGCCGAAGTCAAATTGCAGAGACTAAGCTTTTGTTCTCAAATATATAGATTGAAGGGGGCGAGCTGATTGAGATATTTAGAAATAATTGAATTGACTACACTGACTGTCTCTGGAACAGTCCAGAATCTTTAAGGACTCATTACCTGGAGGCATTGAGAGGAACTTCACACTAGAGGTAATAGAAATCTGCAACCCTTTCCAAGGCTAAGGGGCTAATGGAAAAATTCCAAGCTGAGATTGCTAGCTTCAGTTGTGCAAAGAACATTTGAGGGGTGTATAGAAGATGGGTAAATTTTAAAGATGTGATCAGCTGTGATCTAATTGAATAGTGAGACAGGCTGGCAGAGCTGAATGATCTCCTTATCCTATGGTACATTGAGATTTAACCCGGGAGTGACACATATTGAGGCTGGGATAGAGCGATCTTTCTCCCTGGGAATCGAGGGGCATGGAGTTGGAAGCCCAAGATCGGCTATGAGGGAGAACTGGTTAGCACAGTTGCTTCACAGCTCCAGGGTCCCCGGTTCAATTCCCCTCTGGGTCACTGTCTGTGCCGAGTCTGCACCTTGTCCCTGTCTGCGTGGGTTTCCTCTGGGTGCTCCGGTTTCCTCCCACAGTCCAAAGATGTGTAATCCAAGCTGAATTACCCTTGGGTGTCCAAAACGGGTTGGGTGGGGTTACTGTGTTACGTGGATGGGGTGGAGGTGTGGGGCTTAAGTGGAGTGCTCTTTCCAAGAGCCGGCACAGACTCGAATGGCCTCCTTCTGCACTGTAAATTCTATGAACATATTGAATGGGAGTGCCAGCCTGATGGGCCGAATGGTCTACTCCTGTTTCTTATCTTCCATTAAAGACCGGTTGTGGACTTTATTGTTTGAGATAAGAACTTGGTCATCTGTATTTGTGTGGAATGAAAAAGTTAATACAATTTATGATGCAACTGTTTTGCTAAACTATGATCTATATTTTTCAAAGGTGAGGTCCGTGTTGGTGCCTATCGGCAGCTGTTCCACCCCGAGCAACTCATCACTGGGAAGGAAGATGCGGCCAACAACTACGCTCGAGGGCACTACACCATCGGCAAGGAGCTGATTGACTCTGTCCTGGACAGAATCCGTAAACTGGTAAGGGTGATGTGATGTGAACCTTGCATTGAGAAATGAGTGATTGGATGTGATAACAAGATTGTATACTGTGCACAATTCTCATTTTCCACCCAGTGGCTTGATTTGTCCAGCTGATTAAGGTCAAGGGTGTTCAAAAGCCAGTTTTGATTCTTGGCAAGCAGCTGTTGACAATGCCCAAGCATCCATGAAGGCAGCACATAACCAGGTTGGTTGCGGTCGATTGACCTCTCTGCTGGTGCAGGTGTATAGACTGAATGGCCTTTGGTTCATTCTGCTAGTGTTAGACCTAACCTCCAGACTCTGTGGGGCCAGGAGGAACATAACATCCATCCAATTGATCTATCTCAAGGGCAGCACGGTAGCATTGTGGATGGCACAATCGCTTCACAGCTCAAGGGTCCCAGGTTTGATTCCGGCTTGGGTCACTGTCTGTGCGGAGTCTGCACGTTCTCCCCGTGTCTGCGTGGGTTTCCTCCGGGTGCTCCGGTTTCCTCCCACAGTCCAAAGATGTGCAGGTTAGGTGGATTGGCCGTGATAAATTGCCCTTGGGTGTCCAAAATTGCCCTTAGTGTTGGGTGGGGTTACTGGGTTATGGGGATAGGGTGGAGGTGTTAACCTTGGGTAGGGTGCTCTTTCCAGGAGCCGGTGCAGACTTGATGGGCCGAATGGCCTCCTTCTGCACTGTAAATTCTATGTATGTATGTAAATCTCTGGTGACACGTATGTCAACCTACAGTCCCTGTGGACGTCCTGTATATATCAAGATAGCAGTTATTTAAAAAAAAAAAAAATTCTAAGTACCCAATTCAACTTTGTTGCAAGGGGCAGTTTAGCATGGTCAATTCACCTACCCTGCACATCGTTGGGCTGTGGTGTGGGGGAGACCCATGCAGACACTTGAGAATGTGCAAACCTGGGTCCTCAGTGCTGTGAGACAGCAGTGCTAACCACTGCCACCATGATGCCTTATTCAAATAATATTGAGTGGTGCACGATTGAGTAAGATCAGGATGAACCCACACTTGGAAGAAGGAAATATTCTCCCAGATAATGGGAGGTTTGTTTTATGTTTGGGAGTAATTATGATTTTCACCTTAGGCTGACCAGTGTACGGGTCTTCAAGGTTTCCTGGTCTTCCACAGCTTTGGTGGAGGCACTGGCTCTGGGTTCACCTCCCTCCTGATGGAACGTCTCTCCGTCGACTACGGCAAGAAGTCCAAACTGGAGTTTTCAATCTACCCGGCTCCAAGGATCTCCACCGCTGTGGTCGAACCGTACAACTCCATCCTGACCACCCACACCACCCTCGAGCACACCGACTGTTCCTTCATGGTCGACAATGAAGCCATCTACGACATCTGCCAGAAGAATCTGGGTGTTGAGCGTCCAGGTTACGTCAACCTGAACCGGCTGATTGGCCAGATTGTGTCGTCAATCACAGCATCTCTCCGCTTCGATGGAGCACTGAACGTCGACCTGACAGAATTCCAAACTAACTTGGTGCCTTATCCTCGTATCCATTTCCCTCTAGTAACATACGCCCCAGTAATCTCGGCTGAGAGAGCTTACCATGAGCAAATGTCGGTGGCAGAGATCACAAATTCGTGCTTTGAAGCAGGGAACCAAATGGTCAAATGTGACCCTCGCCGTGGCAAGTACATGGCCTGTTGCCTACTCTATCGGGGTGATGTGGTGCCAAAAGATGTCAACGCTGCCATTGCCACCATCAAGGCCAGGCGTTCCATCCAGTTTGTTGACTGGTGCCCAACTGGTTTCAAGGTTGGCATCAACTACCAGCCTCCCACTGTGGTGCCTGGAGGTGACCTGGCCAAGGTGCAGCGTGCTGTGTGTATGCTGAGCAACACTACGGCCATCGCTGAAGCCTGGGCTCGCCTCGATCACAAGTTTGACCTGATGTACGCCAAGCGCGCCTTTGTGCATTGGTATGTGGGTGAGGGGATGGAGGAAGGGGAGTTCTCAGAGGCCCGTGAAGACATGGCAGCTTTGGAGAAAGATTACGAAGAGGTCGGTACAGATAGTGTAGCTGATGACGATGAGGAATTCTGAACTGGCAAATCTGTTTTACCAAACTGCTGTAACTTTGATCACAGAATTGACCTTGGCAATAAAATTATTTTTGTTCAATTGTCCTTCCTGTATGTTGTGTTGGCATCAATTCCCATTCTCCCAAGTTTGTCCCTTTTTTCTGTGGGGAGGGGGGTGGGGTTCCTGTGTCTACAGCTGAACATGTGGAGATGGGAGCCAAGGTGCAACTTCAGGGTACTGAGGGATATCAAATCTAAACTCCAGCTTTTAAGAGATCATTGCCCATTGATTGAGGGGATTCCTCCTGACATTTCCCTGAATGACTGAACTGAAATTAAAGGAGATTCCCCTTCACTTTCTCTCTTCACCCAATTGGGTAATTTTTGTCGTTTAGAACAGAGTATAGTTCAAAGGAGTCATGTAATTTTTTCTTGAAAGATGAACAGCTTCCTGTCTTTGCTTTTTAATATTTTAAATGACTGTTGCAAGCACACGGCCTAATTTGCACAACCTGTCTGTGAAATTTGGTGCTGCATATAAACTCCCAATACTGTAACTCATTGCAGCCACCAGTCAAGTCTTTCCTGTTTGCATTGGGCAGTACACAGGCAGTCTGCTGAATCCAATCTCACAAGTTTCCCTGTTGGACCGGTTCCCGATTGGTGGTGGGCACTGGTAATGGATTGAACTACACCACAATGGTTCAATTTGCTTCAACTACCTTTATGGTAGCAAGTGAATCCTCCTCATTCTCTAAGATAACGTTTCTCAGGTGACTACATCTTTCCTCCCAGCCCCTCACTGCAAAGAACACTACAGAACAGGAAAAAGCCCTTCGGCCCTCCAAGCCTGCAGTGGTCATGATACCAACCTTGGCCGAAACCCTCAGCACTTCCTTGTGCTGCATCTCTCTATAATGAAATGAAAATTGCTTTATTGTCACAAGTAGGCTTCAAATGAAGTTACTGTGAAAAGCCCCTAGTCGCCACATTCCGGTGCCTGTTCGGGGTGGCTGATACAGGAATTGAACCCTCTGCTTCCACAACCTCCCCTGGAAACACGTTCCAGGCACTCACCACCATCTGTGTTTATATATTTTGTTTTAAAAACCTGCCACGCACATGTCCTTTCAACTTTGCCCCACGAACCTTAACCTATGCCCCCTGGTGACTGACCCCTCCACCCTGGGAACGAGTGCCTGCCCATCCATTCTATCCATGCCCCTCATAATCTTGTTGACCTCTTACCAGGTCACCTCTCAACCTCCTTCATTCTAATGAAAACCGTCTGAGCCTATTCAGCCTCTCTGCATAGCTAACACCCTCCAGACCAGGCAACATCCTGGTAAACCTCCTCTGCACCCTCTCCAAAGCCTCCAATCCTTGTTTCTCTGTCTTAATAATAATACTAATAATCGCTTATTGTCACAATTGGGCTTCAATGAAGTTACTCTGAAAAGCCCCTAGTTGCCACATTCCGGCGCCTGTTTGGGGAGGCAGGTACGCGAATTGAACCCGCAATGCTGGCCTTGTTCTGCATTACAAGCCAGCTGTTTAGCCTACTGTGCTAAACCAGCCCCAAGTCTTCCCAAGCTCAACCATTTTTATTCCCATTCACTCTGTCACTCTGGCTGTCCCTTGACTCTATTCCATTTGGCTCCCTTATACCAGTGATCATGCCAAGCTGCATTGAGATTTTTTACTTAGAATTTACAGTGCAGAAGGAGGCCATTCGGCCCATTGAGTCTGCACCGGCTCTTGGAAAGAGCACCCTACCCAAGGTCAACACCTCCACCCTATCCCCATAACCCAGTAACCCCACCCAACACTAAGGGCAATTTTGGACACTAAGGGCAATTTATCATGGCCAATCCACCTAACCTGCACATCTTTGGACTGTGGGAGGAAACCGGAGCACCCGGAGGAAACCCACGCACACACTGGGAGGATGTGCAGACTCCACACAGACAGTGACCCAAGCTGGAATCGAACCTGGGACCCTGGAGCTGTGAAGCGATTGTGCTATCCACAATGCTACTGTGCTGCCCCTATTAAAATAGAGGTCTAAAAAAAAGTTTATGGGCAGCACGGTGACGCAGTGGTTAGCACTGCTGGCTCATGGTGCTGAGGTCCCAGGTTCGATCCCGCCTCTACATCACTGTCCGCGTGGAGTTTGCACATTCTCCCCGTGTTTGCATAGGTTTCGCCTCCACAACCCAAAGAGGTGCAGGGTCGGTGGATTACCATGCCGAATTGCTCCTTAATTGGAGAAAATGACTGGGTTTGCTAAATTTGTACATAATAAAACGTTTATTGAAAAACATGTTCATTATAAACAAAATGATATAGGACAATTAACTGTTACAATGACAAACAAACACGAGGATGTGGAGGCTTTAGATTGGATTGGATTGGATTTGTTTATTGTCACGTGTACCTAGGTACAGTGAAAAGTATTTTTCTGCAAGCAGCTCAACAGATCATTCAGTACATGAAAAGAAAAGGGAATTAAACAGAATTCAAGAAAATACATGAGAATACATAATAGGGCTACACAATATATACAATGTACTACACAAGCATTGGCATCGGATGAAGCATACAGGGTGTAGTGTTAATGAGGTCAGTCCATAAGAGGGTCATTTAGGAGTCTGGTGACAGTGGGGAAGAAGCTGTTTTTGAGTCTGTTCGTGCGTGTTCTCAGACTTCTGTATCTCCTGCCCGATGGAAGAAGTTGGAAAAGTGAGTAAGCCGGGTGGGAGGGATCCTTGATTATGCTGCCCGCTTTCCCCCGGCAGCGGGAGGTGTAGATGGAATCAATGGATGGGAGGCAGGTTCGTGTGATGGACTGGGCGGTATTCACAACTCTCTGAAGAGGGGTGTGCAGAAGAGATTTACCAGGATGTTGCCTGGTATGGAGGGCATTAGCTATGAGGAGTGGTTGAATAAACTCTGTTTGTTCTCACTGGACGACGGAGGTTGAGGGGCGACCTGATAGAAGTCTACAAAATTATGAGGGGCATAGACAGAGTGGATAGTCAGACTTTTTTTCTCCAGGGTAGAGGGTCTTTGCTCTTTGTTTAGTGCAGTAACTAACCTGCCCCTTCCCCACCCTCAACACTAGCCCCCTCCCGACCCCCAACACTAAGCTGAAACCCTGAGCAACTGATGGTGACGAGTTCCTTTAAAAATGGCTTCCATCTTAGTTAAAACCCTTCTACCGCCCCTTTAATGGTGAACTTAACCTTCTCCAAGATATGAAGTCACCCACCCAAGCTGAGGCACTGGGTAGAGTAAAAGACCTCCACCCAATCAGCAGTCTTCTCCAGATAGGGCAGCACGGTGGTGCAGTGGTTAGCACTGCTGCCTCACGGCACTGAGGCCCCAGGTTTGATCGTGGCTCTGGGTCACTGTCCGTGCGGAGTTTGCACATGCTCCCCTTATCTGTGTGGGTTTCACCCCCACAATCCAAAGATGTGCCGGGTAGGTGGATTGGCTATGCTAAATTGCCCTTTAATTGGAAAAACAAATGATTAAGTACTTTAAAATTTATTTTAAAAAATGAACTCCTCTCCAGGCTATTAACGGGGCAAAGGTGAGGACATCGGCCTTTATCCACACCTGCTGCAATGGTGAGTCTGACGCCCTGAAAATGGCACCACCAGACATGGCTCCATATAATGTTGCACGTTTTGCTATGAGTGTAAAACGCGTTTATTGGGGTGTATTAACTTCCAAGTGCTTAACACCACTAGGCTCTGTTCTATGTATTTATTCAGCTCAGGAGTCGCCAGGTGCCGTATAGACACCGTCACGAGTATTCCAAGGTCAAGTTCAAAGTAATAAAGACGATACACCGATTAGTAAGGTCCAAACGATCAATATTTATTATACAATTATAATAAATACTCATGCACACACTAAGAGACTAAGCTATAACTAAACTTAAGTAATCAGAATACTTATCTAACAGGAACAGGCAAGGTCAGGGAGCGAGGCCTTCGTCCCGGTCTTGGGCTGCAACCTTCAGCAAGCGTTCTGGTCACTGGGGGGTTTAGCGGGCTTAGTTCGTGTAGTGAGCGTCGTACTGGCACTTACGGTTCGGCGGCTGGTGCTCAACGGCTGGAGTCAGGATACAGCTTCAAGGTCTTGGTCAGGGCCGGAGCACGGAACAACAGACAGGACCATGTGTGGGGGTCTATATTTATAGGTGTCCCCAATGTTCTTCCCTCTTCTTGGGCGGGCTTTACCTTTGGTTATCTATTGGGTCAATTCCTCATCGATACTGTTTGAATTCCCCAATGCGAGGGGGTCTCCGTGATGGGGGGGGCGTTTCTTATGCCCTTTTGTTTGGAGGTTTCTGGTGCCTCGATGTCTGGGCCTTGGTTCAAAATGTGTCCATTCAGAGTCAAATGTTTCTATTGTGTGGGTGTTCAGGTCTGATTGCCTCATTAGTATGCAAAGCGTTTTGCCATTTGCACCTAACTAAGGTCTTCTCACCTGAGCCCAAACTGGTTTCTGCTACTTGCAGAATGCAAAATGCTCTCTTTGCAGACTGCTGTTTTGGCTAAACTGCCTTTTTCCCTGCAGTCTTAGCGCTTGGCTTACTTTGTAGCTCAGTGTCCATTTTAGGTGGCTACAATAAGTATCTCTGACATGGTGTTGAAGAAAATGGATTGAAAAGCTTGCGAAATTGGAACCCGTCGAGAACAACGCTCACACTGACCTCCCACCCCAGAGAAGAATCTATTCATCCTCACCCTGGTCAGGTGGGCCCTGTGCACCACCATGAATTGGATCAGACTGAGCAGAGCACAAGAGGAGGTGGAGCTGACCCTGGGAAGAGCCTTGCTCCCCCCCCCCCCCCCCCCCCCATCCAGAATAGGACCCAATTCACCCTCCCATTTCACCTTTACCTCATCCAACAGAGCTGACTCCGCTGATTAGATCTGGCTGTATATGCACAAAATGATTCCCCCCACCCCCCCCCCCCCCCCCCCCCCCCCCCCACCAGACCCGACCAAAGACAAAATCCTCTTCAACAGGGAGGAGAGTAGTGCTAAGGGGAAAGCCTTGCGTGCAAAATCACGAATCTAAACGGATTGGGACCAGGGAGTTGAAATTTCTACGACAGCTCCTTAAAGCTGGCAAACCTTCCCTCCAGGAGCAAATCTCCAAACCCTTCCCCTCCCATGATGTAAACGTCGAGTCCAAACACGTTGACAAAAAGTGGGGCAGCACGGTAGCATGGTGGTTAGCAGGGTCCCAGGTTCGATTCCCGGCTGGGTCACTGTCTGTGCGGAGTCTGCACGTCCTCCCCGTGTGTGCGTGGGTTTCCTCCGGGTGTTCCGGTTTCCTCCCACAGTCCAAAGATGTGCGGGTTAGGTGGATTGGCCATGCTAAATTGCCCTTAGTGTCCTTAAAAAGTAGGGTTGGGGGGGGGGGTGTTGTTGGGTTACGGGTATAGGGTGGATACGTGGGTTTGAGTAGGGTGATCATTGCTCGGCACAACATCGAGGGCCGAAGGGCCTGTTCTGTGCTGTACTGTTCTATGTTCTAGGTGAAAATGGCAGAGAGGGGGGGGCAGCAAAAGTGCTGTCTGAACTGCTTCCAGATTCTCAGGGTGGGCACCCACCGCTACGGGATTTGAGGACAATCGTGCCTGACAGAACGGCAGCGATGCGGTTACTAAGGCACCGAGGTAAGAACCCTTACAGGGCCTCGCCTCCACTTGCCCCGATATGAAACCCGGATCAGTGAGCTACCCCAGCACCTTCTCTGCCTGCCCAGCAGCAAAATAATAAATTGGGTAAAGCCAAGCCTCCAGATTGGGTATCTCTCTGTAGGAGCGCCCCACGCATCCTTGGGATCTTACCCGCCCAAATAAACGAAGACACTAATTTATTAATTTTAACAAAGAAGTACTTGGAGAGACATTGAAAAAGAAATGAAAATCTCGGGATCACCTAAATTTTAATAGTCTGGATGCTGCCCGCCCCCATTAACCAGACCAGCATAATTTAATTTATGAAGCGGGGCACAATCGCACCTGGATTCCCAGATAACGAAGCTAGATCTGGCAAGACGAAAAGGTAACATCCCCAGATAGACCCCCCTCGCCTCCTCCCCAGGGGTTAACTGGTAAGTATTGGCACTTATTCAGAGAAGGAGCCAATGTTCCCAAGTAGCTTATCTTATCCATAGTGAATATGCGTCCATAATATAAAGAAGCAGGTCATCCGCTTCAAGGACACATCTGCTCCACCCCTCCCCGATTTATCCCCCTCCACTTACTGGAAGATCTCAGCACTATGGCCACCGGGGTCTATTGACCGAGCAGAAAGTAGCCCAAATTCGAAGCATTCATGCGAACACCAGCAACTGGAGCCCTTACAATAAACAAATCCAGGATATAAACTTTTGTCCTAATCCAAACCTCCCAAGAATCGAGAAACATATCCCCACTCCATCCTTCCACCCTATCAAACGCCTTTTCAGCATCGAGGGTAACAATCATCTCTGGTTTGGGCACCAAAGAGGGGGGGGGGGGGGGGGGGGGGGAAGGTCAACATTTAATAGACGATGTGCGTTGGTCGACAATTGCTGACCTTTGACAAAGCCAGTACGGTCTTCTGAGATGGCCTCTGGGATCCACCAGCCTCGGCAGCTCCGCCCTCGCTGTCTTAACCATGGGCACTTTGTCGGAAATTATCTCCCACGCCAACCCCCCCCCCCACCACTCCTCCCGCGTTGATACCTCCTTAAGGGCATCCCACAGCGTGGAAGCTAAGATAGGCTCACATTGGGCAGCACGGTAGCATGGTGGTTAGCATAAATGCTTCACAGCTCCAGGGTCCCAGGTTCGGTTCCCGGCTGGGTCACTGTCTGTGCGGAGTCTGCACATCCTCCCCGTGTGTGCGTGGGTTTCCTCCGGGTGCTCCGGTTTCCTCCCACAGTCCAAAGATGTGCGGGTTAGGTGGATTGGCCAGGCTAAATTGCCCTTAGTGTCCTAAAAAATAAGGTTAAGGGGGGGTTGTTGGGTTACTGGGATAGGTATACGTGGGCTTGAGTAGGGTGATCATTGCTCGGCACAACATCGAGGGCCGAAGGGCCTGTTCTGTGCTGTACTGTTCTAATTCTAATTCTAATTCTAATTATTAACATGTTCTCCAATAGCGGCTGGACGTGCGTTCACAAAATCTTTTGTCCGCTAATGACGTTGTATCCAATCAACAAAATGTGGGGCATGGTCTGAAATCACAATGGCCGAGTTACTCTCCCCCTCTATCGAAGGGAGGAGAGATCTATCCATCACAGAATTGGCGCTGTGTGAGTATATCTGGTGCACCTGAGAGAAAAAAGACAAATCTTTATCTACTGAGTGGAAAAAACGCCATAGACCTGCTTCATCAACCCCCCCCCCCCCCCCCCCCCCCCCCCCCCATGTGTTCCAAGGAAATCAGCAGTACCCTGCCCACCCCTGCTGGAGTCAGAGATTTGGGCCTGGACCAATCCATCCTGGGGTCCAGAAGTCACTCCCCAAAATAAGCTGGTGTAAACCCGCATTGGGGATGGAGGCCACCAGCTTGTTAACGAAATCCATATCATCCCAGTTCGGAGCAGAGGCATTAACCTGGATCGCCAAGGCGCCCGCCAAAGACCCTCAGACAATAACGTGTCTACCATTGGGGTCAGCCAGGACCTTTTTATTGATTATGATTACCACACCCAGGAGCAGGGAGATGGAGGCTTTTGTGGGTGAGGAGAGAGGCAGGTTCTTGTGAGGGGTCGGCATTGCGGGCGCAGTCAACGGCGCCGCTCCTGTTTGCTCCAGGGAAGGACTCGGGGAATCCGGTGGTGGTGAACACTTTCGGGTGGGTGCGGGGTCGATGTTGATGCCGATTTCGAGGGAACCAAGGGTTTGAGCCTGGGAGGATGGATATGCAGTTTCGGGAATGGGAGGAGTGAGTGATGGAAGTGAAGGATTTATTTTTAGAAGGGCGGGTCATCTCGGCGATCTGTGGGAGGATTTTGGAGGAGGATAGGGTGACTCTGAAGGGGGTTAAGGCCAAGTGGGAGGAGGAGCTGGGTATGGAGCTGGAGGAGGGATTGTGGTGTGAGGTGCTGCGTGCGTGAGGCTGGGGCTGATACAACTAAAGGTGGTACACAGAACGCACCTGACAAAGTCGAGGATGAGCTGGTTGTTTGAGGGTGGAGGATGTTTGCGAGTGGTGTGGGAAGGGTCCAGCCAATCACGTACACCTGTTCTGCGGCTGTACTCGTTGGAGTTTAGAAGGATGAGGGGGGGATCTTATTGAAACTTAGAGGATACTGCGAGGCCTGGATAGAGCGGCCGTGGAGAGGATGTTTCCACTTGCAGGAAAAACTAGAACCAGAGGACACCATCTCAGACTAAAGGGACGATCCTTTAAAACAGAGATGAGGAGGAATTTCTTCAGCCAGAGGGTGGTGAATCTGTGGAACTCTTTGCCGCAGAAGGCTGTGGAGGCCAAATCACTGAGTGTCTTTAAGACAGAGATAGATAGATTCTTGATTAATAAGGGGATCAGGGGTTATGGGGAGAAGGCAGGAGAATGGGGATGAGAAAATATCAGCCATGATTGAATGGCGGAGCAGACTTGATGGGCCGAGTGGCCTAATTCTGCTCCTATGTCGTGAGGACTTATGGTTCTGGTCCTGCCCAAAGTTGGAGAAATTTTGGAGGTTGATCTTCAGCACCATGTTGGCGATCCCGCACGTGAACTTAGAGCCCAGTCCCCTGGGGGCCATATCCAGCGTGTCAGACTTGCTGGATTGGCAGTCTGGAGGGGGCGGATGTTTTATCCTTTGCCTGGTTGATAGGGTCCTGTTGGGATGGATGTCAGCTTCTCCCCCCTGTGTCTCCGTGTGGCTGGGGGACTTAATGGAGTTTTCGATTTGGAAAATGTGAAATTTCCTCTTGGGGGGTGGGGGGGGGCGGCTAGTGAGGGGTTCCACAAGAGATGGGGTTTGTTTATACTACATCCCAATGAGCTGCTTGCCGTCAACTGCTAGGAGGAGGGGAGAGGACAGATAGGAAGGTTTGTTAGGGTGTTGGGGGGGGGGGGTCGGGTTTGGGGTTTTGTGTTGGTTTTAATTTATAATATTATATGTTTTAAATGGTAAAATGTAAAAATTTGAATAAAAGTAAATTTTTTAAAAGATTGCCGCACCTTGGGGCGTCCCACCACCAAAGCCCAAATGTAAGTCTTGCCCCACCCACTCCTTCCACAACCTTGTCTGGTCTCTGCTCCGCAAATGAGTCTCCTGCAGAAACACCACATCGGCATCTAAACTTTTAAGGTGAGTGAACACCCTCAACCTTTTCACAGGGTCGTTCGACCGCCTGACATTCCAGGTGACCAAACTAATTGGGGGCTTTCCACACCCCCCCCCCCCCCCCCCCACCCCAAACCCGATCCAAAGTCAGTCATTTCCACCAAGAGGACTTATCCAACAGTTCCACAGAAAGTACAGCAACCATGGGCGACCAACCTCGAGCCTCTGTCGACGCTGCTGCCTCCGCATCCTCCACCGTCCGGCCACCTGGCCTGGCAGAGGCACCACGAGGTCAGCTTCTGCGGGGCCCACAATGTCAACCATTCTGTGTCATATCTGTAAGGGATTGAAGAGGGCGTGAGACTGACACCCAGCGGTGTCTTCCACACGGGACCCTCGATTCCCCCCATTGCTCCCGCTCCCCCCCCCCCCCCCCCACCCCCCACACCCCCACAACCCCTGTCATTCCACACACCCTGCCCACGCAACCCCAGCCGCAGTGGGGGCCCCTGCTCACCGGACCCCACACCTTGTGCCCCAGACATCCGCATGGAACGTTACCTGTACCGGGCACTGGTCTCCTCCCCCTGTGCACACACCCACCCTCTGGTCGGCGAACTGTCCCCGGTGCTGGGGCCTGGGGTGGGGGCAGTGGGTTCCGGGAAAGGGGGGGGGGGGAAGAGGCATCCAGGACCTCCACCTCCATTGATGCTCGGCCTGCATTGCGGAAGGAGGTGGCAGAGGCGTCATAGTGTTCGAGGTCAAAGGTTTTTATTAATGGACACGTGTCCCAAACTGCCCTGGTCCACCGATGGTGCCACCTCACCATCTCCACCACTACTAACCCCCCACCTCCGCCCCTTAATGCACCCTTCCCCCTTACCCCCTAACCCCCCCATGCCCTCTCAGTGATCCGTGACCTGCTTCGCCTACCATGCTATACCACTGCGCCTACGTGTGTCCATGGCATACACATCAGAATTGGAGGCAGCCAGCTGCCTACCCTGTCCCGTGACCCTTCGATGCCCCAGCGGTCGTCCCCTAGGGGCCCTGGGGCTGGAGGTACCGGCGCACTTGCCGGCGGCACATGCCCAGTTCCGCCCAGTTCCGGGTGCTGACTCCGAGACGCACTGTTGTCAGGGGGGTGGGTCTCCGGGGGGGCACTGGGTTGGCACTCAGCGGCCCCTCCTCCCTGGCCCTGGAGTTCACCTCAGGAAGGAGGGGCAGCTGGATTGAGCCCCTGCATCATCTGGCTCTGCCAGCCCTAGCGGCTCTCCAATGCCTGCAGCATAGCGTCGACACGCAGGGGCAGCACGGTGGCACAGTGGTTAGCACTGTTGCTTCACAGCTCCAGGGTCCCGGGTTCAATTCCCGGCTTGGGTCACTGTCTGTGCGGAGTCTGCACGTTCCCCCCGGTGTCTGAGTGGGTTTCCTCCCACAGTCCAAAAGGGAGCTTGTTAGGTGGATTGGCCATGCTAAATTGTCCCTCAAGTGTCCAAAAGGTTGGATGGGGTTACTGGGTTCCAAGGATGGGGTGGGCTTAGGTAGGATGGCACAGATTTGATGGGCTGAATGGCCTCCTTCTGCACTGTAGGGATTCCATGACGTCCTCGACGATGCTCCTCAATGACTGGGACATGCTCTGGGGAGCCCCGGCTATGCCCACCTGAGATTGGGACATGTTACCCAGCGCCTCGTCAAGGTCCACCTGGTATTGGGCCTCGTCTCCCAGCGACTGGGACACGCTGTTGAGCTGCTCAGCCATGGTCGTCACTGACTAAGCCACGCCTTGGACCCCTCCACTGATGCTGCTGACGTCGTGCACCACGTTGTCCACTGCGGTTGCCACCCCAGCAGTGTTGGCCTCGTTCCCGGCGAATCAGCCGGCGAACCATGATCTGTGGCGTGAAACCCGCGGGGCCTCGTTAAGTGGACCAATTAACGTTTGATAGCCCTGATGTTCACCGGGCCGAACATCAGGAAGCTCGCGGCATTTCCCACTCGCTACCACACTTGGAATGCTTTTGGTAAAATCCTGCCCAACATGTTCAATCCCCTCATCGCTTTTTCAATTACCCGGGGGGTGAGGGAGCCTATTGTTCCCCGTTACTGTCTCCATGGCAATGCCCCGGACAATCAGAGTCAACTTGCCAACTAATTACCACCCTTTTCTTCTGTGATATAAATTGTTGTGATCATTGGAAATTTGGAATTCTTGCATTTGTCCCATTGAGTGCAAGAGCAGAAATCTTGTCAAGGTGTGTCTCTCTTTCAAACAATCTGGGGTGTCAGTAAAAGTGACTGTTGGAAGAAACCCATTGCGTTTACTGATGTCTTTAAATGGTCTTGGAATCCCCACCAATATGGTTGATATTTTCCTGCCCAATTTAGGGCGGGTAATAAATGCTGACCTTGTCTGTGGCTGAGAGGGACTATATAAAATCGCTATCTTCTATTCAGTCAGGAACAGCCATGCACACTGATAAAAATGGGGCAACATTTTAAAAATGACAGCTCATTTGGAAGGTGTGTAACTTCAGCAGCAGGTTGTCATTTTCTTGATTTCAGTCGTTTATGTTTTAACCAATCCCCCTGTTGTGATAATCAGGATGATTAGTGCCCCGGGGAACAGATCGTTGCTGTTGTCTCACCCTCTGTCTCCCTTCCCAGGTTGAATTGGCCCCTCTGCTGCTTCACCCCTTACAGCAGAGAGAGAGAGAGAAAAAAACTACGCAACATTAAAATGGTGAGTGTATGGGAGCCAGCAGGCCACAAGCGTTTAATCTGTTGAAGTTAGAAGGGAAAGTTTTGTTTTGTTTTGTTTTGTTTTGCTTAAAGTTAAAGATGTGGATCTGAGCCTGCATTTGTGGAGATTCTCACCTGCCCTGATTAGAGAGAGGGATCACTTCTCATTTCGTGGGGAGGGGGAGTATCTCTCTATCTACATACTTGGCATTACATTGTGTTGCCCTATTATGTGTTTTCTTTTTCTTTTAATAAACATTTTATTGAGGTATTTTAGCTATAGTAACAATAAACAATATACATGAAACCATAAACATAGTGCAAAAGCCATTTACCCCCCCCCCCCCCCCCCCCCCCCAGTCTGCTGACGATTAATTTTCCGCGAGGAAGTCGATGAGCGGTTGCCACCTCCGGGAGAACCCTAACAGTGACCCTCTCAGGGTGAACTTGATTTTCTCCAAACAGAGAAAGCTAGCCATGTCCGATAGCCAGGTCTCCGACTTCAGGGGCTTTGAGTCCCTCCAAGCTAATAGTATCCGTCTCCGGGCTACCAGGGAAGCAAAGGCCAGAACGTCTGCCTCTTTCTCTTCCTGGATTCCCGGGTCTTCCGACACCCCGAAAATCGCCACCTCTGGACTCAGTGCCACCCTTGTTTTTAACACCGTGGACATGACATCCGCAAACCCCTGCCAAAATCCCCCAAGGATCGGACATGTCCAGAACATGTGGACATGATTCGCTGGTCCTCCCGCACATTTTGCACACCCGTCTTCCACCCCAAAGAATCTGCTCATCCGAGCCACTGTCATGTGAGCCCGGTGAACGACATTAAATTGTATCAGGCTGAGACTGGCACATGTTGCAGACGCGTTGACTCTACTCAACGCGTCTGCCCAAAGGCCCTCCTCTATCTCTCCTCCCAGCTCCTCCTCCCACTTGCGCTTCAGCTCCTCGGTCTGCGTCTCCTCCAACCCCATAAGTTCCTTATAAATGTCAGAAACGCTCCCCTCACCTATCCATCCTCTGGAAACTACCCTGTCCTGAATTCCCCTTAGCAGTAGGAGCGGGAAGGTTGACACCTGCTTACGTATGAAGTCCCACACCTGCAGATACCTGAATTTGTTTCCCCTCGCCGACCCAAACTTCTCCTCCAGCGCCCTCATACTCGGAAAGCTCCCCTCTATAAACATATCCCCCATCCTCTCAATCCCTGCTCTGCCATATCCGGAACCCCCCCATCCATACTTCCCGGGGCAAACCGGTGATTATTACAGATTGGGGATGAGATCGATGCTCCCACATGTCTCCTCCATTGCCCCCGATTTTCAGGGTCGCCACCACCACGGTCCTGGTGGAGTACCGTGCCGGCGGGAACGGCAGAGGTGCAGTTACCAACGCCCCCAAACTGGTGCCCTTGCATGAAGCCGCCTCCATACGCTCCCATGCCGACCCCTCAAACACCACCCACTTCCTCATCATGGCTATATTCGCCGCCCAATAATACTTACTAAAATGTGGCAGCGCCAGCCCGCCCTCTCCCCGACTCACCTCAAGCATTACCTTCCTTACTCGCGGGATCTTGCCCGCCCAAACAAAGCCAGTGATCACCCTGTTGACCCGCTTAAAAAAGGACCGCGGAATAAAGATGGGGAGACACTGAAATACAAACAGGAATCTCGGGAGGACCGTCACCTTCACCGTTTGCACCCTCCCAGCCAGAGACAACGGAAGCGCGTTCCATCTCTGAAAACCGTCCTTCATTTGGTCCACAAGTCGGGCCAGATTTAATTTATGCAGCCGGTCCCGTTCCTGCACCACTTGAATGCCTAGGTAACTAAAGCTTCCCCCTACTAATCTAAACGGCAGCTCCCCAAATCGCCTCACCTGGACTTATTTTTCTTTTCATGTACTAAATGATTTGTTTGAGCTGCTCGCAGAAAAATACTTTTCAGTGTACCTCTGTACACGTGACAATAAACAAATCCAATCCACACAAGTAAATGTGGTCGAAACAGGCCATTCAGCCCATCCAATCCCTGCCGGTGTTCATTCTCCACTCCAGTCTTCTCTTATTTTTCCTCCTCTAAGTTTGGGCCATGGGGGTGGGGGACGGATGGGGCATGGGGTGGGTGGGGGTGTGTGGGAGGGGGGTTGGAGCGTTGGGATGGGGGTGGGGGTTGGGGTGAGGTGGCTGAGGTATGGGGGTGGGGAGTGGGGTGGGGGGTTGGGGCATGGGGTGGGGGGGGTTGGGGCATGGGGTGGTTGGGGCATGGGGTGGGGGGGCAGGGTGTTGGGGCATGAGGGCGGGGGTGTTGGGGCATGTGGGCAGGGTGGTTGGGGCATGGGAGGGCAGGGGGGTTGGGGCACGGGAGGGCGGGGGTGTTGGGGCAAGGGGGCGGGGGTGTTGAGGCACGGAGGGTGGGGGTGTTGGGGCACGGGGGTGGGGGTGTTGGGGCACGGGGGCGGGGGTGTTGAGGCACGGAGGGTGGGGGTGTTGGGGCACGAGGGTGGGGGTGTTGGGGCACAGGGGCGGGAGTGTTGGGGCATGGGGGTGGGGGGGTTGGGGCACGGAGGGGTTGGGGCACGGGGGCGGGGGGGTGGGGCATGGGGGTTGGGGCACGGGGGTTGGGGCACGGGGTTGGGAAGGGGTTTGGCGTATGGGGGGTGGGAAGGGGTTTGGCGTATGGGGGTTGGGAAGGGGTTTGGCGTATGGGGGGTGGGAAGGGTGTTGGCATCTGGGGGGGTGGGAAGGGGGTTGGCGTCTGGGGGGGTGGGAAGGGGTTGGGAAGGGGTTGACGTCTGGGGGGGTGGGAAGGGGTTGGCGCCTGGGGGGGGGGTGGGAAGGGGTTGGCGTCTGGGGGGGTGGGAAGGGGTTAATGTCTGGGGGGGTGGGAAGGGGTTGACGTCTGGGGGGGTGGGAAGGGGTTGGGGTATGGGTTTGTGGGGGTATGGGGGTGAGTGGTGGGAGGGTTGGGGTCTGCAAATGGCGATAAATTGATTTAAATGGTTGGTACAAATGTCGGCGGTCAGCTGTGTCTGAGTCATGGGTTGATTTTTCTAACATCTATGTGCGGTGCCCTCTGGGAATTGGCCAGTCATTGACAGCCCCATCCACCCTATTACAGATAGACGCTTCCTGATATCCTGACACATGAAAGTCACAGGCGAGAGTGGTAATGTACCTCAGAGGGTCAGGGAAATGCCTCTGGGGACATGGGTTCAGATCCCACCACGGAAGCTGGTGGAATTTAAATTCAACTAATAAATCTGGAATTGAAAGCTGGTCTCAGTAACAGTGACCATGAAACTATCACTGATTGTCGTAAATACCCGTTTGGTTCCCCTTTAGGGGAGGGAATCTGCCTCCCTTACCCGGTCTGGCCTACTTGTGACACCAGACCCACAGCAACGTGGTTGACTCTTAAATGCCCTCTGAAATGTCCCAATGAGCCACTCCATTTGAGGGCAGTTAGACATGGGCAACAGAAGCTGACCTTGTCAGTGACTCCCACATCCCAGGAAAGAATAAATTGAAAACACAAGGCAATGTTGACCTTCAGCTCAAGCGTAGCTGAATTGCAAAGAATAGAAAGTGATGGGTCAGTCATATCTCGAACAGATCCCGTGTGAAACATTGCATTGGTTACTGGGCAGCACACCTCGGAGATTGTCACTCTGCTGAATCTACACTCAGGTCGTTTAAATTCTGAAGACTGGTTCGCGTACTTGGTCTGTGTTTGTAAGGTCTGTGTTGTAAGGTTGGTCTGTGTTGTAAGGTTGGTCTGTGTTGTAAGGTTGGTCTGTGTTTGTAAGGTCTGTGTTGTAAGGTTTGTCTGTGTTTGTAAGGTCTGTGTTGTAAGGTTGGTCTGTGTTGTAAGGTTGGTCTGTGTTTGTAAGGTCTGTGTTGTAAGGTTGGTCTGTGTTTGTAAGGTCTGTGTTTGTAAGGTTTGTCTGTGTTTGTAAGGTCTGTGTTGTAAGGTAGGTCTGTGTTGTAAGGTTGGTCTGTGTTGTAAGGTTGGTCTGTGTTTGTAAGGTTGGTCTGTGTTTGTAAGGTCTGTGTTTGTAAGGTTGGTCTGTGTCTGTAAGGTTGGTCTGTGTTTGTAAGGTCTGTGTTTGTAAGGTTGGTCTGTGTTTGTAAGGTTGGTCTGTGTTTGTAAGGTTGGTCTGTGTTTGTAAGGTCTGTGTTTGTAAGGTTGGTCTGTGTTTGTAAGGTCTGTGTTGTAAGGTCTGTGTTGTAAGGTTGGTCTGTGTTTGTAAGGTCTGTGTTGTAAGGAAGGTCTGTGTTGTAAGGTTGGTCTGTGTTTGTAAGGTCTGTGTTTGTAAGGTCTGTGTTGTAAGGTTGGTCTGTGTTTGTTTGGTCTGTGTTGTAAGGTTAAGGTTCTAGGTGTTTAAAATCATTAAACCGGAGTTGATAACAGAGAGGAGAGGCGTGGGGGTGCCCTGTACCAGAGAGGCATAACCTTAAAGTGAGGCTGAGGGCAGGAAGCACACCTTCAAATGGACGTTAGCCTCCCTCCTCAAAAAGACTTTTGTGTTAACTGAGATATATTCAAGACAAGAGATATGGGGAAGGGTATCAGAACTGAATTGAAGTACAGATGAGCCACAGTTTAATTGGATGGCAGCTTAGATGTGAATGGTCACCACTTGTCCCCGTGCTCCCAGACTAATCGGAGCACATTGTGGAGTCGATAATGTTTTTGATGAAGTGATTGGAACCGTGCTGCCTGTCATCTGTCTTTGTTAACTTATCTTTTGGTCCTATGCAAACTCTACCTTTTTTAATAAAATTTAATTAATGCCTTTGCATAAAATGTACAGTCATGGTTCCTATTTTAGATGACCTATCAGAAAGGTGACACTTTCTTCTCAGTTTCTAGTTGCTCTGATGTTTCCCCACTCACTACTCTGTGGAATTCACCCACTACCACTTGGACTTTTCGAAACTAAATATTTATTTGGTATCTATCCGCCTTAACATGTGGTCAGGACCCACAGTCAATGGGTTAAATCTCTCTCCCCTGGAGTCACAAGGTTGAAGGTTCAAGTCTCGCTCCGAGAACACGTAATCCGGGCCTGGCGGAGTTGGGCTGAGCTTGGGCCTGGCTGGGGCTGGGTTTGGGCCTGGCGGAGTTGGGCTGAGCTTGGGCCTGGCGGAGTTGGGCCTGGCTGGGGCTGGGGCTGGGTTTGGGCCTGGCGGAGCTGGGCTGAGCTTGGGCCTGGCGGAGCTGGGCTGAGCTTGGGCCTGGCTGGGGCTGGGACTGGGTTTGGGCCTGGCGGAGCTGGGCTGAGCTTGGGCCTGGCTGGGGCTGGGGCTGGGTTTGGGCCTGGCGGAGCTGGGCTGAGCTTGGGCCTGGCTGGGGCTGGGGCTGGGTTTGGGCCTGGTGGAGCTGGGCTGAGCTTGGGCCTGGCTGGGTTAGGGTTGGGGCTGGGCCTGGCAGAGTAGGGGGTTGGACTGGGGTTGGGTCTGCTTGGGGCTGGAAAGTATTTATCCCTGGGCCAAAACCACTCTTTTAAAGAATAAGCAGGTTGTCTGTTCATTGTACTGGCTGTTTGTGGGATCCTGCTGTGCAAATACTGGCAGCCATGTTTCTTGCATTTCAAAAGTAACTACACGTTGTGTATAAATTGCCTTGGGATGTGTGAAACCTGCTATAGAAATGGGAGTTTGTTGTTTTTTGTTCTTTCTCCCAGATGACTTGAAATTCTCTCTTGGGGAATGTCCCCTTCGCCTTCCATTACGTTTTAAATCTAGCTCCTTGTCTCTTTCCACCAGCTGACTAAATAGTCCCCACCACAAGACTTTAATGGTGAGCTTTACATTTAAAAATAAATAAATTTAACTGACCCAATTCCTTTTTTTCCAATTAAGGGGCAATTTAGCGTGGCCAATCCACCCTACCCTGCACATCTTTGGGTTGTGGGGGTGAAACCCACGCAGACACGGGGAGAATGTGCAAACTCCACACGGACAGTGACCCAGAGCCGGGATCGAACCTGGGACCTCGGCGCCGTGAGGCGGCAGGGCTAACCACTGCGTAACGTGCCCCCCCTTAGTGGGTTTTACATAAGACTGATTTGGGGTCTTTCTTTGGGGGGTGGAGGCGGGGAGGGGGCTGGGGTTGGAAACTCTTCCTTGGCACATTCTAATTTGAAATGGCTCAAAGGAAGATGATGTTGACATTTTATTTATCTACCCCAATGTTAAAATTGGAATAGAAAAAATTAGTGTTGGCTTTCGCAATCTTGCGGCATCTCAAAAGTGCTTGACAATAAATTGAGCATCAACTTGCACGGAGCAAGACCCAGCAAACAGCAATGCGATGGTGACTGGATATTCTGCTCGCAATGTTGGTTCAAAGAAAGATATTGGCCGGGAAACCAGTGGCCATGACGTCTTTTACACCATCCGTTGGCAGCACAGGCCTTGGTTAACATCGCCTCAGAAAGATGTCACTTCTGCCAGCGCAGCACTATCTCGGTACTACTCCAGGGGGTCTGTGCTGTTTTCATGTTTACCGAAGGTAAATGCAAATGAATGGGTCCCACCTTTTTACATATTAAGAACTAGGGGCAGGAGTCGGCCATCTGGCCCCTCGAGCCTGCTCCGCCATTCAATGAGATCATGGCTGAGCTTTTGTGGACTCGGCTCCACTTTCCCGCCCGAACACCATAACCCTTTTGATGTACCGTCAATTACCACGAGATGAGAATGGTGAAACAATCGAGGCTTTTTTGCAGAAGATGTTGTGCCTCCTGTAGCTGGAACCAGAATGGAAGCAGCGCAGGAGAGCACACATTTTTATACTCCGCCTGCTGGGCGGAGCCAGCAGGCAGGGATTTACTGCTGTACCTGTAATATACAGGCAGCGCTGTAATACATACAATATACCACTAGTTGTGTCCACATTCGCCCCCTGTTTAAAAAAAAAAGTCCGGCGAGGGTGACGAAAACATTACAAATTAAGTCTGTCGGGGGCTTTGACCCTCCGCTGCGATCGCCTCAGTCCTGGTGGTGATATGAGCGTCGACGTGGTCACCCGCGACACTGGGAGCGTGTTGTCCTCGTTTTCGTCACCCCTCAGTGAATCCGGTGGGAGGACGGATCCTGCTGGGGTGGGGGCTGCCGTGAGGTTCGCTGGTGGGAGGGTGGGTGGCGCAGGGGTGGATGAGGCAACCGGGGGGGGCAGTGTCAGGTCGGGGGTCGTGGGTGGGGAACCAGCGGGTGCCAGGTCCCGGAGGGAGACTGTGTCTTGGTGCCTGTTGGGGTGCGCCATATAGGCGTACTGCGGGTTTGCATGGAGGAGGTGGACTTTCTCGACCAAGGGATCTGATTTATGACTCTGCACATGCTTCTGGAATAGGGCGGGTCCAGGAGCTGTCAGCCATGTTGGGAGCGAGACCCCGGAGGTGGACTTCCTGGGGAAGGCAAACACACGTTCATGAGGGGTCTCGTTAGTGGCGGTGCAGAGGAGCGACCGGATGGAGTGGAGCGCGTCGGGGAGGACCTCCTGCCAGCGGGAGACCGGGAGATATTTAGACCGCAGGGCCAGCAGGACGGCCTTCAGGCCGTCCCATTCTCCCTCTCCACCTGCCCGTTTCCCGGGGGTTGTAGCTGGTCGTCCTGCTCGAGGCGATGCCCTTGCTGAGCAGGAGCTGACGCAGCTCATCACTCATGAACGAGGATCCCCGATCGCTGTGGATGTAGGTGGGGAAACTGAACAGAGTGAAGATACTGTGCAGGGCTTTGATTACCGTGGCAGAAGGCATGTCTGGGCACAGGATGGCGAAAGGGAACCGGGAGTACTCGTCAATTACGTTGAGGAAGTACACGTTGCGGTCGGTGAAGGGGAGGGACCCTTTGAAGTCCATGGTGAGGCGCTCAAAGGGGCGGGAGGCCTTCACCAGATGAGATCTATCTGGCCGGTAGAAGTGCGGCTTGCACTCTGCGCAGACCTGGCAGTTTCTGGTGACAGTCCTGGCCTCCTCAATGGAGTAGGGCAGGTTGCGGGCCTTGACAAAATGGAAGAACCGGGCAGCACGGTAGCATTGTGGTTAGCCCAATTGCTTCACAGCTCCAGGGTCCCAAGTTCGATTCCCGGGTGCTCTGGTTTCCTCCCACAGTCTAAAGATGTGCAGGTTAAGTGGATTGGCCATGCTAAATTGCCCTTAGTGTCCAAAATTGTCCTTAGTGTTGGGTGGGGTAACTGGGTTATGGGGATAGAGTTTAGAGTGTGGGCTTGGGTGGGGTGATCTTTCCAAGAGCCGGTGCAGACTTGATGGGCCGAATGGCCGCCTTCTGCACTGTAAATTCTATGTTGCAACCGGGTGACCCCTGGCTGGCAGAGGTCATAGTGGAGAGCCCGGAGTCTGTCCACTTGTGCGCTGGCACATGTACCGCGGGATAGGGCATCAGGGGCTCGTTGAGCTTCCCCGGGCCATACAAGATCTCAAAGTTATAGGTGGAGAGCTTGATCCTCCACCTCAATATCTTGTCATTTTTGACCTTGCCCCGCTGTGTATTGTTGAACATGAAGGCAACCGACCGTTGGTCAGTGAGGAGAGTGAATCTCCTGCCAGCCAGGTAATGCCTCCAATGCCGCACAGCTTCCACAATGGCTTGGGCCTCCTTTTCGACAGAGGAGTGCCGAATTTCAGAGGCATGGAGGGTACGGGAAAGGAAGGCAACGGGTCTGCCCGCCTGGTTGAGGGTGGCGGCCAGAGCCATGTCTGATGCATCGCTCTCCACCTGAAAGGGGAGGGACTCGTCAACCGCATGCATTATGGCCTTGGCGATGTCTGCCTTGATGTGGTTGAAGGCCTGGCGGGCCTCCGCCGTCAAGGGAAAAACTGTGGATTTGATGAGTGGGCAGGCCTTGGCCGCATAATTAGGGACCCACTGGGTGTAATACGAGAAAACCCCCAGGCATTGTTTCAGGGCCTTGGAGCAATGGGGGAGGGGGAGTTCCAGGAGGGGGCGCATGCGGTCGGGGCCGGGCTCTAGGACTCCATTTTCCACTACGTAGCCAAGGATGGCAAAGCGGTTGGTGCGGAACATGCATTTCTCCTTATTGTATGTGAGGTTAAGGAGTTTGGCGGTATGGAGGAATTTTTGGAGGTTTGCGTCGTGGTCCTGCTGATCATGGCTGCAGATGGTGTGGGAAGGTGGCCCGCAGCCTGTACTGGTCAACCATTCGGTCCATCTCGCGCTGGAAGACCGAGACCCCATTGGTGACGCCGAAGGGAACTCTGAGGAAGTGATAGAGGCGGCCATCTGCTTCGAACGCAGTGTATGGACGGTCCTCCGGGCGGATGGGGAGCTGGTGGTAGGCGGACTTCAAGTCAACTGTAGAGAAGACTCGATACTGCGCAATCTGATTGACCATGTCAGATATGCGTGGGAGGGGGTACGCGTCGAGCTGTGTGTACCGGTTGATGGTCTGACTGTAGTCAATGACCATCTTGTGCTTCTCCCCGGTCTTCACCACCACCACTTGAGCTCTCCGGGAGCTGTTGCTGGGCTCAATGATCCCCTCCCGCAGAAGGCGTTGGTCCTCCGACCTGATGAAGGTCCTGTCCTGGGCACTGTACCGTCTGCTCCGAGCGACGACGGGTTTGCAATCCGGGATGAGGTTCACAAACAGGGAAGGTGGATCGACCTTAAGGGTCGTGAGGCCGCAGACGGTGAGGGGGGGGCAGGGGTCCGCCGAATTTCAAAGTAAGGCTTTGGAGATGGCATTGAAAATCCAGGCTGAGCAACAGGGCAGTGCAGAGATGGGGGAGGGCGTAGAGCCTGAAGCTGCTGAACTCTACGCCCTGGACGGTGAGGGTCGCGATACAGTACCCCCGGATTTCCACGGAATGGAATACGGAGGCCAGGGAGATTTTCAGGGTGATGGGGTGTACCGGGAGGGAGCAACGCCTTACCGTAGTGGGGTGGATGAAACTCTCTATGCTCCCGAACTCAAAGAGGCAGGTCGCTTCGTGCCCGTTGATCTTCGCCGTGGTCGTGGCGGTCGCGAGGTTGCGGGGCCGAGACTGATCCAGGGTGAAGGAGGCGAGCTGCGGAAAATGTTGGGAGGTCCCGGCCTGATCAGCGGTGGTGGAGGTAGCAGGAGGCGGCGAACGGCCAGACGAGCCGGGGTCCTGAGGCACAGTCCACAATAGCGCCAAAGATGGCGGAGCCCACGGGCCACACGGAGTTTATGGAGGAGAAGATGGCGGCGCCCCTGGGTTGCACATGGTGGGGGGGGGTGTAGAAATGCCGCGCCTGGAAACAGCAGCGAGTGACCGGGCCTGGCAAACAGAAACAAAGTGACCTTTCTTCCCACACCCGTTGTAGGTCGTGCTCCGTGCCGGGCAGCGCTGCCTGGGGTGTTTGCTTTGTCCACAAAAATAACACTTGGACCCCCCCCAGAGTTGGCTGGCTGCCGCGTGGCGCAGGCTTGTGGTGAGCTGGAGTCGGCAGCTGGTGGGGCCCATGATGCCCACGAGGGTGCCGCGCGGTTGTGGGTGTAGGACTCCAGGTTACGGGAGGCCACTTCTCGTGAATTTGCAAGCTGCCTCGTCTCCGCAAGATCGAGCGTATCCCCTTCCAGCCGTCGCTGGCGAACCTACGTAGACTTCATGCCCCTGACATAAGCGTCTCTGATTAAAGGTTCGGTGTGTTGGACTGCCGAAACTGCCTGGCAGTCACAGTTCCTATCCAGGATCTGTAGGGCCCGCAAGAAATCATTCAGAGTCTCCCCAGGGAGTTGCCGTCTCGTGGCCAGGAGGTACCTGGCGTACACTTGATTCCCCGGTTTAATGTAATGTCCCTATCGGAGCGTCATCGCTTCTGAGTAGGTGGGCGCATCCCGGGTGAGGGGGAAAATTTCAGGGCTCACTCGCGAGTAGAGGACATGGAGCTTTTGTGAGTCCGAGGGTTCTTCAGCGGCTGCTCTGAGGTAGCCTTCGAAGCAGGCTAGCCAGTGGTCGAAGGTAGACGTGGCATTGGCTGCATGAGGGCTCAGCTGCAGGCGATCAGGCTTGATTAGGAGATCCATCTTTTAAAATCTTGTCCAATAAATTGATGTACCGTCAATTACCTCGAGACGAGAATGGTGAAACAATCGCGGCTTTATTTCACAAGATGGAACCAGAATTGGAGCAGTGCAGGAGAGTAAACACTTTTATACACCACCTGCTGGGCGGAGCCAGCAGGCAGGGATTTACCGTCGTACCTGTAATATACGGGCAGTGCCGTAATACATACAATATACCACTAGTCTTGTCTGCCACAACTTTATTCCTTTATTCTTCAAAAAACTGTCTCTCTTTATATTGAAAACATTTAATGAAAAAGCCTCTACTGCTTCACGGGGCAAGGAATTCCATAGATTCACAACCCTTTGGGTGAAGAAGTTCCTCCTAAACTCAGTCCTAAATCTACTTCCCCTTATTGTGAGGCTATGCCCCCTAGTTCTGCTGTCACCCGCCAGTGGAAACAACCTGCCCGCATCTATCCTATCTATTCCCTTCATAATTTTATGTTTCTATAAGATCCCCCACATCCTTCCAACGAGTACAGTCCCAGTCTACTCGACCTCTCCTCGTAATCCAACCCCCTCAACTCTGGGATTAACCTAGTGAATCTCCTCTGCACACCCTCCAATTTATTGCTCACCTGATGAAGGAGCTGCGCTCCGAAAACTAGTGATTCGAAACAAACCTGTTGGACTTTATAACCTGGTGTTGTCAGACTTCTTGCTGTGCCCACCCCAGTCCAACGCCGGCGTCTCCACATCATGGCTTATTGAATACATCTTCATGGCTCAGAAGTTTTTTCAAACAATTTAAGGAGCACTGACTCTTGTACTTTCCATCTGACCCAAGTAGGGCATGAACCTGAAGCTCTTCATCGAGACACACCAGGAGAAAGGTCATTAAGGGTCAGCTTAAACAGACAAATAATTGTAGGTGTATCAAATGACGTTCAGCATGAAGTCTGTGAGAGCAGGTTGCACAGAGCACATTAGGTTTACGCTCTGATTGGTTGTATAGCTATCGTCCACCTAAAAAGTAATGACTTGTTTAAAATGTATCTGTGATCCTGAGGAGCATTGACAGGGTGGAGATGGAGAAGGTAGTTTCTTTTCGGAGAGAATCTAGGACAAGGGGTCTCCCATTGAAGACGGATGAGATTATTTATTTTCTGAGGGCTGAGAGACTTTGAAATCTTCTTTGAAATTCAAGAATTGAGGCTTTGAATATCATTAAGACAAAAGTAGATAGATTTTTGATGAGCAAGGGGGTGAAAGGTTACCTGGGGTCGGTGGGGGTTACCATCCGATCGGCCATGATCTCAATTGAATGGGAGGCTCAAGTGGTCTAGTTTTGCTTATTGTGAACCTCCCTGAACGGTGCAGATTCTGTCTGAGGTTTGATTAATTGTCGATGTGGCAATACAGTAGTTGCAGTGAACACTGCACTCTTCACCTCCTCTTCCAACCCACCTCTTTTAAAATATTTTTGTGAAATTCTCATCAACGTTTTCAATGCTACGCACCTCACTATCGCGATCCTCCTCCAAACTCTTCCAGCATCTGGGGACTCTTGTGTTCCTCCATTTCTGGATTCTTTTGCATCCCTCATTTTAATCATTCCACCGTTTGCATCCATACCTTTTTTTGGCATTCTACTATTCTGTATTTGATTATGGGTGAGTCTGGTTACTATTGATGCTCATCATGCTTGATTAGTGGGTGTGGACTCAGAAAAGTAAACTAAAGCCAGAGCTGCGGCGTAAGAGTAGACATTTTGAATTTAAATAATTAAATGTTTCCATTCTGCATTCTTCATGGCAACGTCTAGTCCAATTGCCAACCAATCAGCACACACTTCACGTGCAGTATAAATTGTTGTTCTCCCTTTGCCATTGGTAATTTCCTGTGAGCTGACCTGATGAGTCCAAGATGAAAAGCTTCGACAGCATGTCTTTTTTTTCAGCAATACTCAAATTCTGTACTCCCAAGCGACTATATAAAATGTACAACACTTTCTGCTGCCTGGGCCCTAACCTCTAGCATTCCCTTCCTCTGGTTTTCCACACACGGGCAGTACTTAAACCCAAGTCTTTGGTTATCTGTCCGAACTCCTTCATTTGCTTGTGTAAAATTCAGTTTGCTATATAAATAAATCTTTTTTGTCACAAGTAGGCTTACATTAACATCGCAATGAAGTTACTGTGAAAAGCCCCTAGTCACCATATTCCCGCGCCTGTTCGGGTGCACAGAGGGAGAATTCAGAATTCTCTACTGGTACAGGAATTGAACCTGCGCTGCAATTGTACAGGGTATCGGTGAGGCCACATCTGGAGGATTGTGTGAAGTTTTGGTGTCCTTATCTGAGGAAGGATGTTCTTGCTATGGAGGGAGTGCAGCAAAGGTTTTCCAAGCTGATTTCTGGGATGGTGGGAGTGTCGTATGAGGAGAGACTAAATCGGTTAGGATTATATTAATTGGAGTTTGGAAGAGTGAGAGGGGATCTCATAGAAACTCACAAAATTCTAACCGGATTAGACAGGGTAGATTCAGAAAAAATTTCCCGACGGTGGAGGAGTCCAGAACTAGGGGTCATAGTTTGAGGATAAGGGGTGAACCTTTTCGGACTGAGGTGAGGAGAAATTTCTTCACCCAGAGAATGGTGAATCTGTGGAATTCACTGCCACAGAAAGTAGTTGAGGTCAAAACGTTGTGTATTTTCAAGAAGGAATTGGATATCGCTCTTGTGGCTAAAGGGATATGGGGGAAAGGCAGGATCAGGGTATGGAACTTGATGATCAGCCATGCTAGTGAATGGCGGAGCAGGCTCGAAGGGACGAATGGCCTCCTCCTGCTTCTATTTTCTACGTTTCTATGTTTGATCGTTCTTGTTTGGAAGGATTTTCTTTGCAATGTTAAAAGTGCTTTCTGATGCAAGTTGACGGTGGTTGGGCAGGGGAAGAAGGGATGGTGGGCGGGGGGTGGAGTTGGCAACTCTTAAGCACAGCAGTTCACCTTTTTGGGGGAAAATTGCGCTGCGGCTCTAGGAATTAACAGTGACAAAAATAACTTTTTTCTTTACTGCCACCGTGCTGCTATCCCTCTGATTTTCTATTCTTCTCACCAGCGTGAATGTATCTCCATCCACATTGGCCAGGCTGGTGTCCAGATGGGCAATGCCTGCTGGGAGCTGTACTGTCTGGAACATGGCTTCCAGCCTGATGGGCACAGGCGGGATGGCACGAGCCCAGGAGGGGCAGATAACATCTTTAACACCTTCTTCTGTGAGACGGGAGCTGGGAAACATGTGCCCAGGGCCATCTTTGTGGATTTGGAACCATCTGTGATTGGTAATGTATGCACCCAAGTCTACAAATATTGTGGGAAGATTTGATAGCATTACAGTAAAACGATTTGAGTAGAATGTGCTTAATGGAGCAGTGGAATTCAGCACAAACTCTCCAGCTAATATCGGCAGTGGGATCCAGGACAACTGTGCTGAACTCTACCGTCCCATTGAGATGTGGACATAAATAAACATAAGAATCCGCCTTCTCAAAGGCGATAAGGGATGGGCAATAATTGCCGAGCCAGCAGCACCCACATCCCATGAAAGGACTTTTCACGGCTGACTTACCACAACTGGGCCTCCCTCACCATCGTCCCCCAATCCCCTTCCTATCCAAAATTCTGATCAACGTCTAATGTAAAATGCTGCAGATGCTACAAATCTGAAATTCGAAACGGGCTGGTGCAGGAAGTATTTGCAGAGGGCGAGACAGTTAATGTTTCAGGTCCTGGCCATTCTGAAGGGCGGCACACGCTGAACGTTACCTGTTGTTTTTTTCTCTACCTGTTGAATATAATCAGGGGAATATAATAAAGAGGCTGGTTTAGCACAGGGCTAAATCACTGGCTTTGAAAGCAGACCAAGGCAGGCCAGCAGCATGGTTCGATTCCCGTAACAGCCTCCCCGGACAGGTGCCGGAATGTGGCGACTAGGGGCTTTTCACAGTAACTTCATTGAAGCCTACTCGTGACAATAAGCGATTTTCATTTCATTCCTTTTTTTTTACGTTAACAACTGGAGCATGCGCAGTTCCATGAGGATCCCAAAGATTCAGCACCTCTACAATCTCTGTCCTAAATGGCCAACCCTTTCACTGGGACCCACGCTCCATGTTCTAGATTCTGTAGTCTGGGGAAACATTTTCTTGGCACCTACCCCATCAAGCCCCTCAAGGACTTTTTATGTTCCAGTGAGATCTCTCATTATTCCAAACCCCAACGAATATAGGTCTAGTCTACCCAATCTCTGCTGCTGTGTGCTTGGGCCAGTGAAGCTGACCTGTGAAATTGATCGCACACGCGCACTGGGCTGGATTTCCGCAGAGTCCGGACAACTCCACGGACCTTCTTTAAAAGAAAATGGTGGGCAAGACCCGGATATGGAAGTCCCACGCTATTTATGACATCCCATTATTGCTGCTAAGAAATCATACATTTTAGGGCAGCATGGTGGCGCAGTGGTTAGCACTGGGACTGCGGCGCTGAGGACCCCGGTTCGAAAACCGGCTCTGGGACACTGTCTGTGTGGAGTTTGCACATTCTCCCCGTGTCTGCGTGGGTTTCACCCCCACAACCCAAAAGATGTGCAGGGTAGGTGGATTGGCCACGCTAAATTGATCCTTAATTGGGAAAAAAATAATTGGGTACTCTAAATTTATAAAAATTAAAAAATATATATTTAAAAAAAGAAATCATACATTTCATAGAAATCCTAGAATTTACAGTGCAGAAGGAGGTCATCTGGCCCATCGAGTCCTCACTAGCCCTTGGAAAGACCACCCTACTTAAGCCCACACCTCCACCCATCCCGGTGACCCAGTGACCCCGCCTCACCTTTATGGACATCCAAGGGCAATTTAGCATGGCCAATCTACCTAACCTGAACATTTTTGGACTATGGGAGGAAACCGGAGTACCCGGAGGAAACCCACACAGACACGGGGTGAACGTGCAGACTCCACACAGACAGTGACCCAAGCCGGGAATCGAACCTGGGACCCTGGAGCTGTGAAGCATCAATGCTAACCACTGTGCTACCGTGCCGCCCATGAAAGAAAGCACTTTGCAGGGCTCGTCAAGGGGATGAACATGGACCATGTAAGAAGAAAGTATCAAAACAATGCTATTTGAGCTAAGTGTTGAGTTTAAATCCCCCGCCCTTTAAACTTAAAAAAAAAAACTGGCTGTAGCTGTTAGTGATTTGTTAGTGCCTCCGCTTATCCGCCTCCTTCCCGCCTGAAGATGAGGCAAAGAAACGTCTGTCACTGGACGACTGCGGCTCATGTCCTCTGGACATGTTTCTGGAACCTACCTCTTCATTCACCCGAGGAAGGAGCAGTGCTCCGAAAGCTAGTGATTCGAAACAAACCTGTTGGACTTTTAACCTGGTGTTGTCAGACTTCTTACTGTGCTCACCCCAGTCCAACGCCGGCATCTCCACATCATTATTAAGGATCGCTATCCCTCTTAATTTTAAAACATTTTCTAGTTGGATGTGGGTGTTGCTGGCTAGGCCACCATCTGTGCTCATTCCTAATTACCCTTGAGAAGGTGGTGGCGAGCCACTTAACTGGTGCAATCCATGTGGTGTAGGTACACCCACGGTGCTGTTAGGGAGGGAGATCCAGGGTATTGGCGACGAAGATACAGCAATTATAATTCCAAGTCAGGATGATATACAGCTTGGAGGGGAATTTGCAGGTCCCTAGGTATCTAGGTATTGGGGCTGGTTTAGCTCACTGGGCTAAATCGCTGGCTTTTAAAGCAGACCAAGGCAGGCCAGCAGCACGGTTCGATTCCCGTACCAGCCTCCCCGGACAGGCGCCGGAATGTGGCGACTAGGGGCTTTTCACAGTAACTTCATTCAAGCCTACTCGAGACAATAAGCGGTTTCATTTCAATTTTTCATTTCATCTGCTGCCTCTGTCCTTCTAGATGGTAGTGGTTTTGGGCTTGGAAGGTGCTGCTTAAGGAACCGTGGTGAGTTTCTGCAGGGCATCTTGTAAATGGTACACACGGCTGGTACCGTGCGTCGGTGGTGGAGGGGGGTTAGCACAAGTGTTTCTCCACCATTATTCCTGCAGATGAAATCCGAGCTGGAGCGTATTGCCAACTGTACCATCCCGAGCAGCTTATCACTGGGAAAGAAGATGCTGCCAACAACTATGCCCGTGGCCGTTACTGCATTGGTGCACAGATCATTGACAAAGTCTTGGAAAGAATACGCAAACTGGTGGGTGTCCGCATTCGTTATTTTATATACAAATTTATTTCACAGATAAATCTATTTAACGTGTGGATTGCTGGCAAGGCTGGGTTTTTATTGCCCAACCCTATTTACCCTCAAGATTCTATGATTCTAAGAAGGTGGTGGTGGTGAGCTACCTTGAACTGCTGCAGTCCCATGCAGTGTAGGTATACCCGCAGTGCTGTTAGGGAGGCAGTCCCATAATTTTCACGCAGCGATAATGAAAGAACGGCGGACATGTCAAAGTCCCGATTTGACTGGAACTGGAGCTGTTCCCCTCGCTTCTGCTGTTCTGTCCTTCCAGGTAGCAAACTGGTCGAAAAAGTGTAACGCACCCTTTACTGAATTTAAGCAACAATATGCACACACCCTGACCAAGCCTATCAAATATTTAACTGGGATATTTTGCCAGCTGTTGGTCACATGGATTCCATTAGGAAATATTCACAGAGAAAGCGGGGGATGGAGAAGTTAGATATCCATTGTGCTTGGTTGAATATTGTGGCCAGGCACTTATACTCCAGGAGCCATTTATAAGTATCTTCTCCCCACTCCGGATCCGAAAATGTCAAAGCTTCAAGGGCAATGTGTCCAAGTTTGCAGATGACACTAAGATGAGTGGTAAAGCGAAAAGTGCAGAGGATACTGGAAGTCTGCAGAGGGATTAGGATAGGTTAAGTGAATGGGCTCGGGTCTGGCAGATGGAATACAATGTTGACAAATGTGAGGTTATCCATTTTGGTAGGAATAACAGCAAACGGGATTATTATTTAAACGATAAAATATGAAAGCATGCCGCTGTGCAGAGAGACCTGGGTGTGCTAGTGCATGAGTGGCAAAAAGTTGGTTTACAGGTGATTAAGAAGGCAAATGGAATTTTGTCCTTCATTGCTAGAGGGATGGAGTTTAAGACTAGGGAGGTTATGTTGCAATTGTATAAGGTGTTAGTGAGGCCTCACCTGTAGTATTGTGTTCAGTTTTGGTCTCCTTACTTGAGAAAGGACGTACTGGCACTGGAGGGTGTGCAGAGGAGATTCACTAGGTTAATCCCAGAGCTGATGGGGTTGGATTACGAAGAGAGGTTGAGTAGACTGGGACTGTGTTGGAATTTAGAAGGATGAGGGGGGAATCTCATAGAAACATATAAAATTATGAAGGGAATAGATAGGATAGATGCGGGCAGGTTGTTTCCACTGGCGGGTGAAAGCAGAACTAGGGGACATAGCCTCAAAATAAGGGGAAGTAGATTTAGGACTGAGTTTAGGAGGAACGTCTTCACCCAAAGGGTTGTGAATCTATGGAATTCCTTACCCAGTGAAGCAGTCGAGGCTCCTTCATTAAATATTTTCAAGATGAAGACCGATAGTTTTTTGAAGAATAAAGGGATTAAGGGTTATGGTGTTCGGGCCGGAAAGTGGAGCTGAGTCCACAAAAGATCAGCCATGATCTCATTGAATGACGGAGCAGGCTCGAGGGGCCAGATGGCCTACTCCTGCTCCTAGTTCTTATGTTCTTATGTTATGTTCACCCTCCCTCAATCCAGGGAAACCATACATTAAAAAAAAAAAAATAAAATGAGAGTATCCAATTACTTTTTCCAATTAAGGGGCAATTCAGCGTGGCCAATCCACCTGTCCTGCACATCTTTGGGTTGTGTGTGTTGGGGGGGGGGGTGACCTACGCAGACACGGCGAGAATGTGTAAACTCCTCCAGTGACCCGCGGCCAGGACTGGGGTCCTCGGTGCTGTGAAGCAGCAGTGCTAACCAGTGCGCCCCGTGCTGCCCGTGGGGAAAACCATACTTGCTGCAATAATGTTAGGAGAGGAGTTGCCTGCTAGCCCATCCAGCTTGTTCCATCAGCAGAATAACATGCTCAAAGTGATGAATTTTAGGTGAGTAATAGTGAAGAAGTCTATCTGAGTGGAATCTGGGAAGGAATTCTCCAAGGAGAATTTCCACTCGCTATCATGTGTATCCAACAGTCCATCTTAATCCTTCAAACCATGGGAATTTGAACACAGGCCATCACTCCAATTAGTTAAACAAAGCACTTTACCTTTCTGACTCGCCTCATTTGGTGTCTAATTTGTGTGGTGAATGTAGCAATTTCAGATATATATGTATTTGGCGCAGTAAGGGTTTGAGTGTTTGTGTGTTTGAGTGCTGCAATCACGGTTTTTTTTAAATTCTGGTTTGTAAGAGAGCTAGGTTTTTTTGAGAGCTATAGGTGCAATTAAAGCATTGTAAAAGCTTGGGCTAATAGATTTTTGTTTAGATTAGGAGGGTTTCACTGTGGAGTAGAGACATTGGGCGTGATCCAATGGCCAAGCTGCACCCCAAAAGCAGCTTGGCACAGCGTGGTGATTAGAAACCGGGAGATCCGGCTTCCGGGATTTACACGGCTCGCAATGCCTCAGGAGGTCCCACGCTGTAAATCCCGCCCATTGTAAATCCTGCTCACAGTGGGTGGGATCACTTTTTTTTATCAAATCTGCATATTGGAGCACAATGGCTAGTCTCACTTTAATGTGCAGATTCCCGAGGTACCAGAGGCTTTGGGATCTATCCCCTTCGTCCCAGCGACCTCGGGTGAGTGCCGGTCAACACTGGTCCCCACAAACAGGGACCAGATGGAATGGCACTTGTGGGGGGTCTCCCAAAGGATCAGAGGCCCCCAGATGCATGCTGGTACCCTGCACTGATGGTGCCACCTGGGTGGAGCTGGTGGGGACCCTCCCGTAGTGCGTTGGGGTTTGGGGGGGTGTCGGGTGCTTCGGAGATTGATATGCCGTTTAAAAATGGCATCCTGATCTCTCGCTACACTGAGGAGTTCCGGCGAGTAGAGCTCCTTGATGTGCGTCCTTGGCCACGTATTCCCCTCTGAGGCCCCCTTGTATAATGCGAACGGCGTCTCTCAGCACTGTGAGCGCTGGGAAACATGTGGCTAAATGCGCTCTCTATGGGACTTAGTTTCCGTTTAGTTGAATCACGCCCATTGTGTTTCAGTTTGGTAAGATGATGTAACTAATGGGAGGAGCTCCAGTACCAGGAATTTTGCAGGAAGGAAGGCAGTCCAGTTGGGAGATGTAAGTCTCTAAGAATACTGCTTCTGAAGACTGCAGCTGGAGATCCTACTGATCCTCTGACCGGGTCACGTCTCTTCAGTTAAACCACTCTCAAAAGATCTCTCAAAGTGGAGGTTCAAGACATCCCTGTACAGCGGGGTTTTCCTGAGTGCTAAGTGTATTTAAAAGTGGATTGGGTCCTGAGATGGTTCTGCTACCAAGTCTGGTACCAGGGATGACATCCTTCAGTTATTTGGAGAGACTGGGGAAGTCGGGAACTTTTTTCGTGGACCAGAGGAACTGAGGGCAGATGTGATGGTGTTCAAAATGATAAGGAATTTTGGAAGTTAATAAGGAGAAATCATTTCCACGAGCAGAGGGCTGGGCAAATGTTTTTTAAAAATCTGCGCATTCAGACATAATATCTCAAGGTTCCTAACTTTCAGAAGGGCGTTGGATGCTTACTTGGAGAATTTTCAGGGTTAGGGAGAAGGGGATGAAGTGGATAAAATTGGAATGTCCTCTCAAAAGATTGTACACATGCAAAATGGACGCAATGAGTTTAATTCAAATGATTCATAATGGCATATGACTCGCAAAACTAGAGCATGTTGATAATACCTTCCTGCACTTTTATGTCCCCGTCAGGCCGATCAATGCTCAGATCTTCAAGGTTTCCTGGTGTTTCATAGTTTTGGCGGAGGCACTGGCTCTGGGTTCACTTCCCTGTTGATGCGCCATCTCTCTCTGGAATATACCAAGAGGACCAAACTGGAGTTTTCAATCTACCCGGCTCCAAGGATCTCCACCGCTGTGGTTGAACCGTACAACTCCATCCTGACCACCCACACCACCCTCGAGCACACCGACTGTTCCTTCATGGTCGACAATGAAGCCATCTACGACATCTGCCAGAAGAATCTGGGTGTTGAGCGTCCAGGTTACGTCAACCTGAACAGGCTGATTGGCCAGATTGTGTCGTCAATCACAGCATCTCTCCGCTTTGATGGAGCACTGAACGTCGACCTGACAGAATTCCAAACTAACTTGGTGCCTTATCCTCGTATCCATTTCCCCCTGGCGACATACGCTCCAGTAGTCTCGGCTGAGAAAGCTTACCATGAGCAACTGTCTGTGGCCGAGATCACCAACTCCTGCTTTGAACCAGACAACCAGATGGTCAAGTGTGACCCCCGCCGTGGTAAATACATGGCCTGTTGCCTACTCTATCGGGGTGACGTGGTGCCGAAAGATATCAATGCTGCTATTGCGATCATGAAAGCTCAACGTTCCATCCAGTTTGTTGACTGGTGCCCAACTGGTTTCAAGGTTGGCATCAACTACCAGCCTCCCAGTGCCATACCTGGAGGTGACCTGGCCAAGGTGCAGCGTGCTGTGTGTATGCTGAGCAACACTACGGCCATCGCTGAAGCCTGGGCTCGCCTCAATCACAAGTTTGACCTGATGTACGCCAAGCGCGCCTTTGTGCATTGGTATGTGGGTGAGGGGATGGAGGAAGGGGAGTTCTCAGAGGCCCGTGAAGACATGGCAGCTTTGGAGAAAGATTACGAAGAGGTTGGTGTAGACAGTGTAGCTGATGATGATGACGAAGAATATTGAATGTTATACTGTAGCACGTTTTGTTTTGATTCTTGACTTAAATGTGACTCAGTTTTGTTGAAAACTGAATTATTAAAGCAATTTGTTTAAATATTGTACATTTGAGTTTTACTTATTAATCCTCATTTTAAAGAGAAGTATAATCTTTATTAGTGTTACAAATAGGCTTACATTAACACAGCAATGAAGTTGGGTGCCCCTAGTCGCCCTACTGCGGCGTCTGTTCGTGTACTCCGAGGGAGAATTCAGAATGTCCATATTACCTAAGCACGTCTTTCGGGACTTGTGGGAGGAAACCGGAGCACCCGGAGGAAACCCACGCAGAGACGGGGAGAACGTGCAGACTCCGCACAGACAGTGACCCAAGCCGGGAATCGAACCCGGGACCCTGACAATGTGACACAACAGTGCTAACCTCACTGGGCGCTCGCCAGAACTCCTCAGTGTAGGGAGTGATCGGGAAGCCATTTTAAAGTTCACATTGTGATGTCTCGTTGGCTCTCTCGAGGTGTAACAAGCTGGGTAAATCCTGGGACAGGGTCCTCCTGGCTGTGCAGTGCTGCTTTTCTGGCACAATGAGCCCACCTTGCCTCACCGAACTCCAGGTCCCACACGAGTGGTTTCAAATACTCTATTAAATTAAACTTTCCCTCCACTGCTTCCATTGAGGTTTCCCTTTCATGTTTTACACCTCTCCCTTCAGGTTTAATTTGTCTTAAAGGCTTTTACACAAACTCCGAGCTCCAGCCACCCATTTCCACAATTATTTCAAATAATGTCTCGCAAACTGTTCTAATTTCTTACAAACTTTAGCATTACCGTAGATATCTTTCTGGCCTCTCACGATCCAATGTCTTTCCGAATCTCTGTGACTTTCTTGAACTCTAATCTGTTCTTCTCTCCATTTGTATCGTTTCCATAACCAGCTGGACTTTAGATTTCCGGCATTTTGTTTTCTTAAACGTTACGCCATAGCGTGCAGAGGCGGACCTGTGCTTTTGGCTGCCCCGCGCTCTTCCTCTTTGCGGGGGCCCCACGTTGCACTCTGCCCCCGGTGATGTGGCAGCCTACCCACAATGACGTCAAGTCCCACCCACAATGACGTCAAGTCCCACCCACAATGACGTCAAGTCCCACCCACAATGACGTCAAGTCCCACCCACAATGACGTCAAGTCCCACCCACAGTGACGTCAAGCCCCATCCACAGTGACGTCAACTCCGTTCCTACCCTGCCCACCCTCAGTTAACACAATGCAAGGTACAGAAACCCAAAACCTCGCCCTCGCCGCCCAGTCCAGCCCAGTTGCCTGGCTGGTCTGTGGCTCTGGTTGAGTCACCCTGCTACTACTTGCTGCTGCTGCCCAATTCCCCCAGGTACGACACCGCCGCTCGACTGGCCACCTTCGCACCTCCTGAATGCTGCTCTGCTCACCTCTCGGCTTTCGCTTGGGTGTCCAGACCTCGAGACTTGATGGCTGCATGTGCTCCAGCAATCTCTTCATACATCTGTCCTGCCATCCCAGGAATCAGCCTGGTAAACCTTCGCTGCACTCCCTCCATAGCAAGAACATCCTTCCTCCGATAAGGACACCAAAACTACACCCAATCTTCCCGATGTGGAGTTACCAAGGCCGTGTATAATTGCAGCAGGACATCCCAGCTCCTGTACTCGAATCCTCTCGTTATGAAGAGCAACATACCATTTGCCGCCTTTACCGCCTGCTGCACCTGCATGCTTCAATGAACAATGCAGACAGTGAGCCAAGGACCAACCATTGGGTAGGGCGCTAATGAATGAATGAATGAATAGTCAATATGATAAGTGACCAGATAATCAACTGTAGCTGGAGGAATCAATATTGACCAGGATTCCATGGCTATCTCCCCTGTTCCTCTTTGAAACGGTGGCCATGGAACTCTTTGCATCTGAAAGACGTCACACCTCTCTGACTATGATTCTGTGGCACCTCCGACTTTGCAGCATTCCCTCCGAACTGCAATAGGATATTGTGTTCCATGTTTTTGGGGTGGATCAATCTTCTGGTTGAGGGAAGAGCGTTAGAACTTTGTGAAACTGGCTTCAGAACCAGCTGTTAAGGAAAATTAAGATTAAAACATTAAATTGGGATAATAAAATAAGAAAAGGGGATAAAAGCGGACTGACAAGTGCAGCTGTCTGAATGGGTGTTTTGATATGCAAATTAGCATACCCTTGGGAAAAGCAAGTGTTTACCTATGCGACTTGGGGGGGAAAACAATGGGGTCTAGAAGAGGTGACTTTAAGGTGAAGAGATAAGGGAATTGGCACTTATCTGCTCAAAACTAGATCCACAGGGTGGGTAACTTCAAAGGGAAAAATGATATATTCATAGCACATAACTGGAGAAAGGGACACAGTGGAGGCAGATAGCAATACAGCCACACCCAGCTGCAGAAAGCCAGACTCTCCAGAAAACAAGATATTGCTAAAAGGGCAACCGGTTAAAATCAAAAGCTCCAACCAAGAAGATTATTCCTTCTCTGAAACTGAAGACAGCTTGCCCAAAAAGGGACAAATACCCTTCTGGTGGTAATTATCTGCTGGATGTAACTCATATAGTCATATAATATTGGATGTTGTTGTGCAGCACGGTGGCGCAGTGGGTTAGCACTCACGGCGCCGAGGTCCCAGGTTCGATCCCGGCCCTGGGTCACTGTCTGTGTGGAGTTTGCACATTCTCCCCGTGTTTGCCTGGGTTTCGCCCCCACAACCCAAAGATGTGCAGGGTAGGTGGATTGGCCACGCTAAATTGCACCATAATTGGACAAATTTAATTGGGTACTCTAAAATTTAAAAAAAAATATTGGATGTTGTTTGCAAAGAAGGAGAATTTCCCAGAGGTCAGGAAACGTCAGGAGTTGGGGGGGGGGGGGGTAATTTAATGTAATACTGTGCAGCCATCAATGTAGCTAAGTTTACTGTTGTGGTGTATTGTAGTTCTCCTTGTCATGTGTTTCCTTTTAAGCTAATAAATATTTTTTATCACAAAACAACTGGGCTGTTTCCTTAGCTTTACGCATCTCTTCTCACAGCAGACCAAATTGAAAGAACTGATGTTCTAAGTTACCCTTCTGTGTTTTGGGATACCCTCGTATTTAACAACAGCGGGGTTCTTAACAAAATTTGAGGCGGGATTTATGGGGAACTTGTGACTTTTAAACGTCGCGAGAGTGAGGGAAGCGTTGAACTAAGTGAGGAGGCCTGTGATTGAAAATCAGGTGACTGAAACATGCCATGGCTCTTGTCACCGCTAAGATTTGTTTGGGAGGAAACATTCTAACGTCGGAAGGCTTGCGAAGTGTACCTGAAGCGAAATCGATGGAATTGGTGAATGTGGGTTACCTGCAGGGACTAAGACAGTCGAGGTAATTGAAAATATAGCAAAGCATTTAAATGCACTGTGATGATATGATCTGCATACTCGTCTGCCATTGGGCCAGAACGTCGGCTTACCATTGGCCCTGGTCGGTCATGTGCCTCTCGACCGATTGGCCGAGAGGCTGAGTTAACCACGCCTCTATTAACGAGGTATAAATGCTCAAATGCCTGACGATCGTCCCTTTCCACTGTAGACGATCGCAGAGCTGTGTTCTAGTTAATTAAAGCCAGACTTTGGTAAATCACTCGCCTCGCGTGCAATCGATGGTACATCATGCACAAGACTTGTCCGATAGATCAAGTTCTCCGAAAAGTGAGGCAATTGAATCGTCTAAAATTCACCTGCGAGCGAAAATACATGAACCAGAGATGGAAGAAGAGCAGCCATGTCAAGGGAAATTGGAATTGAGGTAACTTGACGTGGAAGGTTAGGAAGGGGAAACGAGGAAAAAGAGAGAGAGAGAATTGGAACTTAAAATGCTGGAAGTTAAAGCAAGACACCAGGGCAGGCTGTGGAAGGACGCAAGTCCAGACACGAACCTAGTGGGAAGATGTTTAGATTTGTACAGCACTTACAAAATTTGACAAGAAGGACGTGGAGGTATTTTTAAAACTCATTTGAGAAAATAGCGAGACAAATTTAAATGGTCGCAAGCTATCTGGATGCTGGTCTTACAGAGTAAGCTCATAGGTAGGTCTATGTGTCTATCTGGATGCTGGTCTTACAGAGTAAGCTCATAGATATGTGTCTATCTGGATGCTGGTCTTACAGAGTAGGCTCATAGGTAGGTCTATACATGTGTCTTTTTCAAAGGAAAGATCTGGGAAGTATAATACAGTGAAGAAAACTATTGTGATGATCGGTATTTACCTTTAAGATCTTGCCCCTTTAAGAGGCTTGGAACCCTGGGGGACTCTGCCTCTGGCTACGCCCCCAGGAAACAGTATAGGATAAGGCTCCATGTTGCGAGCACACTTCTCTCGAATGCAGTCCTGTTCTCTGTATATTAAAGCCTTTGATTACTGACCTCACTCTCGCGTCGTAATTGAGAGTGCCTCAACTAGAGTGCGAATGAGTTAGTACAAGAGGCTTCCAGACAGAAGTTTTGAAATGTAAGAAAACCGTCCAGTCAGACTTATATTGAATTTGAATGGGTTAAATAAAGTAATTTTGAGAGGTGGGTGAGAGCAGTAAAAATAGAAGGAACCTATGAGGCTCTTAGAGAAGTAATTCTGTTGCAAGGTGATTAAGAAGGCATACGGCACGTTTGCATTCATCAGTCGGGGCATTGAGTACAGGAGTTGGGAAATCATGTTCCAGCTGTATAAAACCTTGGTTAGATTGCATTTGGAGTATTGTGTGCAGTTCTGGTCACCACGTTATCAGAAGGGCGTGGAAGCTTTGGAAAGAGGGCAAAGAAAGTTCACCAGGATCTTGCCTGGCATTGAGGGTGTTGGCTATGAGGAGAGGTTGAATAAACTAGGATTGCTTTCACTGGGAAGATGGAGGCTGAGGAGAGACCTGATCGAGGTCTGCAAAATTATGAGTCATAGACAGGGTGGACGGTCAGATGTCTTTTCCAAGGATGGAAGTGTCAATTAATAATAATAACCTTTCATTGTCACAAGTATGAAGTTACTGTGAAAAGCCCCTCGTCGTCATATTCTGGTGCCTGTTCGGGTAAGCTGGTACGGGAATTGAACCCGTGCTGCTGGCCTTGTTCTGCATCACAAACCAGCTGGATAGCCCATTGAGCTAAACCAACCCAATTACAAGGGAGCACAGGTTCAAGGTGAGAGGGGGATCGTTTAAGGGAGACGTGCGGGGTATGTTTATCACGCAGAGAGTGGTGGATGCCTGGAACGTGCTGCACTGCCAGAGTATGTGTTGGAAGCAGTCATATTAGCAACATTTAAGAGGCACATGGATGGGTACACGAATAGAGAGAAAATAAAGGGATACGGACTAAGGACAGAAGATTTTTTTTTAGTTGGGGCACCATGATCGGAACAGGCTTGGAGGGCCTGTTCCTGTGCTGTACATTGTTTTCTGAATTCAAAGCTTCATTACTTGCAATGATAAGTACTCACGTGGAGGAACAAAGACATAAAAATGCGAGACCAAGCCCTAGAACTTACTGATGACTATGAATTGGTTTATAGGCCCAAGCCTTTTTTTCGACACACTTTTAAATCTGAGAAAGATATCAAATAGGAAGATGTGAGAAAAGACAGTCAAGCAAGAGAAGGAGCGGTTGAAAATTCCAAGGAGACTTTGCCTCAAATTAAAAAAGGTGTTGCTGAGGGGATGAGGAAAATTAGATGCTTTCACCGTAGTAAACTAGGTCATGCAAAATCATTGTGCTGGAGTTTAAATGGCAAGCCAGTTGGAGACTGAAACTGAAGACAGCTTTCCCAAGCATGAACAAGAAATGAAATGAAAATCGCTTATTGTCACGAGTTGGCTTCAATGAAGTTACTCTGAAAAGCCCCTAGTCACCACATTCCGGCACCTGTCCGGGGAGGCTGGTACGGGAATCGAACCGTGCTGTTGGTCTGCTTTAAAAGCCAAGTGAGCTAAACCAGCCCCTTATGTAACTTGTGGCTGGTAACTATCTGCTGGATTTAGCTCATTGAGTTATATAATATTGGATGTTGTTTGGGGAAAGAGTTGAGGAAGGGTAGTGAGATACCCTCAATCACGACACAGGAGAGAAGATAGATGATTCAAAGGCTTTAATCATCTGAGAACTGTACAGCAGCCGAGAAGTGTGCTCATCACATGTGCCCTGAGTGAGTCTTATCTTATATACCGTTTCCTGGGGGCGGAGCCAGAGGCGGAGTCCCCCAGGGTTCCAAGCCTGGTCTTAAAGGGCCAATGCATTAAAGGTAAGGTACCATTATATCAGCTACTGATAAAATTCATTACAGGTAGGTAATTGACAACAAGAGGTAACTTCATGAGATGCTCTGTGTGTGTATGGTCATCAGTGTGGTTAAGTGTACTATTTTACTGTATTATAGTCCTTCTTGTCGCTTGCTTTCTTTTAAGTTAATAATATATTTTTTTTAATTGATCACAAAATGACTGGACCTCCTCCCTGGTTTTGCACATCTTTTCTCACATTATACTAAATTGAAAATATCCACCATGAAGAACCCAGTTTCCAAGTTACCTTTGTGTGTTTTGGGATAAATTTGCAATTAACACAGTGGGCAGCACGGTAGCATTGTGGATAGCACAATGGCTTCACAGCTCCAGGGTCCCAGGTTTGATTCCCGGCTTGGGTCACTGTCTGTGCGGAGTCTGCACATCCTCCCCGTGTGTGCGTGGGTTTCCTCCGGGTGCTCCGGTTTCCTCCCACAGTCCAAAGATGTGCAGGTTAGGTGGATTGGCCATGATAAATTGCCCTTGGTGTCCAAAATTGCCCTTAGTGTTGGGTGGGGAGTGTTGGGTGGGGTTACTGGGTTATGGGGATAGGGTGGAGGTGTTAACCTTGGGTAGGGTGCTCTTTCCAGGAGCCGGTGCAGACTCGATGGGCCGAATGGCCTCCTTCTGCACTGTAAATTCTATGTAAACATCAGCGGGGTTCTTTACACGAGATATAGTTTTCTGTACCTGGTCACTGCAGAAGCCGTTTCTTAATCTCTTTCTATCTCTGAATTTGTTACAAAAAGCATCCAATTCGCAATGAAAGTTGATAATCAAGGCAAGCCTACCTGTCTGATTAATTTTCAATGTGCAAGGCCAACATGTAGTCCGTCTTACCTTTCCCCTTGAGAAGCTAGTGGGACAGGGCAGCCCTCTTGAAGGGCTGGTCACAATTTTGATACCCATGCCTGCTTCGCTGGACCATGGGCTGAATTGAATGGGCTGCCTATGAGTGGAAACAGGTGGATGGACATGTACGTTAGTGTTGGTGGCATGCCCCCACCTGCCCCCACACTGCCATCATTTTCTGGGTGGCGGGCGAGGTGCCAGGCGGCCTAATTAAGGCCATCAAGTGGGCAATTAATGCCCAGCTGAATCATCTGAATAAGGGCTGAATAGGGAGTGTTCTTTCCAACACTCCGCCCGGCGAGATGCCAGACTTGGTTGGGTTTGCAGATTTCCATGAATCCCTTTCCTCCCGGGACCTCCTGCAATACCGGCCATGGCCACTCATCCTAGTGTGACGCGGAGCTGCTGGTCTCGGATTGGTCGGCAGCACTATGAGATGGGACTTCCTCCTGGAGATAGATGGATGCCCGCCACCCCCCCCCCCCCCCCCCCCCCACCCCCACGGCCATTACCTGCAAAATTAAGGCAGGGCAAGCTGGCCAAGGAAATGAGGGCTTGACCCTGATATTTACACTGGGATGTGGAGCACCCACACTCGCGATTATAATACAGCTCATCTTGCAGAGTCAGCCATGGTGGTGTTGAGTTGAAGTTTATTTTAAATAAATTTAGTGTACCCAATTCATTTTTTCCAGTTAAGGGGAAATTTAGCGTGGCCAATCCACCTAGCCTGCACATCTTTGGGTTGTGGGGGCGAAACCGGAATGTGCAAACTCCACACGGACAGTGACCCAGAGCGGAGATCGAACCTGGGACCTCGGCGCCGTGAGACTACAGGGCTAACCCACTGCGCCACCGTGCTGCCCAGAGCTGAAGTTGAAGTTTGGGTACGATCAGCAGAATAAAGAACATTTGTGAACCTTTTGGGTGTTTGTAAGATTAGGAGGAGGTTACTTACCCCCCATGAGCTTGTCCCCCGCACTCAATGAGATCTGTGCACTTGGGATCCATGTGACCCCGATGCAGGAATTGCAGAGATAAACTGCGGCCCCAGGCGCAAAACAGCGGAGCGGCATGCGACTGCCCGTGTCCAAATCAAATCTCTCCACTCTTCAAAAGGATTGGATTGGATTGGATTTGTTTATTGTCACGTGTACCGAGGTACAGTGAAAAGTATTTTTCTGCAAACAGCTCAAACAGATCATTCAGTACATGAAAAGAAAATACATAATAGGGCAACACAAGGTACACAATGTAAATACATAGACACAGGCATCGGATGAAGCATACAGGGATGTAGTGTTAATGAGGTCAGTCCATAAGAGGGTCGTTTAGGAGTCTGGTGACAGTGGGGAAGAAGCTGTTTTTGAGTCTGTGCGTGTTCTAAGACTTCTGTATCTCCTGCCCGAGGGAAGAAGTTGGAAGAGTGAGTAAGCTGGGTGGGAGGGGTCTTTGATTATGCTGCCCACTTTCCCCAGGCAGCGGGAGGTGTAGATGTGGGGGCAGTGTGGCTCATTTAGCACAGTGGGCTAAACAGCTGGCTTGTAATGCAGAACAATTAGAATTAGAATTAGAACAGTACAGCACAGAACAGGCCCTTCGGCCCTCAATGTTGTGCCGAGCAATGATCACCCTACTCAAGCCCACGTATCCACCCTATACCAGTAACCCAACAACCCCCATTAACATTATTTTTTAGGACACTAAGGGCAATTTAGCCTGGCCAATCCACCTAACCCGCACATCTTTGGACTGTGGGAGGAAACCGGAGCACCCGGAGGAAACCCACGCACACACGGGGAGGACGTGCAGACTCCGCACAGACAGTGCCCCAGCCGGGAATCGAACCCTGAGCCCTGAGGGCAGCAGGGTAGCATGGTGGTTAGCATAAATGCTTCACAGCTCCAGGGTCCCAGGTTCGATTCCCGGCTGGGTCACTGTCTGTGTGGAGTCTGCACGTCCTCCCCCTGTGTGCGTGGGTTTCCTCCGGGTGCTCCGGTTTCCTCCCACAGTCCAAAGATGTGCGGGTTAGGTGGATTGGCTATGCTAAATTGCCCGTAGTGTCCTAATAAAAGTAAGGTTAAGGGGGGGGGGGGGGGGTTGTTGGGTTACGGGTATAGGGTGGATACGTGGGTTTGAGTAGGGTGATCATGGCTCGGCACAACATTGAGGGCCGAAGGGCCTGTTCTGTGCTGTACTGTTCTATGTTCTACCTGGGACCCTGGAGCTGTGAAGCATTGATGCTAACCACCATGCTACCGTGCTGCCCAATGCCAGCAGCGTGGGTTCAATTCTGTTACCGGCCTCCCCGAACAGGTGCCGGAATGTGGCGACTAGGGGGGTTTCCACAGTAACTTCATTGAAGCCCACTCGTGACAATAAGCGATGATTATTATTATTATTATTATTATTATTAGATGGAGTCAATGGATGGGAAGTCATCCTTCCTGACCTGCAGCTAGGTTGGGGTTTATATGCTGAGAGGTTCCCTTTGCTAAGGAGGAAGCCCCGCCCCATTCATCGGCGATGTTCCTAATCTGAGGTGGTCACGGGGAACCGGATGGTGCACACCCCGAGATCTCCAAGGGGATCATAACAAGGACAATGGAGTGTGGGGGGGGGGGGGGGGGGGGGGGGGGGGGGGAGAACTAACAGTGACATTACCCTAGGGGTGGAGTTGGTGTCCACTTTAGGTAGGCCTGGGATCCAGGAATTTGGGTATGACGGTGCAGATGGCTGACCCGATGGGGAGGGGTGGATGAGAGACACCCCCGACAAGGTTGATCACCTGGAACGTGAGGGGTTTGGGGGGGGGGCCTGTGAAGAGGGCAAGGGTTTCTTCCCAGAGGGCCGATGTGGTGTTCTTGCAGGAGGCTCACTTGCGGATGCGGGACCAGATCAGGTTGTGGAGGGCCCGGGTGAGCCAGGTTTTTCACTCAGGGTTTGATAGTAGACCACGGGGGTGGGGGGAGGGGTGAATCTTGGTCCTTCTACGAGGGGCTTTATAAGTCGGAGCTGCCTGAGGACGAGCGGGGGATGGTAGAGCTCTGAGAGCGGTGGGAATTCCCCTAGGTGGGGGAGGAATTGCAGGAGGAGTCGGAGGTACCGTTGTGGTTAGAGGAGATTCGGATGGCCCTGGGAAAGATGCAGATGGGGAAGGTGCGGGGGCCGGATGGGTTCCCGGTAGAATTTTGCAGGTTCACGGATCAGCTGGCCCCCATTAGTGTTGGGGATATTTAGCAACTCACGGTACGGGAATCCCTCCCGGAGACCCTGGGGCAGGCGCCCACCCCCCCCTCCTCCTGAAGAAGGATAGGGACCCCACAGAGTGTGGACCGATTTCCCCACTCAATGTGGATGTGAACCTTTTGTCTCAGGTTTTAGTGTTGAGGTTGGAGCCCTGTCTCCTGGAGGGAGTGGGGGAGGATCAGACAGGAATTGTGAAGGGCAGTAAACTGTTGTCCAATGTTGAGGCCAACAGCTCCTTTTTTGGGGTACAAACTAAACGTTGGGAAGAGTGAGTATTTTGTGATGAGCCCTTCGAGGGGAGGAGCTGGGTTGCGGGGGGAGGGGGCTGCCTTCCCGTCTGGCTGGGACTCGTTTCCAGTGTCTGGGGGTCCAGATGGCTCGGGATTGGGCGGACCCACAGAGGTGGGGTAGCCTCCCGTTGTCGCTGGCTGGCCGGTTCATTTTGTTTCAATGCCTTCTGGCTTTTCTACTTGAGATGTTTTTTTGGGGGTTTGAGCGGCTCATAATGGGTTTCATAGCGGTGAGGAGAAGTCCTCTGTTTCGGAGCGACGGGGTGAGGGGGGGGGGGGGTCCTACAGGGGAGAGACAGGTGGAGGGGGGCTTGGCGCTGCTGAATTTGATGTTTTATTATTGGGCGTTCAATGCGGAGAAGGTGTTGGGCTGGTGTGGGGACCAGGAAGTGGATGGCGTTGGGGTCATGCAAGGGGTCCTGTTTCGGAGGTGCTGGTGATGGGAGGTGGAAAGCGCAGCCGCAAAGGAAGGACTTAAAAGCTGGGGCGGGAGTGGGGGCCATCCCCAGATACAAACTTGTAAATAGGTTCTGTCGATTATGGTTGGACTATTGTTATGTCTGATATCTGTTACTCTATGACCGCGCTCTTCTTAGTAGGGACCATTTGTTTGAGCCGGTGAAATTGGATGTCACATTTGAGGGGTGGAAAGGTAAGGGGCTGGAGGGGGTGAGGGACATGCTTCTGGAGGGATGGTTTGCCAGCTGGGAGGAGTTGAAGCAGAAGGCAGGAGTTCCCCGGGGTGGGGAGCAGATATGTTCAGATACTTTGAGCTGCTGGATTTTGTCCGTCGGGCATTTTGCACATTCCCGGTGGCATCGCCATCCACTTTGCTGTGTGGGGTCGGAGGAGGGCAACACGGCAGGGATATACGGATGGATCATGGGGGGGAAGAGCAGATTCAGGTAGAAGAGGTGAAGGCCAGATAGAAGGAGGAGTTGGGACCCAATTTGGGGGAGAAGGTGCGGAGTGAGTCCCTCTGTTGGGTGAGCACTACGTCATCCTTTGCAAGGTTGAATTTGATGCATCTCAAGGCCTGACCAAGGCCAGAATGATTCAATTTTGTTTGAGGGGTTTGATGATAGGTGTGAGTGGTGTATGAAAGGGCCCACGAACCACTAGCACATGTTCTGGTACTGCCCCAAATTGGTGGGGTTTTTAAAAAAAATTATTTTTATTCAAATTTTCAACAAATTTTAACCAACAACACGGAAAAAAAGAGGAAAAAAAAACAGTAACCCCCCCCCCCCCCCCAAATACAGAAGCAATAAATTAACAAAAATAATAATTAAATAACATGGAAACAAATACACATACCCAGTAAAGAATTCCCCCCCCTCCCCGGGTTGCTGCTGAAGTTGACCGCCCCCTAACACTCCGCCAGGAAGTCTAGAAACGGCTGCCACCGCCGGAAGAACCCTTGCACCAACCCCCCTTAGGGCAAACTTGACCCTCTCCAGTTTGATAAACCCAGCCGTATCGTTGACCCAGGATTCCACTCTCGGGGGCCTCGCGTCCCTCCACTGCAAAAGAATCCTACGCCGGGCTACTAGGGTCGCAAAGGCCAGAATACCTATGGAATTCCTTGCCCAGTGAAGCAGTTGAGGCTCCTTCATTACATGTTTTTAAGGTAAAGATAGATAGTTTTTTGAAGAATAAAGGGATTAAGGGTTATGGTGTTCGGGCCGGAAAGTGGAGCTGAGTCCACAAAAGATCAGCCATGATCTAATTGAATGGCGGAGCAGGCTCGAGGGGCCAGATGGCCTACTCCTGCTCCTAGTTCTTATGTTCTTATGTTCTTATGTTCTTATGTAATACCGGCCTCTCTCGCCTCCTGCACTCCCGGCTCCACTGCAACCCCAAATATTGCGATCCCCCAACCCGGCTCCACCCTGGAACCAACCACCCTTGGCAGCGTCTCCGTGACGCCCCTCCAAAAACCCTCCAACGCCGGGCACGCCCAAAACATGTGGGTGTGGTTTGCCGGGCTCCCCGAACACCTGACACACCTGTCCTCACTCCCAAAGAACCGGTTCAGCCTTGTCCCAGTCATATGTGCCCTATGCAGCACCTTTAGTTGGATTAAACTAAGGCTCGCGCAGGAGGAGGAGGAATTCACCCTCCCCAGGGCAACCACCCACGTCCCCTCATCGATCTCCTCTCCCAGCTCCTCCTCCCACTTACCTTTCAGCTCCTCCACCGAGGCCTCCTCCCCCTCCTGCATCACTTGATAGGTCGCCGAGATCCTACCCTCACCGACACACGTCCCCGAGAGCACCCTGTCCTTAACCCCCCTTGGCGACAACAGTGGAAACTCCGCCACCTGCCGCCTGACAAACGCCCTAATCTGCATGTATCTAAAGGTGTTCCCCGGGGGGGGGAGACCCCACCTCCCCTCCAACTCCTCTAGGGTTGCAAACTTCCCATCGAGAAAGAGGTCCCCCATCCGCCTGATACCTGCCCTGTGCCAACTCAGAAACCCTCCATCCATCCTCCCTGGTACAAACCGGTGGTTCCCCCGTATCGGGGGCCAAATTGAAGCCTTCACCTCCCCCCTATGCCTCCTCCACTGCCCCCAAATCTTGAGGGGAGCCGCCACCACCGGACTCGTAGTATACCTCGTTGGGGGGAGCGGCAACGGCGCCGTCACCAGTGCCTCCAAGCTCGTGCCCACACAGGACGCCACCTCCAGCCTCTTCCATGCCACCCCCTCTCCCTCCATCACCCACGTACGTATCATCGCCACTGACGGCCCAGTAGTACCCACACAGATTGGGCAACGCCAACCCCCCCACATCCCTACTCCGCTCCAGGAACACCCTCCTCACCCTCGGGGTCTTCTGCGCCCACACAAACCCCGTAATACTCCTACTGACCCTCCTGAAGAAAGCCTTCGGAATCATAATAGGGAGGCACTGGAAGAGGAACAAGAACCTCGGGAGCACCGTCATTTTGACAGACTGGACCCTGCCCGCTAGGGAGAGTGGCAACACATCCCACCTCTTAAACTCCTCCTCCATCTGCTCCACCAGCTTTGTAAAGTTGAGCCTGTGCAGGGCCCCCCAGCTCCTGGCTATCTAGACCTTACAGGTATCTGAAACTCCACTTCGCCCTTTTCAGTGGGAGCTCCCCAATCCCTCTCTCCTGGTCCCCCGGATGCACCACGAACAGCTCACTCTTCCTCATATTGAGCTTATACCCGGAGAAGCTTCCCAAACTTCTCAAGCGTCCTCATCACCTCTGGCATCCCCCCCCCCCACAGGGTCTGCCACCTGTAACAATAAATCATCCGTGTATAATGACAGCCGATCCCCCCCCCCCCCCCCCCCCCCCCGCACTATCCACCTCCAGTTCCTCGACTCCCTCAGCGCCATGGTCAGGGGCTCGATCGCCAGCGCGAACAGCAGGGGAGACAGGGGACACCCCTGCCTCGTCCCCCGGTACAGTTGAAAATTCTCCGACCTCCTCCCATTCGTAACCACACTCGCCACCCGGGCATCATACAGCAGCCTCACCCACCTAATAAATCCCTCTCCAAACCCGAACCTCTCCAGAACCTCCCAAAGATATCCCCACTCCACCCTGTCAAAGGCCTTCTCCGTATCCATCGACGCCACTATCTCCGCCTCCCCATCCACCTCCGGCATCAATATGACATTGAGAAGGCTCCGTACATTGACGTTCAGCTGCCTCCCCTTCACAAAACCCGCCTGATCCTCGTGTATGACCTGCGGCACCACGTCCTCCACCCTCCCGGCCAAGACCTTTGCCACCAGCTTCGCGTCCACGTTGAGGAGTGAAATCGGTCTATACGACCCGCACTGAAGGGGGTCCTTGTCCCGCTTCAGAATCAGTGAGATCAGCACCCTAGACATCGTCGGGGGCAAAGCCCCCCCCCCCCCCCCCCCTCCCTCGCCTCATTAAAGGTCCTTGCTAGCAGCAGGCCCAGCAGGTCTGAAAACTTCTTATAGAATTCAACCGGGAACCCATCGAGTCCCGGTGCCTTCCCCGGCTGCATGCTCCCCATCGCGTTAACCAGCTCCTCCAGCTCGACTGGTGTCCCCAGACCCTCCACCTGCTCCTCCCTCACTCTCTGAAACCTTAGCTTGTCCAGAAAGCGGTCCATTCCTCCTTCCTCCACTGGGGGCACTGACTGGTATAGTTCCTCATAAAAGGCCCTGAACACTCTGTTAATGCCCCTCACACTCCGCACCAGACTTCCTCCTCCATCCCTAATTCCCCCTATCTCCCGAGCCGCCTCCCTCTTCCGGAGCTGGTGCGCCAGCATCCGACTCGCCTTTTCCCCGTATTTGTATACCGCCCCCTGTGCCCTCCTCCACTGCGCCTCCGCCTTCCTGGTGGTCAATATATCAAACTCCACTTGGAGGCTACGACGCTTCCTCAACAGCCCTTCCCCCGGGACCTCCGCGTACCTCCTGTCCACCCTCACCATTTATTCCACCAACCTCTCCCTCCCCCTTTTCTCCCCCCTCTCCCTATGTGCCCTGATGGAAATCAGCTCCCCCCTAACCACCGCCTTCAGCACCTTCCAGACCACCCCCACCTGCACCTCCCGTTATCATTAATTTCTAGATACCCCTCCGGACCCGCTCGCATACCTCCTCGTCCGACAGCAGCCCCACCTCTAACCTCCACATCGGGCGTTGGTCCTTCCCCTCCCCCAGCTCTAGATCCCCAATCTGATCTAGAAATGGGGCGTGATCTGAAATGGCTATCGCCGAATAATCTGCACCTTCCACCCTCGGAATCAACGCCCTGCTCAGAACAAAAAAGTCAATCCGGGAGTAAGCCTTGTGGACATGGGAGAAGAACGAAAATTCCCCACCCCCCCGGCCTCATGAACCTCCAGGGATCCACCCCTCCCATCTGGTCTATGAACCCCCTCAGCACTGTGGCCGCCGCCACCCTCTTACCCGTCCTGGACCTGGAGCGGTCCAGAGCCGGGTCCAGCACTGTGTTGAAATCCCCTCCCATTATTAAACCCCCCGTCTCAAGGTCCGGAATCCAGCCCAACATACGCCGCATAAAGCCCACATCGTCCCAGTTCGGGGCGTACACATTAACCAGCACCACCCGCTCCCCCTGGAGCTTACCGCTTACCATCACATATCTGCCACCGCTATCCGACGCCACGAACGATACTCTCTTCCCCACCAAAATCGCCACCCCCCCGGTTCTTCGCATCCAACCCCGAATGGAACACTTGCCCTACCCACCCCTTTCTCAACCTCACCTGATCCACCACCCTAAGGTGCGTCTCCTGGAGCATAGCCACATCCGCCCCCCCCCCCCCCCCCCCCGAAAGACCTCCGTTCCCCTTCGGCCCTTCCAGCAGCAACCCGGTACTCCCCCCCCCCCCCCCAATCCTCTCCCCCCCCCCCCCCCAACCACCCCCTCCCCCACCCCCCCTAGCTAGGGCCACCCCTAGCTGCGTTGCCCCTCTCATTGCACTCCCGTAAGTCAGCTGACTCCTGCTGACCCCGGCTGCTCCCGCCATCCCAACGACCCCCCCCCCCCCCCCCCCCCCCCCCGGTGTAACACTGCTCCTCCCCTCCCTACCCACTGACAGGCACAGTCCCCTCCCATTCTGGCCCCAGCGCGGGAAAAAAGCCCGCGCATCCAACTTAAGCCCCGCCCCTCAGTCCAAAGCGCGGGAAGAAAGCCCGCGCCACCCGCTCGTCCTGCCCCACCCCCTCTGGCGCAGCTCCCTTCCCAGGCCCAAACTCCCCCGCCCCGGCACGGGCCACCCCTCCCTCCCCCGAGGCCCCATCAACCTTCCCTAACCTTCAACCCCTCCCAACCCAAACCTTCCCCCCTTTCCCGGAGCCTGTCCAACAGGGCTACGCAACAGCCCCCAAACGTCCCCAAAAAGAAAAAGAAAACAAAGGAACAAGGAAGAAAAAACTCCAAAACACTACACAACAGTCCCCGATCCCCGCCTCAAGTCTCAGCCTGAGTCCAGCTTCTCGGCCTGGACAAAGGCCCAGGCCTCCTCCGGGGAGTCAAAGTAATATTGGTGGTCTTTATAGGTGACCCAAAGGCGCGCCGGCTGTAACAGGCCAAACTTCACCCCTCTCCTGTGCAGCATTGCTTTCGACCGGTTGTAACCGGCCCTTTTCTTCGCCACCTCCGCGCTCCAGTCCTGGTAAATTCGGACCTCTAAATTCTCCCACCTGCTGCTCTGCTCCTTCTTGGCCCACCTGAGCACACATTCTCGATCGATGAACCGGTGAAACCGCACCATCACCGCGCTTGGCGGCTCGTTAGGCTTGGGCTTCCTCACCAGCACTCGGTGGCCCCCCTCTAGCTCCAAGGGCCCCTGGAAGGACCCCGCTCCCATTCGCGAGTTCAGCATCGTGACCACATAGGCCCCCAGGTCCGATCCTTCCAACCCCTCCGGGAGGCCCAGGATCCGCAAATTCTTCCGCCGCGAGCGGTTCTCCAGTTCCTCAAGCCTTGCCTGCCATTTCTTGTGCAGCGCCTCGTGCGCCTCCACCTTCACCGCCAAGCCTCGTTCTCTGATGCTTTTTGCCGAACCTCGCGGATCTCCGCCCTCCGGGCCGTCTGAGTCGCCAGGAACTTGTCGAAAGAGGCCTTTAGCGGTTCCAGCAGCTCAGCCATCATCTCCAAGAAGCAGCGATGGAGCAGCTCCTGCCGCACCTGCGCCCACTGCGTCCACGCTGCCGGTTCCCCGCCCGCCGCCATCTTGTTCTTCCTCCCTCGCACCTTTCTCTGCTCCAGCGCCGATTTGTTTACCGCCCCGCTCCTGGTCCAGTCCATCCACCGGCAGGGAAGCGTTACTGAAGCCTGCCCACACCGGGAGAAGTCCGTCAAGCGCCGTTACGGGCCCTGAAAAGAGCCCAAAAGTCCGGAAATAGCGGGAGCCACCGAACGCGCGGCTTAGCTCCGCACCACCGCAACCGGAAGTCCCCAAATTGGTGGGGATTGAGGTTCTATTTTTCAACACCATATTGGTAATCCTGAGCTTTGCCCTGTCCGTTAGTCACTATATTTGGAGCGTAGCACCAGCTGGAGCTGAGAACGGGTGTGGGGGCGGATGCCCTGGCATTCGGCTCATTGCTGGCTTGGCCGTGGATTCCACTGAGTCCGAACAGGCGACACTACTAAGTGCCGCAGTGTGGCGAGGTGACTTGTTGGAGTTTCTGTACCTTGAGAAGGTCAAGCTCACGGTGAGGGGAACGATCAGCGGGTTCTATCGTAGATGGCAGCTGTACATATTGCACTTTAAGGATACATAGATACATAAAAGGTAGGAGCAGGAGGAGGCCTTTTGGCCCTTCGAGCCTGCTCTGCCATTCATCACGATCATGGCTGATCATCCAACTCGATAGCCTAATCCTGCTTTCTCCCCATAGCCTTTGATCCCATTCTCCCCAAGTGCTATATCCAGCCGCCTCTTGAATATATTCAATGTTTTAGCATCAACTACTTCCTGTGGTAATGAATTCCACAGGCTCACCGCTCTTTGTGTGAAGAAATGTCTCCTTATCTCTGTCCGAAATGGTTTATCCTGAATCCTCAGACTGTGACCCTGGTTCTGGACCCACCCACCATCGGGAACATCCTTCCTGCAACTACCCTGTCTAGTCCTGTTAGAATTTTATAAGTCTCTATGAGATCCACCCTCATTCTTCTGAACTCCAGCGAGAACAATCCCAACCTAGTCAATCTCTCCTCGTACATCAGTCCTGCCATCCCTAGAATCAGTCTGGTAAACCTTCGCTGCACTCCCTCGAGAGCAAGAACATCCTTCCTCAGAAAAGGAGACCAAAACTGCGCACAATACTCCAGGTGTGGCCTCACCAAGGCCCTGTATAATTGCAGCAACACATCCCTGCTCCTGCATGCATAACCTCTCGCAATAAACATACCATGAGTCTTCTTTACCGCCTGCTGCACCTGCATGCTTACCTTCAGTGACTGGTGCACAAGGACACCCAGGACCCGCTGCACACTCTCCTCTTCCAATTTACAGCCATTCAGGTAGTAATCTGCCTTCCTGTTTTCGTTTCCAAAATGAATAACCTCACACTTATCCAAATTATACAGCATCTGCCATTGGTTTGCCCACTGGCCCAACCTGTCCAGATCTTGCTGTAGGATCCCTGCATCCTCGTCACAATTCATCATCCCACTCAACTTGGTATCATCTGCAAACTTTGAGATGTTATATTTGTTCCCTCATCCAAATCACTAATATATATTGTGAATAGCTGGGGTCCCAGCACCGATCCCTGTGTTACCCCACTGGTTACCGCCTGCCAATTTGAGAAGGACCCATTAATCCCGACTCTTTGTTTCCTCTCTGCCAACCAGTTTTCTACCCACCTCAATACATTGCCCCCAATCCCATGCGCTTTAATTTTGCACAATAATCTCTTATGCCGGACTTTGTCAAAACACCTTCTAAAAGTCCAAATATACCACATCGGCTGGCTCCCCCTTGTCGACTGTACTGGTTACATCTTCAAAGAATTCCAACAGATTTGTCAAGCATGATTTCCCCTTCATAAATCCATGCTGACTGACTGATCCTGCCACTGCTTTCTAAATGTTTTGGATAATGGATTCAAGAATTTTTCCCACTACCGATGTTAGTCTTACTGGTCTATAATTCCCTGCTTTCTCTCTACCTCCCTTTTTGAATATCGGAGTGACGTGAGCTACCCTCCAATCTGCAGGGACAGTTCCAGAGTCTATAGAATCCCGGAAGATGACCACCAATGCATCCACTATTTCCAGAGCCACCTCCTTAAGCACTCTGGGATGCAGATTCTCAGGCCCTGGGGATTTATCCGCCTTTAATCCCATCAATTTTCCCAGCACCATTTCTCTACTAATATTGATCTTCCTCAGTTCTTCACTCTCCCTAAACCTTTCATTCTCCAACATTTCTGGGATCTGATTCTGATCACTGTTAGCTGTTGGGGGAGGGGGATGTTCTATGTTAATTTTTCTTTAAGAAGTCTTACAACACCAGGTTAAAGTCCAACAGGTTTGTTTCAAACACGAGCTTTCGGAGTTTTTGAAACAAACCTGTTGGACTTTAACCTGGTGTTGTAAGATTTCTTACTGTTGTTGCTCGTTCTGGGTGAGTGTGCTTAACACTCGATTTGGCTCTGTTTCGTTACTTAGCTTTGGAGTCGCCAGGTATCGTTAAGATACCACCACAAGTTTCAAGGTCAAGTTCAAAGCAATAAAACCATATACCAATTAGTAAGTTCAAACAAATGAGTTTATTATAATACAATTATAAACTACTCATGCACACGCTAAGATGACTAAACTATTCCTACCACTAAATAGACCAATACTTATCTGAATAAGGAACTGCCGGATCAGGGGGACAATGGCCTCTTGCTCTGCACTGGGTTCGCAGACTTCAGGTTGGTACGGGTTGAAAGGGGTCAGGTGTGTCTATCTCTGGTAGCGATCGTTGTGAGACACTTACTTGCTGGCGGCTGCTGTCCGAACCTCTCCTCTCTCTCGGTCAAGGTCTTCTTCGGTAAAGGCTGGTCGAGAGGGCTGGTCAAGAGAGGAGGGCTGGTCAAGAAGAACGAACTGAGTTTGGGACCTGTCTTTTATAGGTCCCAGGGCTTTGCGCCCTTTTGGGCAGACCCTCTATCTGCTGGGGATCGATTGGGCCTCTTCCCAATCGATTTGTTTGAATCCCCTCAATACTGAGGCTGTCCCTCGGCTACTGGGCGGGCCTTCAGGTGCTTTGTCTTCGAACCCCGCTGGTGCCGGGGTGTCTGGCTTCCCATACAATGTTGCAATCACTTCCCTATTTGTGTCCTTTGTCCCTGGGATCGTTCCATTACTATGCTAACTGTCCCGGAGATTGCTTCATTAGTATGCGGAATGTTCATTTCGGTGCTGTCTGCTCTCTTAGCAGACAGAATACACAGTGGCTTGGTGCAGCCTGCTTGTGCTGCAAACTTTGTCCATTTTACCCTGTAAGCTTTGCGTTCCTCCATTTTGTATTGAGGGAATGGCCAACTTCGGTGGCTACACTGTGCTCACCCCAGTCCAACGCCGGCATCTCCACATCATGGCATTTTTCCTTAGGGAGGGGTACCTATAGTTGTTGGTAGGAGCTTTTTAAAATTCTTGACACAAGTTTTATTATTGTTTTGATTTGTATAAAATGTTAAAAGTTCAATTAAAATATTTCCAAAAAATCACCATAAAGTCCCTGGAGGAGGTGGTGGAAGCAGGGACGATAGTGACGTTTAAGGGGCATCTTGACAAATACATGAATAGGATGGGAATAGAGGGATACAGACCCCAGAAGTGTAGAAGATTTTAGTTTAGACGGGCAGCATGGTCGATGCAGGCCTGGAGGGCCGAAGGGCCTGTTCCTGTGCTGTACTTTTCTTTGATGTGGAGATGCCGGTGTTGGACTGGGGTGAGCACAACAAGCAAAATCCTACCAACTGTCTTGACCTGAGACAATTCACACCTCTTTAACCTGGGGTTACCCCTATCTCTGGATCTGTAAAGACTTAATTACCTGCAAATGCTCGCTTTCAAAACATTGTCTTGCATCTTTGACTTTGGCTGTACATATGTTTCTGGAACATACCTCTTCCTGAACAGGTGCCGGAATGTGGCAGGCTAGCAGCACGGGTTCAATTCCTGTCCCAGCCTCCCCGAACAGCCGCCAGAATGTGGTGACTCGGTGCTTTTCACAGTAACTTCATTTGAAGCCTACTCGTGACAATAAGCGATTTTCATTTTCCTTTTCATTTCATTCACCTGAGGAAGGAGCTGCGCTCCGAAAGCTAGTGTTTGAAACAAACCTGTTGGACTTTAACCTGGGGTTGTAAGACTTCTTACTGTACTTTTCTTTATCTTTTGTTGTTCTTTGTCTATGGCAACATTCTACTTTGATTTGTCTTAATAATTAGACGGTCAAAAGTCCCGCCAAAACAGTTTTGTTTTTCCAATTGAGGGGCAATTTAGTGCAGCCAATTCACCCTACCCTTACACATCTTTTTGGGTTGTGGAGTGAGATCCATGCAGAATGTGCAAACTCCACAGGGACAGTGAGCCGGGGCCGCGATCGGACCACTGCGCCACCGTGCCCCCGTCCTGCCAAAACAATTTGATAGCGTTTATTTACATAAACCGAAGCGAGTTTCCAAATAGGTACCTTGAGTCTAATAATCTATAATGTTCAAAAGGTTCAGTTTTTCAGACAATTCACGTCAGAACACAATCTCTCAATATTAATGAGTTTTATTCACATCTAAATCAAGACAAAATGAAAGTGAAATGATGCATCCTTGGGTTGAATGGAGATCAGAAATCCTCTCCATCATCATCAGATATAGTATCGGCACCAACCTCTTCGTAATCTTTCTCCAAAGCTGCCATGTCTTCACGGGCCTCTGAGAACTCCCCTTCCTCCATCCCCTCACCCACATACCAATGCACAAAGGCGCGCTTGGCGTACATCAGGTCAAACTTGTGATCAAGGCGAGCCCAGGCTTCAGCGATGGCCGTAGTGTTGCTCAGCATACACACAGCACGCTGCACCTTGGCCAGGTCACCTCCAGGCACCACAGTGGGAGGCTGGTAGTTGATGCCAACCTTGAAACCAGTTGGGCACCAGTCAACAAACTGGATGGAACGCCTGGCCTTGATGGTGGCAATAGCAGCATTGATATCTTTCGGCACCACGTCACCCCGATAGAGTAGGCAACAGGCCATGTACTTGCCACGGCGAGGGTCACACTTGACCATCTGGTTGCTTGGTTCAAAGCAGGAGTTGGTGATCTCGGCCACAGACAGTTGCTCATGGTAAGCTTTCTCAGCCGAGATTACTGGAGCGTATGTCGCCAGGGGGAAATGGATACGAGGATAAGGCACCAAGTTAGTTTGGAATTCTGTCAGGTCGACGTTCAGTGCTCCATCAAAACGGAGAGATGCTGTGATTGACGACACAATCTGGCCAATCAGCCTGTTCAGGTTGACGTAGCCCGGACGTTCTAATTCTAGATTCTTCTGGCAGATGTCGTAGATGGCTTCATTGTCGACCATGAAGGAACAGTCGGTGTGCTCGAGGGTGGTGTGGGTGGTCAGGATGGAGTTGTACGGTTCGACCACAGCGGTGGAGATCCTTGGAGCCGGGTAGATTGAAAACTCCAGTTTGGACTTCTTGCCGTAGTCGACGGAGAGACGTTCCATCAGGAGGGAGGTGAACCCAGAGCCAGTGCCTCCACCAAAGCTGTGGAAGACCAGGAAACCTTGAAGACCCGTACACTGGTCAGCCTGGCAAAGGAAAATGAGAATATAAGAAAATGGCAAATGTTACCTCCCTCCCAATGAAAACAAGTGCTACATTACCTGCTCCTTAACCTTTGGGTTTCAATAAAGTTACCTGCGCCCAGGAATTCAATAAATACAAATATACGAGACGAATGATCACGAACAGATCAATCAAGCTTATCCCCCACAATACACATCACCTATCCCCCAATACACATCCTCCACCTCTCCAATATGCATCACCCCCACCCTCTCCAATATGCATCACCCCCACCCTCTCCAATATGCATCACCCCACCCTCTCCAATATGCATCACCCCACCCCCTCCAATATGCATCAAACGTGTGTGAACATAGAAATTGTTATATATTATATTTCCTATTTATGGCAGTAATGACACTAAAACCCTGGGTTAAAATACATACCCGCAAATGTCTCCTAAAGCTGTAATTAAGGATTCCTAAAAGGTGAGGTAATGATTGATTTCAACCATTTACGTGTTTAAAAAGAGATGGCTAATGAGATATTGTTTAGCGTGTTGGATATTCCCTGCAGTGTAGATAATTTGAGGGATTGTATTAGTTCCCAGCTAAGCAGGTGATGGGACATTTTATCAGATTACAGATGATGTAGTTAATGAGAGAAGCCAGGTCTGTCTGTCTGCGTATAATGACACTCGGTGCTCCTCCCCACCCCGCACCAGACCCCTCCAATTCCTCGACTCCCTCAACGCCATGGCCAGGGGCTCAATTGCCAACGCGAAGAGCAAGGGGGACAGGGGACACCCCTGTCTCGTCCCCTGGTTCAACCAAAAGTACTCCGATCTCCTCCTATTCGTGGCTACGCTCGCCATCGGGGCCTCATATAACAGCCTCACCCAACTGACAAACCCCTCCCCGAACCCAAACCTTTCCAGCACCTCCCACAGGTACGCCCACTCAATCCTATCAAAGGCCTTCTCCGCGTCCAACGCCACCACTATCTCCACCTCCCCTTCTACCGCCGGCATCATTATAACATTCAGAAGCCTACGTATGTTGGTGTTCAGCTGCCTTCCCTTCACAAACCCCGTCTCGTCCTCATGAATGACCCCCGGCACACAGTCCTCTATCCTTGTGGCCAAGATCTTCGCCAACAGCTTGGCGTCCACATTTAACAACGAGATCGGCCTGTATGATCCACACTGCAGGGGGTCCTTGTCCCGTTTAAGGATCAAGGAAATCAGCGCCCGTGACATAGTCGGGGGCAACCCCCCCCCCTTGCCTCGTTAAAGGTCCTAACCAACAGGGGGCCCAGCAGATCTGCGTACGTTTTGTAAAATTCGACCGGAAACCCATCCGGTCCCGGCGCCTTCCCCGACTGCATTCTGCCTATCCCTTTGACCAGCTCCTCCAGCTCAATCAGCGCCCCCAGCCCCTCCACCTGCCCCTCCTCCACCTTCGGAAATTTCAGCTTATCCAAAAAGTGTCCCATCCCCCCCCCCCACCTCCACCGGGGGCTCGGACCGGTACAATTCCCCATAAAAGTCCCTGAAGACCCCATTAATGTCCACCACCCTTCGCACCACATTGCCTCCCTTATCCGTCACTCCACCAATCTCCCTGGTCTCCCCATATTCGTACACCGCTCCCTGTGCCTTCCTCCACTGAGCTTCCACCTTTCTGGTGATCAGTTTAAGGATCTGTTTAAGGATCTATAGGGGCTGTTTAGCACAACGCTAAATTGCTGGCTTTGAAAGCAGACCAAGCAGGCCAGCAGCACGGTTCGATCCCCGTAACAGCCTCCCCGAACAGGCGCCGGAATGTGGCGACTAGAGGCTTTTCACAGTAACTTCATTTGAAGCCTACTCGTGACAATAAGCGATTTTAAATTTTTAGGGGCTGGTTTAGCTCACAAGGCTAAATCGCTGGCTTTTAAAGCAGACCAAGCGGGTCAGCAGCACGGTCCAATTCCCGTACCAGCCTCCCCGGACAGGCGCCGGAATGTGGCGACTAGGGGCTTTTCACAGTAACTTCATTGAAGCCTACTCGTGACAATAAGCGATTTTCATTTTCATTTTCATTTTTCAGCAAGTCGAACTTGGCCTGAAGGTTACGTCGCTCCCTCAGCAGTCCCTCCTCCGGAGCCTCCGCATACCTCCTGTCCACCCTCACCATCTCCCCCACCAATCTCTCCCTCTCCCTCTGCTCTCCCCTCTCCCTATGGGCTCGGATGGAAATCAACTCCCCTCTAATCACCTCCTTCAATGCCTCCCAAACCGTCCCCACCCGGACCTCCCCATTATCATTGGCCTCTAAGTACCTCTTGATACACCCCCGAACCCGCCCGCCCACCTTCTCATCCGCCAGCAGCCCCACCTCCAGGCGCCAGAGCGGGCGCTGGTCCCTCTCCTCCCCCAGCTCAAGGTCTAGCCAGTGCGGGGCATGATCCGAAATGACTATGGCCGAATACTCGGCATCCTCCACCCTCGAATTCAGCCCCCTGCTCAGAACAAAAAAATCGATCCGGGAATAGGCTTTATGCACGTGGGAGAAAAATGAATACTTCCTGGCCCTCGGCCTCGCGAACCTCCAAGGATCCACCCCTCCCATCTGGTCCATAAACCCCCTCAACACCTTAGCCGCCGCCGGCCTCCTACCCGTCCTGGACATGGATCGATCCAATGGGGGATCCAGCAGTGTGTTAAAGTCTCCCCCCCCCCAGTATCAGGCCCCCCGTCTCTAGATCCGGAATGCGGCCCAACATGCGCCGCATAAAACCCGCATCGTCCCAGTTTGGGGCATAGACATTCACCAGCACCACCCGCTCCCCTTGCAATTTGCCGCTCACCATCACATATCCACTGTCAGCCACCATCTTTGACGCCTGAAACAACACCCTTTTTCCCACCAGAATCGTCACCCCCTATTTTTTACATGCAGCCCCGAAGGAAACACCTGGCCTACCCATCCCTTCCTCAGTCTAACCTGGTCCGGCACCTTCAGGTGTGTCTCCTGGAGCATGGCCACGTCCGCCTTCAGCCCCTTCAGGTGCGTAAATACCCGAGCCCATTTGACCGGCCCATTCAGCCCCCTCACATTCCAAGTTATCAGCCGGATCAGAGGGCTCCCTGCCTCCCTCCCCTGCCGACTAGCCATAACCGTCCCCTGCCCGCCCCAGGCCAGCGCCCCCCGCTCGGCCCGTTCCCCACGGCGGCAAACCCCCACCCTGGCCCCCCCTGCAGACTCCAGCTCCTTCCTGGCCATTTCAGCAGCAACCCGGTACACCCCCCCCCCCCCCCCCCCCCTCCCCCCAGGCCAGGACCCCTCCCAGCCGCGTTACTCCCTCCATAGCACTCCCGTGAGCCAGCTAACTTCTGCTGACCCTGGCAGCTCCCGCCACACCTCCGACCCCTCCCAACGTGGGGCTACTTCTCCTCCCCCAGACCCATCAGCAGACCCTCCTCCTCCCCCTCCCGCTCTTGCGCGGGAAAAAAAGCCCGCGCTTCTCAGCTCCGACCCTGCCCCCATCCACCCTCAGCGCGGGAAACAGAAGAAAAGCCCGCGCTTTCCCCCTGCCTGACCCCGCCCACGCAAAAAAGACAGCGACCCACCCGCCCTAGAAACAACACACAACCAGCTTAAAACCGCTTGAAGCAGCATAAAACAGAGACCCTTCCCACCAAAAGTTAACAGTTATTTCTTAGGCCCTGCCACCGCTATTTTGCCGGCCCCACTCCTGGTCAAGACCATAGACCACTGGGGATCCGCTGCAGACACCTTCCCAGGTCGGGAACCGTCGAGCAAGTACCGCTGGGGGCCCTTAAAAGAGCCCAAAAGTCCGTTGCTGGCGGGAGCCGCTGAACGTGCGGCTTAGCTCCGCATAGCCGCAACCGGAAGTCCCCCTGCAACATGAGCTTTAAGCATCACTGCTCTTACCAACTTGCGAATTCTGTCCAAAACAGGGTCGATCAGCTCCTTGCCGATGGTGTAGTGCCCACGGGCGTAGTTGTTGGCCGCATCCTCCTTCCCGGTGATGAGTTGCTCGGGGTGGTACAGCTGGCGATAGGCACCAGTACGGACCTCGTCTGGGAGAAAGGAACAGTGAAACAAGTGTCACTGACCACTTCAGCTGCACTCTCTGATGGATATGTGGGGAGACTGGGGAAGCTGGGATTGTTTAAGAGGAGGGGGTGGCATCGTGGTATTGTCACTGCACTAGTAATCCAAAGACCCAGGATAATGAAATGAAAACAATGAAAATCGCTTATTGCCACGAGTAGGCTTCAAACTAAGTCACTGTGAAAAGCCCCTAGTCGCCACATTCCGGCGCCTGTTCAGGAAGGCTGTTACGGGAATCGTACCGTGCTGCTGGCCTGCCTTGGTCTGCTTTCAAAGCCAGCGATTTAGCCCAGTGTGCTAAACAGCCCCGGATAACGATTTGGGACCCGGGTTCGAATCCCATCCGACAGGTGATGGAATTTCAACTCAATAAAAATCTGGAATTAAAAGTCTAATGATGACCATGAAACTATGTCAATTCTCATAAAAACCCATCCAGTTCACTAATGTCCTTTCGGGAATAAATCTGCCGTCCTTACACTGCCTGGCCTACACGTGACTCCAGACCCACAGTTCACTCTTAAATGCCCTCTGAGAAAGCCACTCCGTTGTATTCCGCCACAATAAAAACACAAAACGGGAAAGAAAGCGGACGGACCACCCGGCATCGAATCAGGCACCGGAAACGACAACGGCAAACCCAGCCCTGTCCTTTACTGTTAGGGCGACATGGTAGCACAAGTGGTTAGCACTGTGGCTTCACAGCGCCAGGGTCCCAGGTTCGATTCCCCGCTGGGTCACTGTCTGTGCAGAGTCTGGCACGTTCTCCCCGTGTCTGCGTGGGTTTCCTCCGGGTGCTCCGGTTTCCTCCCACAGTCCAAAGACGTGCAGGTTAGGTGGATTGGCCATGCTAAATTGCCCTTAGTGACCAAAAAGGTGAGGAGGGGTTATTGGGTTACGGGGATAGGGTGGAGGTGGGGACTTAAGTGGGTCAGTGCAGACTCAATGGGCCGAATGGCCTCTTTCTGCACTATGTTCTATGTTCTGTTCTCCTTCGAGCACAGAAAGTTAAGGGACGAATTAATGGAGGTGTTCAAAAATCAGGGAAGGTTTTAACGGAGTCCATATTGTGAAATTGTTCCCAGTGGCAGGAAATGGGTTACCGGGGGTCAAATTTCACAAAAATAGCAAAGAACCAGGTTATATTCTTTTTACACAGTGAGTTATGATCTGGAACATTCTACCTCAAAAGGGAAGAAGAATCAAGAGAAACCTTCCATTTGGCTATATAATAATAACCATTATTAATGTCACAAGTAGGCTTACATTAACACTGCAATGAAGTTACTGTGAAAAGCCCCTAGTCGCCACATTCCGGCGCCTGTTCGGGTACACTGAGGGAGAATTCAGAATGTCCAATTCACCTAATGAGCACGTCTTTCGGGACTTGTGGGAGGAAACCGGAGCACCCGGAGGAAACCCACGCAGACACGGGGAGAACGTGCAGACTCCTCACAGACAGTGACCCAAGCCGGGAATCGAACCTGGGACCCTGGAATTGTGAAGCTGCAGTGCTAACCACTGTGCTGCCGTGTCGCCCATATATACTTGAAGTGGTTAATTTTGTACGGCTGTTCCCATTAATCCCCAGCCAGCTTCATTATCTCTTTCAACTCAGCGCAGAGGGGCTCCAAAATAATTCTGGACATTATCAAGTCCTGGCAGTACCCACCGATCTCCATTCCAGCCTTGTAGCGAGAATGTGGGGGGGGGGGGGGGGGGGGGGGGGGTGTCACATGCCACCCACCTGGGTTCTGAGTGCAGCCCCCGAGACATTTTGTTGGCTGTTTCCCACGAGTGGGGTTGTCACATTCCTCTGGTTTCCGTCCGCATGGATTTATTCCAACTGGTTTGATTGACGTGATTCAGATGTAAAGCGAGGGGCGAGGGAAGTGAGGAGCGTGCTGATTGCTCACAACATTGACTGTGAGGGGGCAGCACAAGGGCGCAGTGGGTTAGCCCTTCTGCCTCACAGCGCCGAGGTCCCAGGTTCGATCCCGGCTCTGGGTCACTGTCCATGTGGAGTTTGCACATTCTCCCCGTGTTTGAGTAGGTTTCGCCCCCCGCAACCCAATGACGTGCAGGTTAGGTGGATTGGCCAGGCTAAATTGCCAAGCAATTGGAAAAAAATGAATTGGGTACACTGAATTTATTTTAAAAAGTATTAACTGTGAGAGCCATGAGCTCCCTCTGTCCAAAATGTAAATATTTATTTTGTTTTTACCATTTGAAGTTGATCACAGTTCTATTGCTATATAAATGATTTAAGAAAAAAGGAATTTAGAGTACCCAGTTCATTTTTTCCAATTAAGGGGCAATTTAGCGTGGCCAATCCACCTACTCTGCACATCTTTGGGTTGTGGGGGTGTGACCCACGCAGACACGGGGAGAATGTGCAAACTCCACATGGACAGTGACCCGGGGCCGGGATCGAACCCGGGTCCTCAGCACCGTGGGGCAGCAGTGCTAACCACTGCGCCACGGTGCCGCCCTGCTATATAAATGAATCAGCATTTTCTATAAGTCATTATAAAATATTATGATGTGGAGATGCCTTCCAGTCGGGGAACACTTCAGCAGCCAAGGGCATTCAGCCTCTGATCTCCGGGTAAGCGTTCTCCAAGTTCTCCAACTGTCCAGGCTTGAGACAATTCACACCTCTTTAACCTGGGGTTACCCCTATCTCTGGATCTGTAAAGATTCAATTACCTGCAAATGCTCACATTCTAAGCATTGTCTGGCATCTTTGACTTTGTCTATATATATGTTTCTGGAACCAAACCTCTTCATTCACCTGAGGAAGGAGCAGTGCTCCGAAAGCTAGTGTTTGAAACAAACATGTTGGACTTTAACCTGGTGTTGTAGGACTATAAAATATTTAATGTATTTAAAAGTATAAAATGTATTAAATTCTTTTCACAGAGTCCTGGTTAGTGAACAAGCCCGATTTCAATCTTGCCGTCCACTGAAGTGAAGGCGGGCCTCACATGCCTTGGTTGTCCATCACTGGCATATCGCCTGATAATTAACCCTTTGCATTGTGAACACAACTTCCGTCGTCATCGGGTCCCTGAGAGGGACTTAAAACTGGAGCTCCTGGCTCAGATATAGGGATACTACCCACTATGTCACAAGACGTTGTCTGAAATGAAATGAAAATCGCTTATTGTCACAAGTAGGCTTCAAATGAAGTTACTGTGAAAAGCCCCTAGTCGCCACATTCCGGCACCTGTTCGGGGAGGCTGGTACCGGAAGATCAATAGGGAGGTCTGTGGGGAGATCAATAATAACAATAGTCTTGACCCATTCACTGCTCTTGAGGAACTTTCTTCCAACACTCGTTGATTCAAACATATGCAGATATACAGAGAAGGAAATTTTCCTGTCAAGATTCAGGAGCCTGGCACCGAGTAAGAATCATCGAACAATTTAGCACAGAAGCAGCCAATTTGACCCACTCTACCTGCTCAGACTCTTAAAGAACAATCTCAGGGCAGTGCAGTGGCACAGTGGTTAGCACGGCTGCCTCACAGCACCAGGGACATGGGTTCAAGTCTGACCCTGGGTGACTGTGTGGAGTTTTCACTTTGTGCCTGTGTGTGCGTGGGTTTCCTCCGGGTGCTCCGGTTTCCCCCCACAGTCCAAAGATGTGCAGGTTGGGTGGATTGGCCCTGCTAAATTGCCCCTTAGTGTCCAGAAATGTTCAGGTTAGATTACGGGAATAGGGTGGGGGGGCTGTGGGCCAGGGTAGGGTGCTCTTTCAGAGGGTTGATGCAGACTCGATGGGCCGAATGGCCTCCCTCTGCACTGTCAGAATTCTATGGATCTACGGGTAAGGGTCATCCATCAGCTCTTGCCCCATAACCTGTAAACCTTTTCAATATGGGCACAAAGCTGTTTAGCTCAGTGAGCTAGGCAGCTGGTTTGTGATGCCGAACAAGGCCAGCAGCGTGGGTTCAATTCCCGTACCGGCCTCCCCGAACAGGCGCCGGAATGTGGCGACTAGGGGCTTTTCACAGTAACTTCATTGAAGCCTACTCGTGACGATAAGCGATTATTATTAGATCCAATTCCCTTGTCAAGGTTCCTATTGAATCTGCTTCCATTGCCGTCCCAGGCAGCACCTTCCAGATTACAACACTCGCTGGGTAAACGTTCGAGTAAAGAGTCTTATCAGCTAATATTACCAATCACGGTTGATTCCAGGTCCAGAAAGATTGCCCTGGGCACGTGTTTTCCACTTCGTGTCTCACAGAAGAAGGTGTCAAAGGAGTCGTCCGCCTTGCCAGCGCTTTTGGTATCAGATCTCTGCCCATCAGGCTGGATGCTATGTTCCAGGCAGTATAGTTCCCAGCAGGCATTGCCCATCTGGACACCAGCCTGGCCAACGTGGACGGAGACACACTCACGCTGCAAGAGAAATGGTAAGTAATTAGTGGGATGTGGGATTACAGCCCACACCAAGCATTTAAGAACAGGCCAGGCCCATCGTCAGCCCCTCCCAACCATGTGGCCTCGGCCACCGAGAAGGACCTCCAACCGCAAGTCACCCACCACCCTGACTTGGAAATATATCGGCCGTTCCTTCACTGTCACTGGGTCAAAAATCCTGGAACTCCCTCCCTAACAGCACAGTGGGTGTACCTATACCTCAGAGACTGCAGCAGTTCAAGAAGGCAGCCCGCCACCACCTTCTGGGGCAGCACAGTGGCACAGTGGTTATCACTGCTACCTCACAGCGCCAGGGACCCGGGTTCGATTCCGGCCTTGGACGACTGTCTGTGCAGAGTTTGCACGTTCTCCCACGTGTCTGCGTGGGTTTCCTCCGGGTGCTCCAGTTTCTCTCCCACAGTCCAAAGATGCGCAGGATAGGTGGGGTTATGGGGATAGGGCGGGGGAGTGGGCCCAGATAGGCTGCTCTTTCTGAGGGTCGGTGCCGACTCGATGGGCCGAATGGCCTCCTCCTGCACTGCAGGAATCACCTAATGGAGGTGCAACGGTGGTTTACCACAACCAGCCAGAGAAGGATCCATTTAACCTGACCCTCTGCTTTCTGTCAGTCAGCCAATCCTCAATTCAGTCTCGTACTCTGCCTCCAACCCCGATCTCCTCTAAAGGGCCAACATTTACTTTAACTGTTCTCTTCCTCCTTATATACTTACAGAAGCTTTTGGTGTCAGTGTTTATGTTTTCTGCCAGTTTCCTTTCGTAGTTCATTTTAGCTCTTTTGATTTTATTTGGAGTAGCTTTTTGTTGAACCAATCCTCCAGCTTACCACTAGCTTTTGAAGTGTGGTATGCCCGAGTTTTTGCCATTATGTCTTCCTTGACCTCCTTGTTTAGCCATGGAACGTTTTTCTCCCTTTCACAATTCCTCTTCCTCTCAGGAATATACCTTAATTGTGCGCTATTTAATATCCCCCTGAACATTTACCATTGTTCCTCAACTGTCCTACCCTCAATTATTTGTGCCCAGTCAACTTGGGCCACTGCCCAATGCTAACACTCTAATATAGTACACGCTCATCTCTTGCTCAATCTGAATTTGAAATTCTAGCATGCTGTGATCAGAGGGATTGCCAGCTGCAAGCTGTGTGCAGGTGCCGGTATAACTACAGCCCAGCTTCCACAGATCATAGAATCCCTACAATGCAGTGGATGCTACTCGGCCCATCGATTCTGCACCGACCATCTGAAAGAGCACCTGACCCAGGCCGACTCCACCCTGGTGTAAACCTGGAACCTAACCTGCACACCATTGCAGCCCAAGGGGCAATTGATCATGGCTAATCCACCTAACCTGCACATCTTTGAACTGTGGGAGGAAACCAGAGCACCCGGAGGAAACCCACGCAGACACGGGGGGGGGGGGAAACTTGACACAGACAGTCACCCAAGGTTGGAGTCGAACCCGGGTCCCTGCCGCTGTGAGGCAGCAGTGCTAACCGCTGTGCTACACAGATACTAGAGGACAGGACGGCTGAGCGGAAGGAGAACCTGGTCAATTCCAGCACTGCTAGAAAGCAGGAAAGGGGTTGGCCCAGTGCCAAGAAAAAGAGCAAAAATATGCATTTTGCAAAAAAAACAATTTCTGAAGCTTTCATTCCGTGGCTAGGAGCCACCACACGATCGGAATGTGGAATTAAAATCCATGCAAATAGCCGACTAAAACCTGATAGATTTGATTCACATCACCCATTTGCCACATCAAAATGAAGCAACTTAAACTCAGTCGAATAAAGTGCTGCTCTCGGCTTTTGCAAATCTCACATGCAGTCTCAGGTGAACTTTCAGCTCACCTCCTCCAGGGGCTCCTCTGCTAGCCCCTTAAACCAAATTCCAAATTCTTCCCAGTCCTGAAATGGCCCTTTTTGCAGGAATGAGGGAAAATGAGGGGGGCACACACCTCTCCTCCCCCCCCCCCCCCCCCCCACCACCACTCACACAGACACAAACAGGCTAAAACTGATTCCTGCGCCTGTTCAAAAGTTTGCAGCTTTTTAAAGGACAGTATTTGATTTGGGAGATGGGGGGTTTAATTGCTGGGTGGGTGGGGGGGTTTGACCAGTTGCCAACCTGGACTTCCCAGGATAGGGGGTTGGCAGCAGTCAATGAGGATATCCAGCCTCCAGGGGGGGGGGGGGGGGGGGGCAAAGTCAGCCTCCATCCAGCCACAGATACACTCTCCCCTTCCTCAATAGGATTCCGTTTTCGTCTCTAAAAGGGAATTGGGGCAGACGTTTTGCCCTTTGGGACCAGCCTGATTTAAAGGGATTGCATCTGACCCTCTGCTCACCAGGATTCGCACACACACACACACACACACATACCTGGACTGTGTGTCAGCTCCAATCACAAGGTGACCGATCCCTTCCCAATAATCTGGGCAGAGTATCCAAACTGAGCTCAGAGCTTCCACCAAACACAAGCTTCAATTCACACCTTTAAAATAAAACCGCCACAGAAAAAAAACCTCTTCTAGTTTCAGCAGTTTAAAAGCACTTTAACCCACTCACCATTTTAAATGTCCTCTCTCTCTCTCCTCAAGCTGCCTGGTGGTGTTAGGGCGAGAGGCTGGTCACAAGAGCTGATCAAAGCAGACCGGGAACGATGGGGAACAAGGCAAAACAACTGGAAACATCTGTCCTGGCATCTTATTTATACAGCTGGCACGTCACAAGCTGGGGGGGGGGGGGGGGGGGGCTTGGTTTTTAAAAAAGCATTACTGCGATTGAAATGACCAAATGCTGCAATCAGGCGAGAGAGACTGTGAATGCTAAAACTGTGGCAGTGTGGGAGGTGACCCTCACAGAGAGGTTGGTCTGCATGCATCTTCTCACTATGCAAAAGATATGAAACAAAGGTTCATTGACAAATCACTTTGCATGTGCTGATAAAATGGATTAGCCTCTCTGCACCTCCGTGTCTATGTCATGTGTATATCTGAAAATAACATATCTGGATTTGAGGTTGCGGGTGGTGTGATGGTGTAGACCCCTGGGCATTGGAAAAGGCCCAAGCTGTATGACTTCATTATCTTCGGTGGATGGAGTCCAGTGTGTTCAGAGCGCTGGCAGTTCAGGCCTCTGGGCTTGGAGCGGGATCTACTGCTCCTGCGCCACCTCAGGCCTTCCTCTGGGCACGTTGGCGTAGGCACGCTATGGGCGGCACGGCAGCACAGTGGTTAGCACTGTTGCTTCACAGCGCCAGGGACCCGGGTTCGATTCCCGGCTTGGGTCACTGCCTGTGCAGAGCCTGCACGTTCTCCCCGTGTCTGTGTGGGGTTCCTCCGGGTGCTCCGGTTTCCTCCCACAAGTCCCGAAAGACGGGCTTGTTAGGTGGCTTTGACATTCTGTGTACCCGAACAGACGGCGGAATGTAGCGACTGGGGGCTTTTCACAGTAACTTCATTGCAGTGTTAATGTAAGCCTACTTGTGACAATAATAAATATTATTATTATAGATGGTCCTCCAAACACGTTGAACAAAATTTCAGTGTTTGCCTCCAGGGGTGCCGGTCGTCTGTAATTTAACCCCCCCCCCCCCCCTGCCCCCACCAAGAGAGGTGGTCCGCGTTGCAGGAGTTTGTAAGATTTTTTTTTTAGGGTACCTTTCTATCATTGGTACCAAGCACATTGATGACGTTTGCCTGGAGACAATTCACCGTAGAATATCTGCTTGGGGAGACATGGCAGAGAGGCTAATGAGAAACAGGAACTCATACCAGCTCAAACCCACTGGCCTAGATAGACACTCCATCCCCATGGGAGAGCAGTGTCTGGCCAACTGAACTCCGTTAGCGCAAACATCTCAATTTATTTTCCCTCTTCAAGTACCCCCTTTATAACCCCACCCGTCACCACCTTTTGGGGTATAGTTTCATAGGCCTTCCTGGACCACAAGATATGGTCATGTATGAGTTCAAGAAGGCAGCTTACCACCACCTTCTCAAAGGCAATTAGGGATGGGCCGTAAACGCTGACATCACCACCAATGTCCACATCTCTTGAATGAAATTTTAACAAAGGTGTCACCTATGGCTTAACGGGTGGCACTTTCACCTCTGACTCGCTGATTGGCTGACGGTTCAAGCCACGTTGAAGGGACTCGACCATAATAATCCAGGCTGACAACTCCAGTACTGAGTACTGATGGAGATTGTCTTTTGGATGAGTAGAGGAATTCTTCTTGCTGATCTAGCCAACATATACCCCTCCATCACCATCAGTAAGATATTTACAGAAAAGAGGGACATGTTGTCAAAGTTTTTCATTTTGCACTCATCAGGACAAACCCAAGAATGCCAAATTTCAAACCATCACCACATTTTGTACGACAAGAGAAAAGGGTGCTGATTGGTTGGCAAGTCGACTCTGATTGGCTAAGGCATTGCCATGGAGAGAAAAAAAAAGATCATGAAGGCTCTTGTAATTCAAAAAAGGGACAAAGCTTGAACAGACAATATTCCCCACTGCTTTCTCAATGGCAATCAGTGTCAGCTTGGCAACCAATCAGTACCCTTTTATCTAGCGGCCTAAATAGTTGAGGTTAGACCATAAAACCATAAAATATAGGAGCCGAATTAGGCCAATCGGCCCATCGAATCTGGTCCAGCATTCAATCATGGTTGATTGTTTGAAATTTGGCATTGGGGTAGGGTGGAGGTGTGGGGATAGGCTGGAGGTGTGGGGATAGGTAGGGTGCTCCTTCCAAGGGCTGGTGCAGACTCGATGGGCCGATTGGCCTAATTCTTCTCCTATACTTTATGGGCCGATTGCCCTCCTTCGGCACTGTAAATTCTATGAATCTATGAATCTCCTATGCAGCCCCTTGTCAAAGGCCTTCTGGAAATCTAAATAATTTAGAGGGGCTGGTTTAGCACACTGGGCTAAATCGCTGTCTTTTAAAGCAGACCAAGGCAGGCCAGCAGCGCGGGTTCAATTCCCGTACCAGCCTCCCCGAACAGGCGCCAGAATGTGGTGACTAGGGGCTTTTCACAGTAACTTCATTGAAGCCTACTCGTGACAATAAGCGATTTTCATTTTTCATTTTCAAATCACGTCCACTGGTTCTCCTTTGTCTAAATTCCTTGTTGCTTCCTGAAAGAACTCTGACAAATCTGTCTGACATGACCTCCCCTTGACAAAGCCGTGCTGACTCAGTCCTATTTTACCATGCACTTCCAAGTACTCCACGATCTCATCTTTAATAACAGACTCTAAAATCTTACCAATGACCGAAGTCAGGCTAACAGACCTATAATTTCCTGTCTTCTTCCTCTCTCCCTTCTTAAACAGTGGTGTTACATTAGCCACTTTGCAGTCCTCTGGGACCCTTCCCACCTCCTGTGATCAGGGCCGGTGCTAGGAATTGCGGGCCCAATTAGAAAAGTGATGGCGGGGCCCCTACTCTACAAAAGTAAAAATTTATGTATGTTTATATTTCGTGTAGTATGCTCGTCTTTAACCAAAAAAAAACATTAAATGCTTGATATACTAAAATTTTGAAACTTACTTACCCGGGCGGAAGGATTTGGCGGCGCAGGGCTGAAGGATTTGTCGACGGTAATGCGGTGCGTTCCCCAAAAGTAAAAACTACCCTATAGTTAGAACATAGAACATAGAACAGTACAGCACAGAACAGGCCCTTCGGCCCTCAATGTTGTGCCGAGCCATGATCACCCTACTCAAACCCACGTATCCACCCTATACCCGTAACTCAACAACCCCCCCCCTTAACCTTACTTTTATTAGGACACTACGGGCAATTTAGCATGGCCAATCCACCTAACCCGCACATCTTTGGACTGTGGGAGGAAACCGGAGCACCCGGAGGAAACCCACGCACACAGGGGGAGGACGTGCAGACTCCACACAGACAGTGACCCAGCCGGGAATCGAACCTGGGACCCTGGAGCTGTGAAGCATTTATGCTAACCACCATGCTACCCTGCTGCCCCTAGTTCCTCTCAGAATACAGAAAAGGCTTCAAACGGTAACTCTGTCGCCGCTGGCGCGGGGCCCCCTTAAGGTGCGGGGCCCAATTTGATGAAATTGGTCAAATAGGCTTAAAACCGGCCCTGCCTGTGATTCCTGAACGATCATCACCAATGTCTCCACAATCTCCTCAGCTATCTCTTTTAGAACCCTGGGGTGTAGTCCATCCGGTGCAGGTTTTGGGATTTGCTCGTGGAGGGTAGGCTTGCTGAACTGGAGGAGTTAGGGAAGAAACTTCAATTCCCCAGAAGGAATGAGATTAGGTATTTTCAGGTGGGAAAGTTTGTTTGTACAGAGCTCGCTTTGTTCCCTGGGTTGCCAGAGCCTTCACTTATGGACAAGGTGTTGTCTTTGGACGCGATAGGGGAAGGGAAAACTCAAGGGAGAGTTGGGTTTGGTTTTAGTGGAGGGGGTGAGGAGCGAGGCTCTGCATAGGGTTTACTACACCTCCTCGTCTGTGAGGTTAAGTTTAATGCAGTTTGAGGTGGTGCATTGCGTGCACAGGACGAGGGTTCATCCTGAGGGTACAGGACAGGTGTGAGCGTTGTTCGAGGGTGCGTGTGAATCACTCGCAAATGTTTTGGTCTTGCCCTAAGCTGGTTAAGTTCTGGGTTTCCTTCTTTGGAACAATGTCGGAGTTACGATGGGTGCGTTAGGGGTATAGGAGGACACACGAGATGAGCAACTTACCCCGGCTGCACAAAGAAGGTGACTCATGCAGCACGGTAGCACAGTGGTTATCACAGTTGCTTCACAGCTCCAGGATCCCAGGTTCGACTCCTGGCTTGGGTCACTGTCTGTGCGGAGTCGGCACGTTCTCCCCGTGTCTGTGTGGGTTTCCCCTGGGTGATCCGGTTTCCTCCCACTGTCCAAAGATGTGCAGGGTTAGGTGGATTGACCATGCTAAATTGCCCTTAGTGTCCAAAAAGTTTAAGTGGGGGTTACGGGGATAGGGTAGATACGTGGACTTCAGTAGAGTGCTCTTTGTAAGGGCCAGTGCAGGCTCGATGGGCCGAATGGCCTCCTTCTGCACTGTAAATTCTACGCTTCCATGATTCTATGCTCTTCCTCTACTGGAGCCCTGCCCTCTCCTGTGGTGAACTGGCGCTCACCAATGCTGGCATCGCCTCCTGGACGGGTTGGTGACGTCGCTGACTGCCCTCTGTCCGTGTGAGGGTAGAGGATGAGGCGTCCCTGCTCCACCCCATCCAGCATCTTGGTGAAGGCTCCCCCTGAGAATCGTGAGGCTGTGATCCTGCAGTCCCAGGCTGTGAGGCTTAATGTTCCGTGTCTATATCACTATAACGCTGGGTTTTCTGAGTACCATCCTCACTGAGTGATTCATGTCCACCAGGGGATCCTCAAACCTGTCCAGTTGCTCAGCCCCAAAACACTGCAGGCGAGGGGTCAACACTGCAGGAGCAATCAGTGGCACCCTCAGGATTTAGTGTTGCAGCATGGTAGCACAGTGGTTAGCACTGTTGCATCACAGCGCCAGGGTCCCAGGTTCGATTCCTGGCTTGGTTCACTTTGCAGAGTCTGCGCGTTCTCCCCGTGTCTGCGTGGGTTTCCTCCGGGTGCTCCGGCTTCTTCCCACAAGTCCCGAAAGACGTGCTGTTCAGTGAATTGGACATTCTCCCTCTGTGTAACCGAATGTGGTGACTGGGCATTTTCACACTAACTTCATTGCAGTGTTAATGTAGGCTGGCTTGTGACAATAGTAAAGATTATTATTATTAAATGCAAGTTGTTGCTGCTGAAGCTTTTCCTTCGTTACTTCAGAATGCATGCTCAGTATGCTTGTACCTGCAGACACTCTGCTTTTGTCTCTCTTGAGCAGGGCGGGGGGTTAGGGTTAGAGGCCGGGGTGTGGGGGGGGGGGGGTCTTCTTTCATTGCCTTGGCCTGTACCCATAACTCCAACACCCCCATCCCCTACACCCCACCTTGCATTCGCCCCATATCTGTGGGTTTAATGTTTCAGGGGCATTTGTAACTGGAAATGTCTTGTTTTGCCCTGTCTGACCTCACCTCCACATGTTCTATTCCCTGACCCTTGGACCCAAACAAAACAAACCCTTTGGACCTGATGGGAATATTTGCATAAAGCAGGGCATGATTTGCAACTCATATTAATCTCTCCGAGAGATTAAAAATGCAGATCTACTTTGCCAAGCAAAAGCTTCCATTCCGTGATCCCTACAACAGATATGGGTAAATAACAATGTGCTCAATGCTGTGTTTAGTTACCCAGAGAGGCTCACCCTTATAGAATCATAGGATGATGCCGGATAGGAAGAGGCCATTCCACCCATCCATGCCCGTGCTGGCTCTGTGAAGGAGCCACACGATTAGTTCCACTCTTCCTTGCTCACTCCCTTCAATCCCTTCCTGCCACATCGCCCAAGAATCCAGCCCCCTCCCTACAGCCAGACTCAATGGAGGAAATTTGAATCTATGCAGAGGTTACTGTAGAGAAGAAGGCCATTCGGCCCACTTTGTTCATGCCGGCTCCCTGAAAGAACAACACACCTAGTCCCACTCCCCCTGCGTTTGCTCCAATGGCCCCGTGATTATTGATTTCTCAATTGAACCTCCTCGTTAATCAAGATTCTACCTCGCTCTGCATTAAAGATATTCAAAGGTTCGGCACCCACTGCATTTTGAGGAAGAGAGTTCAAGAGAGTCACGACCCTCCGAGAGAAACAAATTCTCCTCATCTCCGTCTTTTAATCAGTGACCTCTAGTTCTAGATTCTTCCACAAGAGAAAACATCCTCTCCACACCCACCCTGTCAATACTCCTCAGGGTCGTATGTGGTGGATTCTCATGCCGCAATTGGGGTTCCTGATTGGTCGGAGAATGATGCGTCGCCTGGAAAACGTTGCAATGCTCTGCTGCCCCGCTGTAGCCACCGAAGTTGGCAATTCCCTCAATACAAAATGGAGGAACGCAAAGCTTACAGGGAAAAATGGACAAAGTTTGCAGCACAAGCAGGCTGCACCAAGCCAATGTATATTCTATCTGCTAAGAGAGCAGACAGCACCGAACCGAACATTCCGCATACTAATGAGGCAATCTCCGGGATAGTTAACATAGTAATGGAACGATCCCAGGGCAATGGACACAAATAGGGAAGTGATTGCAACATTGTATGGGAAGCCAGACACCCCGGCACCAGCGGGGTTCGAAGACAAAGCACCTGAAGGCCCGCCCAGTAGCCGAGGGACAGCCTCAGTATTGGGGGGATTCAAACAAATCGATTGGGAAGAGACCCAATCGATCCCCAGCAGATAGAGGGTCCGCCCAAAAGGGCGCAAAGCCCTAGGACCTATAAAAGACAGGTCCCAAACTCAGTTCGTTCTTCTTGACCAGCCCTCCTCTCTTGACCAGCCCTCTCGACCAGCTTTGCCAAGAAGACCTTGACCGAGAGAGAGGAGAGGTTTAGGACAGCAGCCGCCAGCAAGTAAGTGTCTCACAATGATTGCTACCAGAGATAGACACTCCTGACCCTTTTTAACCTGTACCAACCTGAAGTCTGCGGACCCAGAGCAGAGCAAGAGGCCTTGTCCCCTGATCCGGCAGTTCCTTTAAGATAAGTATTGGTTTATTTAGTGGTAGGAATAGTTTAATCATCTTAGCGTGTGCATGGGTAGTATTGTATTATAATAAACTCATTTGTTTGAACTTACTAATTGGTGTATGGCTTTATTGCTTTGAACTTGACCTTGAAACTTGTGGCGGTATCTTAACGATACCTGGCGACTCCAGAGCTAAGTAACGAAACAGAGCCAAATTGAGTGTTAAGCACACTCACCCTGAACGAGCAATACCGCTATCAACGAACTACAGCAGACTCAATGTTTCAATGTAAATTAAAGTAAAGCATGCATGTACGTGCAATTAACGGACTGGAAGCCGGAGACCCCCATAGGAGACCCCCATCAGACTCCCCATCAGATGCTAGGGAATTTAAATTCAATTAATTAATCTTGAATAAAAAGTTAAATCAGCAATGGTGACCATGAAACTACCAGATTGTCACAAAAACCCACCAGGTTCACTAATGTCCTAATACAGTCACCAATGTCACTAATGAGGCACGGTGGCACAATGGTTAGCACTGCTGCCTCACAGCTCCAGAGTCCCAGGTTCAATTCCGGCCTCGGGTGATTGTCTGTGTGGAGTCTGCACGTTCTCCCCGTGTCTGTGTGGGTTTCCTCCGGGTGCTCCGGTTTCCTCCCACAGTCCAAAGACGTGCAGGTTTGGTGAATTGGACATTATAAATTGTCCCTTAGTATGCAAAGATGTGCAGATTGGGTTGGGGTGGGCCGAGGTAGGGTGCTCTTTCAGAGGGCCGATGCAGACTCAATGGGCTGAATGGCCTCCTTCTGCGCTGTACGAATTCTGTGGTTTAGGGAAGGAAATCTGCCGTCCTTACCCGGTCTGGCCTACATGTGACTCCAGACCCACGGCAATGTGGTTGACTCTTAACCGCCCTCTGAAATGGCCGAGTGAGACACTCAGTTCAAGGACAATTAGGGATGGGTACTGTATTGAAGAGGTACGGGAAGAGAATTGTAATTAGAACCATATTGAAGGAAATTTATTATTTCACTTTATGTAATGCTAACTCGAACCTTTATGTAAACCAGGAAATTAGAGCCAGTTAGCTCAGCAGATGTTATATGGAAAATGCAGTCATCTATTACTAAGGAGGTTATGGCCCACTGGCACTTCGAAAATCTCACTGCAATCGAGCAGAGTCAACATGGTTTTGTGAAATGGAAATCATGTTTGACTAATTTGTTCGAAGTATTAAGCAAAATGGATACATAGAAGATAGGAGCAGGAGGAGGCCTTTTGGCCCTTCGAGCCTGCTCCGCCATTCATCACCATCATGGCTGATCATCCAACTCTATAGCCTAATCCTGCTTTCTCCCCATAGCCTTTGATCCCATTCACCTCAAGTTACCATATCTAACAGCCTCTTGAATTTATTCAATGTTTTAGCCTCAACTACTTCCTGTGGTAATGAATTCCACAGGCTCACCTCTCTTTGGGTGAGGATATGTTTCCTTATATCTGTTCGCAATGGTTTACCCTGAATCCTCAGAAAAGGTCGCGGGTGTTCGCGCACCTCAACAGCTTGAAAGCGGGGGGTAGTCTTACTGCAGGAGACGCACCTCCGTGTGACGGGCCAGGTTAGGTTAAGGAAGGGGTGGATCTGGCAGGTTTTTCACTCGGTGTTTGATTCGAAATTGAGGGGTGTGACGATTTTAATGAGCAAATAAAAATGGGATTTGTGAGTGCGAAGGGGGTGAGGGATCCAGGTGGGAGATATGTGACTGTGAGTGGGGTATTGGAAAAGGCACCGGTAGCGTTGGTAAATGTGTGTGCCCCAAATTGGGATGATGTGGGTTTTATGGGGGGGGGTTGCTGGCAGCAATCCCGGATTTGGCCACGCACCGGTTGATCATGGGAGGAAATTATTTTGTTTTAAGACCCGTGCGGACAAGGAAAGGAGGGCGGAACATAACCGTCCAGTGAGCGAGATAGTGGAGATGGACAGGGAATATTCGAGGGTGCCCACCGTGGAGGGATTGGCGAGGAGGAAAAAGTTGCAGGGGCAGTTTGATAGGCTGACAACAGGGAGGGCGGTAGGGCAACTGCGCAGGGCAAGGGGGGTGCAATATGAGTATGGGGAGAAAGCGAGACGCATGAAATGAAAATCACTTATTGTTACGAGTAGGCTTCAAATGAAGTTACTGTGAAAAGCCCCTAGTCACCACATTCCGGCGCCTGTCCGGGGAGGCTGGTACGTGCTGCTGGCCTGCTTGGTCTGCTTTAAAAGCCAGCGATTTAGCCCAGTGAGCTAAACCAGCTGCCACCATGCTGCCACACCAGGGAAATACTGAAGATATTGAATATTGACGAAGAGTCATCGGACTCGAAACGTTAGCTCTTTTCTCTCCCTACAGATGCTGCCAGACTTGCTGAGATTTTCCAGCATTTTCCCTTTCGTTATTGAAGATACGGACTGGGGCTGGGGATGTGGTGTCAGAGCCGGGGAAGATATATGTGGCATTTATCTTGCTGCCAGGGACTTCTGGGTCTGTACTCGTTGGAGTTTAGAAAGATGAGGGGGGATCTTATTGAAACTTACAGGATACTGCGAGGCCTGGATAGAGTGGACGTGGAGAGGATGTTTCCACTTGTAGGAAAAACTACAAGCAGAGGACCACCATCTCAGACTAAAGGGACGATCCTTTAAAACAGAGATGAGGAGGAATTTCTTCAGCCAGAGGGTGGTGAATCTGTGGAACTCTTTGCCGCAGAAGGCTGTGGAGGACAAATCACTGAGTGTCTTTAAGACAGAAATAGATAGGTTCTTGATTAATAAGGGGATCAGCGAATAAGGGGAGAAGGCAGGAGAATGGGGATGAGAAAGTATCAGCCACAATTGAATGGTGCAGCAGACTCAATGGGCCGAGTGGCCCAATTCTGCTCCTATGTCTGATGGTCTGATGGTCTTATGGGAGAGGAGGAGGACATGGGGTGGTTTCTGGAGAAGATGGAATTTCCCCAGGTGGAGGAAGTAAAGAGGCAGGCATTGGAGGAGCCTCTGGGGCTGAGGGAGGTACTGGATAGTATCAGCGGTATGAAGACGGGGAAGCCCCAGGTTGGATGGGTATATAGAACATAGAACATAGATAAATACAGCACAGAACAGGCCCTTTGGCCCACGATGTTGTGCTGAACTTTTGTCCTAGATTAAGAACAAATCAGGGGCTAGTTTAGCTCACTGGGCTAAATCGCTGGCTTTTAAAGCAGACCAAGCAGGCCAGCAGCACGGTTTGATTCACATACCAGCCTCCCCGGACAGGCGCCGGAATGTGGCGACTAGGGGCTTTTCACAGTAACTTCATTGAAGCCTACTCGTGACAATAAGCGATTTTCATTTCATTTCATTTTTCATCTACACCCCATCATTCTACCGTAATCCATGTACCTATCCAATAGCCGTTTGAAGGTCCCTAATGTTTCCGACTCAATTACTTCCACAGACAGTGCTTTCCATGCCTCCACTACTCTCTGGGTAACGAACCTACCTCTGACATCCCCCCTATATCTTCCACCATTCACCTTAAATTTATGTCCCCTTGTAATGGTTTGTTCCACCCGGGGAAAAGGTCTCTGACTGTCTACTCTATCTATTCCCCTGATCATCTTATAAACCTCTATCAAGTCGCCCCTCATCCTTCTCTGTTCTAATGAGAAAAGGCCTAGCACCCTCAACCTTTCCTCGTAAGACCTACTCTCCATTCCAGGCAACATCCTGGTAAATCTCCTTTGCACCTTTTCCAAAGCTTCCACATCATTCCTAAAATGAGGTGACCAGAACTGCACACAGTACTCCAAATGTGGCCTTACCAAGGTTTTGTACAGCTGCATCATCACCTCACGGCTCTTAAATTCAATCCCTCTGCTAATGAACGCTAGCACACCATAGGCCTTCTTCACAGCTCTATCCGCTTGAGTGGCAAATTTCAAAGATCTATGAACATAAACCCCAAGATCTCTCTGCTCCTCTACATTGCCAAGAACCCTACCGTTAACCCTGTATTCCGCATTCATATTTGTCCTTCCAAAATGGACAATCTCACACTTAGAACATAGAACATAGAACAGTACAGCACAGAACAGGCCCTTCGGCCCTCGATGTTGTGCCGAGCAATGATCACCCTACTCAAACCCACGTATCCACCCTATACCCGTAACCCAACAACCCCCCCCCTTAACAGGTCAACACCTCCACCCTATCCCCATAACCCAACCCAACCCAACACCAAGGGAAATTTTGGACACTAAGGGCAATTTATTGTTTACTTGTTAGGGTTAAACTCCATCTGCCATTTCTCAGCCCAGCTCTGCATCCTATCTATGTCTCTTTGCAGCCGACAACAGCCCTCCTCACTATCCACAACTCCACCAATCTTCATATCGTCTGCAAATTTACTGACCCACCCTTCAACTACCTCATCCAAGTCATTAATGAAAATCACAAACAGCAGAGGACCCTGAACTGATCCCTGCGGTACGCCACTGATAACTGGGCTCCAGGCTGAATATTTGCCATCCACCTCGACTCTCTGACTTCTATTGGTTAGCCAGTTCGTTATCCAACTGGCCAAATTCTCCACTATTCCATGCCTCCTTACTTTCTGCATAAGCCTACCATGGGGAACCTTATCAAATGCCTTACTAAAATCCATGTACACCACATCCACTGCTTTACCTTCATCCACATGCTTGGTCACCTCCTCAAAGAATCCAATAAGACATGTGAGGCAAGACCTACCCCTCACAAATCCATGCTGACTATCCCTAATCAAGCAGTGTCTTTCCAGGTGCTCAGAAATCCTATCCCTCAGTACCCTTTTCTGGTTTAGCTCACTCGGCTAAATCGCTGGCTTTTAAAGCAGACCAAGTAGGCCAGCAACACGGTTCGATTCCCGTACCAGCCTCCCTGGACAGGCGCCGGAATGTGGCGACTAGGGGCTTTTCACAGTAACTTCATTGAAGCCTACTCGTGACAATAAGCGATTTTCATTTTACATTTCATTTCATTACTTTGCCTACCACCGAAGTAAGACTAACTGGCCTGTAATTCCCAGGGTTATCCCTATTCCCTTTTTTGAACAGGGGCACGACATTCGTCACTCTCCAATCCCCTGGTACCACCCCTGTTGACAGCGAGGACGAAAAGATCATTGCCAACAGCTCTTCAATTTCATCTCTTGCTTCCCATAGAATCCTTGGATATATCCCGTCAGGCCCGGGGGGACTTGTCTATCCTCAAGTTTTTCAAAATGCCCAACACATCTTCCTTCCTAACAAGTATCTCCTCGAGCTTACCAGTCTGTTTCACACTGTCCTTTCCAACAATATGGCCCCTCTCATTCGTAAATACTGAAGAAAAGTACTCGTTCAAGACCTCACCTATTGATGGAACCATCAATTCACTAGACATGTGCTTTAAGATATGAACAGTGGTTTTAATCTACTTACTACAGAGCCAGCCTGTTACCCGTTGAACTCTCGATGAACTGCAGGCTGGCTCTGGACAGGGGTATTTATACAGTAGTCCAGGGGGAGGAGTCGTGGGCGGAGCCAAGGGTGGAGCCCTGTACAAACTCCTGAGCATTCCCAGAGCTACTCCCCCTAGTGGTCGGATAACGCTACTGCGTTTACAATGGTATTGGTAAATACAGTGTGAATTACTAAGTTACATTCACCACATTCACCCCCTGCAAAAAAATCAAGTCCGGCGGGGGTGGTGGTTTACAAAGTCAGCCTGTCTGGTGGTCGAACTGTCCGCTGAGATCTGCGGAGCACCGGGGTTGCAGCCTCTTGCGGTGGCTGGATGGGTGTTGTGTGCTGGGGTACGATGGTGGACTCCAGGGAGTGTTGTGTCCGAGCTTCATACTCTTCTGGTTCGACCGGGGACTGGGGGCGCTGGGGGCTGGCCGGCGCGGGGGAACGGAACTGGTGGAGCGAGCTTGTGGGCTCGGGAGCGGCAGCATGGGGTGTAGGGTGAGGGGTCCTTCTGTGGGAGTAGAGGGAGCGCTGGATCCGGCGGGTGCCAGATCCCGGAGGGATACTGTGTCCTGACGGCCATCAGGGAACTCGACGAAGGCGTACTGGGGGTTGGAGTGGAGCAGGCGCACCTTTTCAACAAGGAGGTCGGTTTTGTGCGCCCTGACGTGTTTCCTCAGAAGTACGGGGCCCGGTGTCCTCAGCCATGCCGGAAGTGAGACCCCCGTGGTAGTGCCCCTGGAAAAAATGAAGAGCCTCTCGTGAGGGGTCTGATTGGTCGCTGTGCATAAAAGGGACCTAATAGCGTGGAGCGCGTCTGGGAGGACTTCCTGCCACTGGGAGACTTGGAGTTTTCTAGACCGGAGGGTCAGTAGGACGGTCTTCCAGACCGTCGCGGTCTCCCTTTCCACCTGCCCGTTCCCCCTGGGGTTGTAGCTGGTAGTCCTGCTCGAGGCGATGCCCTTGTCGAGCAGGTACTGACGCAGCTCGTCGCTCATGAAGGACGAACCCTGGTCGCTGTGCACGTAGCTGGGGAAACCAAACAGGATGAAGATGCTATGCAGGGCCCTAATGACTGTGTGGGAGGTCATGTCGGGGCACGGGATAGCAAATGGGAAATGGGAGAACTCATCTACGACGTTTAGAAAGTAAATGTTCTTGTTAGTTGAGGGGAGTGGCCCTTTGAAATCAATCGCGAGGCGTTCAAAGGGCCTAGAAGCCTTGACCAGGTGGGCCCTGTCTGGTCTATAGAAGTGCGGTTTGCACTCCGCACAGATCAGGTAGTCCCTGGTGACCGCTTTTACCTCCTCGTTGGAGAAAGGCAGGTTTCGGGCTCTGATGTAGTGGGCGAGCTGGGTGACCCCCGGGTGGCAGAGGTCGTTGTGGATGACTTTCAGTCGGTCAATCTGCACGCTGGCGCATGTCCCGCGGGATAGGGCATACAAGGGCTCGTTGAGCTTCCCGGGTCGATACTTAATATCGTAGCTATAGGTGGAGAGTTCGATCCTCCACCGAAGAATTTTATCATTTTTTATTTTGCCCCTTTGCGAGTTATCAAACATAAAGGCAACCGATCTTTGGTCGGTGATGAGGGTGAACCTCCTACCTGCGAGGTAGTGCCTCCAGTAACGAATAGCCTCCACAATGGCTTGTGCTTCTTTCTCGACTGAGGAGTGTCGGAGTTCTGAAGCGGAGAGGGTACAGGAGAAAAATGCAACTGGCCTCCCTGCCTGATTTAAAGTGGCTGCAAGAGCTACCTCTGAGGCGTCGCTCTCAACCTGAAAGGGAGTGGATTCATCCACCGCCCACATGGCCGCTTTGGCGATGTCCTCCTTGATGCAGTTGAAGGCCTGGCGTGCCTCAGCTGACAGGGGAAATCGTGTGGCCTTAAAGAGTGGGCGGGCTTTGTCCGCATATTGGGGGACCCACTGGGCGTAGTAGGAGAAGAAACCCAAGCACCGTTTGAGGGCCTTGGGACAATGGGGGAGGGGGAGTTCTAAGAGGGGGCGCATACGGTCCGGGTCTGGGCCCAGGACTCCGTTTTCCACGACGTAGCCGAGGATGGCCAGCCTGTTTGTGCGGAAAACACATTTCTCTTTGTTGTAGGTGATGTTTAATTTCTGTGCCGTCTGGAGAAAACGGTGGAGGTTGGCGTCGTGGTCCTGCTGGTCATAGCCGCAGATGGTGACATTGTCCAAGTACAGAAACGTGGCCCACAGCCCGTACTGGTCCACCATTCGGTCCATTGCTCGTTGGAACACCGAGACCCCATTAGTGACGCCGAAAGGGACCCGGAGGAAATGGAAGAGGCGGCCATCGGCCTCGAATGCCATGTAGTGGCGGTCCTCCGGGCGGATTGGGAGCTGGTGGTATGCAGACTTCAGATCCACCGTGGAAAAGAGCCGATACTGGGCGATCTGATTTACCATGTCTGCAATCCTGGAGAGGGGATACGCGTCGAGGAGCGTAAATCTATTTATGGTCTGACTATAGTCGACAACCATGCGGAATTTTTCCCCGGTCTTAACGACCACCACCTGAGCTCTCCAGGGCCTATTGCTGGCCTCTATCACCCCCTCACTGAGTAGCCTTCGGACCTCTGATCTGATAAATACCCTATCCTGCAGGCTATACCGCCTGCTACGAGTGGCTACGGGTTTACAGTCCTTAGTGAGATTGGCAAAGAGAGGAGGGGGGGGGATTCGCAGCATAGCGAGGCTGCAGATAGTGAGTGGGGGCAGGTGCCCGCCGAAGTTGAGGGTGAGGCTCTTAAGGTTACACTGAAAATCTAGGCCTAATAAGAGTGGCGCGCAGAGTTCGGGCAAAACGTAGAGTTTGAATTTCGAGTAGCTAGCGCCTCGGATTGTGAGTGTCACGGCGGTGTGCCCCTGGATCTGGACAGAATGGGAGAGTGAAGCGAGCGAGATAGTTTGCTGCACGGGGAAAACGGGGAGCGAACAGCGTCTTACCAGGTCTGGGTGTATGAAGCTCTTAGTGCTCCCGGAGTCGAAAAGGCATGGCGTGTTGTACCCGTTGATTTCGACCTCTGCCATCGAATTTCACAGATGCTTCGGGCGTGATTGATCCAGGGTGACTGCGCCGAGTTGCGGGCCGCGTGACGAGCGCCCGGGGAGGTCGTACTCTTCCGATGAGTTGTCCGAGCGTGGAGATGCAGGTCGGGCCCGTGGATCGCACGTGGCGGGTGGCGAGGAAGGTGGCGTCCAAGATGGCGACCCCCATGTGTCGCACATGGCCGGCCGCGTGGTGGAGGTTTTCCAAGATGGCAGCCCCCATGGATCGCACGGGGCGGGAGGGTGCGGGGTCGGGGCATAGGCCGCAGCGTTTCGGGCCTCGTAGGCCTGCGGGTGTGGGGAGCGATTACATCGTGCCGTTGGGGAGTTGGAAGCTGGGGCCCTTTTAGCGAGGCACACTCTTGCATAGTGGCCTTTCCGCCCGCAGCTGCTGCAGGTCGCGTTGCGGGCCGGGCAGTGCTGCCGCGGGTGCTGGATCTGGCTGCAGAAATGGCAGGCTGGAGCAGCATAGTGGCTGGCTGGAGCAGCATAGTGGCTGGCTGGAGCAGCATAGTGGCTGGCTGGAGCAGCATAGTGGCTGGCTGGAGCAGCATAGTGGCTGGCTGGAGCAGCATAGTGGCTGGGGCAGCATAGTGGCTGGAGCAGCACAGTGGCTGGGCTGGGGCAGCATAGTGGCTGGCTGGAGCAGCATAATGGCTGGAGCAGCATAGTGGCTGGCTGGAGCAGCATAGTGGCTGGCTGGAGCAGCATAGTGGCTGGCTGGGGCAGCATGGTGGCTGGCTGGAGCAGCATAGTGGCTGGAGCAGCGGCTGGAGCAGCATAGTGGCTGGCTGGAGCAGCATAGTGGCTGGCTGGGGCAGCATGGTGGCTGGCTGGGGCAGCATGGTAGCTGGCTGGAGCAGCATAGTGGCTGGCTGGGGCAGCATAGTGGCTGGCTGGAGCAGCATAGTGGCTGGCTGGAGCAGCATAGTGGCTGGAGCAGCATGGTGGCTGGCTGGGGCAGCATGGTAGCTGGCTGGAGCAGCATAGTGGCTGGCTGGGGCAGCATAGTGGCTGGGGCAGCATAGTGGCTGGAGCAGCACAGTGGCTGGGCTGGGGCAGCATAGTGGCTGGCTGGACCAGCATAGTGGCTGGCTGGAGCAGCATAGTGGCTGGCTGGAGCAGCATAGTGGCTGGCTGGAGCAGCATAGTGGCTGGCTGGGGCAGCATAGTGGCTGACTGGGGCAGCATAGTGGCTGGCTGGGGCAGCATAGTGGCTGGCTGGAGCAGCATAGTGGCTGGCTGGAGCAGCATAGTGGCTGGCTGGAGCAGCATAGTGGCTGGGGCAGCATAGTGGCTGGAGCAGCACAGTGGCTGGGCTGGGGCAGCATAGTGGCTGGCTGGACCAGCATAGTGGCTGGCTGGAGCAGCATAGTGGCTGGCTGGAGCAGCATAGTGGCTGGCTGGAGCAGCATAGTGGCTGGCTGGGGCAGCATAGTGGCTGACTGGGGCAGCATAGTGGCTGGCTGGAGCAGCATAGTGGCTGGAGCAGCATAGTGGCTGGGGCAGCATAGTGGCTGGCTGGAGCAGCATAGTGGCTAGCTGGAGCAGCATAGTGGCTGGAGCAGCATAGTGGCTGGCTGGAGCAGCATAATGGCTGGAGCAGCATAGTGGCTGGCTGGAGCAGCATAGTAGCTGGAGCAGCATGGTGGCTGGCTGGGGCAGCATGGTGGCTGGCTGGAGCAGCATAGTGGCTGGAGCAGCGGCTGGAGCAGCATAGTGGCTGGCTGGGGCAGCATGGTGGCTGGCTGGAGCAGCATAGTGGCTGGAGCAGCGGCTGGAGCAGCATAGTGGCTGGCTGGAGCAGCATAGTGCCTGGCTGGGGCAGCATGGTGGCTGGCTGGGGCAGCATGGTAGCTGGCTGGAGCAGCATAGTGGCTGGCTGGGGCAGCATAGTGGCTGGCTGGAGCAGCATAGTGGCTGGCTGGAGCAGCATAGTGGCTGGAGCAGCATGGTGGCTGGCTGGGGCAGCATGGTGGCTGGCTGGGGCAGCATGGTGGCTGGCTGGAGCAGCATAGTGGCTGGAGCAGCATAGTGGCTGGCTGGGGCAGCATAGTGGCTGGCTGGGGCAGCATGGTGGCTGGCTGGGGCAGCATGGTAGCTGGCTGGAGCAGCATAGTGGCTGGCTGGGGCAGCATAGTGGCTGGCTGGAGCAGCATAGTGGCTGGCTGGAGCAGCATAGTGGCTGGCTGGAGCAGCATAGTGGCTGGAGCAGCATGGTGGCTGGCTGGGGCAGCATGGTGGCTGGCTGGAGCAGCATGGTGGCTGGAGCAGCATAGTGGCTGGCTGGAGCAGCATAGTGGCTGGAGCAGCATAGTGGCAGGCTGGAGCAGCATAGTGGCTGGCTGGAGCAGCATAGTGGCAGGCTGGAGCAGCATAGTGGCTGGCTGGAGCAGCATAGTGGCTGTCTGGAGCAGCATAATGGCTGGAGCAGCATAGTGGCTGGCTGGAGCAGCATAGTGGCTGGCTGGAGCAGCATAGTGGCTGGCTGGGGCAGCATGGTGGCTGGCTGGAGCAGCATAGTGGCTGGAGCAGCGGCTGGAGCAGCATAGTGGCTGGCTGGAGCAGCATAGTGGCTGGCTGGGGCAGCATGGTGGCTGGCTGGGGCAGCATGCTAGCTGGCTGGAGCAGCATAGTGGCTGGCTGGGGCAGCATAGTGGCTGGCTGGAGCAGCATAGTGGCTGGCTGGAGCAGCATAGTGGCTGGCTGGAGCAGCATAGTGGCTGGAGCAGCATGGTGGCTGGCTAGGGCAGCATGGTGGCTGGCTGGGGCAGCATGGTGGCTGGCTGGAGCATCATAGTGGCTGGAGCAGAATAGTGGCTGGCTGGGGCAGCATGGTAGCTGGCTGGGGCAGCATAGTGGCTGGCTGGAGCAGCATAGTGGCTGGAGCAGCATAGTGGCAGGCTGGAGCAGCATAGTGGCTGGCTGGAGCAGAATAGTGGCTGGCTGGGGCAGCATAGTGGCTGGAGCAGCATAGTGGCAGGCTGGAGCAGCATAGTGGCTGGCTGGAGCAGCATGGTAGGTGGCTGGGGCAGCATAGTGGCTGGCTGGGGCAGCATAGTGGCTGGCTGGGGCAGCATGGTGGCTGGCTGGAGCAGCATAGTGGCTGGCTGGGGCAGCATGGTAGCTGGCTGGGGCAGCATAGTGGCTGGAGCAGCATAGTGGCTGGCTGGAGCAGCATAGTGGCTGGCTGGGGCAGCA